>NC_054827.1:136951119-137271119 GCF_018345385.1 Vulpes lagopus
AATCTGCTTTTCACTAAATTATGTATCTTTAATATTTTGTACTTCATTAAAATTATCCTACTGTATCCCTTCATATTTTGTACTTTCTGTACTAATTTTTAGATATTTTATGTTACATTAAAAAAAAAAAAAAAACAGAAAACCTGAGTGCCTTTTTGGCACAGGAGTTAGAGTATCAGTCTCATAATATGAAAAAATAGAAAATCTCATTATCAAAGCTTCACTACAGATACAATTCCTTCTAACATTTGGTATACTTCCTTCTAGAGATGTCAATGCATGTGCACGCATGTTATATTGCACACATGTATTGCAAAATTTGGATCACCTTGTACATAGTGTTTTGTACTTTTTTTGCTCTAATAGCATTACAGTCTAAACATATTCCTATACCAACACATCTACATTAACAGATTCATTTCAATGGGTAATATTCCATTCTCCAAATGCTATAATTTCTTCAAATTGCTGCCTTAAATGATCATTTAAGTTGCTGTACATTTTGCTACTCTAAACAGTGCTATAATGAACATCCAGGTAACTCTTATCTTTGTGCTTAGATTTATCTAAGTGTAATTTCTGGATCAAATGTTGTGAAAAATAGGGTACCTGGGTGGCTCAGTGGTTGAGCATCTGTCTTTGGCTCAGGTCATGATCCCGGAGTCCTGAGATCCAGTCCCGCATCTGGCTCCCTGCAAGAAGCCTGTTTCTTCCTCTACCTTTTTCTCTGCCTCTCTCTGTGTGTCTCTCATGATTAAATAAATAAAATCTTTTTTAAAAATCTGCGAAAAATTATGTTTGGCTTGATTGCAAATTTTATTTGAAACCAATTATAGTCTTTTCCTTCCTTCTTCTTATTAAAGTATTTTGTTTAAAGGCTCTTGGATGCCTTAGTTGGTTGAACCTCTGGCTCTAGATTTCAGCTCAGGTCATGATCTCAGTGTCCTAGTGATATGGGAGAGCTTGGTTGTTGTCTCACAGAGTCGAAGAATGAATCTCGTGGATGACAGAGAACGAGCAAAGCGATAGAAATTTATTAAGCAGAGATACAGAGAAAGCTCTCAAAAGTGGGAAGGGTCCCAACAGGGTTGCAAGTGAGGGCTTTTAATGTCTGCCTTTTATAGGAAACTGACCAGGGAAATTGGTAAATTTCTTATCAATATCAGGGTGGATATTTAGAACAAACATTGTGGACTTAAAATTATCATAAAAATAAATAAGACTTTTTTTTTTTTTTTGTAAATATCATGAGCCCAAACAAGGTGTTCCCTTGTCTCTGGTTAATATCTCTTCCATAATATTTCTCTACATCTGGGATTTCTGTGATTACTTAGTGGCCATTAAAGGGTGATACTCCCTAACATTGTGGAGCTAGAGAGCCAGGTTTATTTGTTTCTGTTTTTACTATCTTATCTCTGTTTTCTTGGGATGTGTAGGAGCCTCACTCTGGGGTCTTTCAGTGTCCTTGGGGTTTATAGGTGCCCAGATTCCTGGAAGCCTAACTCCAGGCCTTCCCCTTATCTTTCCCTGCCTAGCTCTATCTGCCCCTAACTTGTTCCTACATCATTAGCATAGAGCCCTGCATCAGGCTCTGTGCTCAGTGGGGAATCTACTTGAAGCTTCTCTCTCTCCCCCTCTTTCTGCCCTCTCCCCCCCACTTGCACATGTACCCTCTCTCTCACTCAAATAAATAAATCTTTAAAAATAAAAAAAATAAAGTATCTTGTTTCGAAGATTTTATAGAGCTTTGTCTTTTTCCCATAATATTTGAATGACTCTTAAAAGATATCTTCATCTAAAGCTGATGTCAACACTGAAAGCAACATTGAAAGATTATTAGACTCCATGTCACTTAAATGTCTTGAGTTTGGTTTTTTTACTATTAGTTTAAAAAATATTTTAATTTTCTACCCTTATTTTTGTCCCAAATACATGCATAGAAACACATTTCTAATCATATGAGTTGAGGCATCCTCCTTCTAATTCAGTAACTTCAACAACGGAAGAGTGTATATTTTTACTTTGGTTGATATATACTATTTTTCACATACTGTTGGTATAATATCATACCATATATAGTAACTATATATACACTATAAATTTATTTTATATTTATTATAATACTATAAAATTAGTAAAAATATATTTACTATATATATATATATATATATGTATATAAATATAAATACACTTTCCAACATCACCACTATTGGTAGTAGGTTCTAGCAAAATGTTCCTCAGTCACCACAATCTTTTCTTTCATAGTAATAACATACTTATCTATATATGACCACTCAGAATAAGAACAGTATTTTCCAGTCTCTTTTTGGGGACCTAATCAATTGCAAGTTTAAATTGTGACAAGAAGGATGTCAATGGAAACTATAAATCTAAACTCTAGGAAGTATCTTAGCAAGAGTCAGCCTTTCTTTCTGTTTAGTCTTCTTGTCAACATCAGTTGCAGTTTCAGTAACTGAAAAAAAAATTTTTTTGAGGCACTTGTGAATGGAGGCTGCACACAAAGGCGAAAGGACATAGAAAGAATGTGAGTCCCTGACACTGCAGAGCCACACACAAGCTCTGGACCATTTATCTGGATTTTTACATGGAAGAGAGGTAAACATCTATCTTGGACTTCTATCAGTTGCAGCCTAAATTAAACATATCCTTACACAGGGAAAATACAAAATGTTTATTTTTAACAGCTAAATTAGAGAAGGATTTTTATCATTTTCAAAAGCGTATGTATATTTCTGTAAAGTATACATATCTATGTATACTTTTTGAAAGGTATACATATAAATTTGTGTGTATGTATGATTTTATTACTTAAAAATACAGGGGTAAATAATTGCAAAATTCCCACATAGTCTATATTATAAATAAAGGATATAAAAGATATAAAGACATGATACATATTTATATATAATACAACTATGAGATGTTAGCATGACTTTAAGGAAATATATTTTTAATCTATATGGTTGTCATTTTAATATAATAAACTGGTACACAAATGTGACTAAGTACCACAAATGATATAGTTTTGTGTAGACATTAGGTTTTATTTCTATTTTTAGACAATGAAAATACTTTGGTGTTATCACATTCTTTATGCAGAGGTAATATTCAAAAGATTAAAATAAAAATATAGATTTAAGCCTTCCAAACTTTAAAATTCTCCTTGAGTTTTTAAAGGGGGCTTTTAAGAACTGACTTGGGAGATGCTGTAGAAACCTTTTGAAACATAAACATTCAGTTTCGTTCTATTTTCTGAGGCAGAAATCTTGCTATAAAAGAATTTCAAATTTACCCCAGTGGACATGTTAGTGAATGTAGAATAAAGCCTTTTCTTACCTGCTACTGTTTACTTTGTTATTGCCTATTAAAAGTCATTCACTACTATAATTCCCGGGAATGAGACATCATTTCTACGTTATTAGAAAACTTTCAAGGGCAACTCAATATAGTTAAAATGGAACTTTGCTAAGGGGTTGGCTTTCAGCAAAGTAAAACCTTCTAACTGTCTTATTTAGTAGAAGAAGAAGAATAATGAGGCCATTTAGAAAATTAGGATTCTATAAATTTGCAAAAAAAAAAATGAATTTCTGCCCTTGATTATTAAATCATTGCTTATATCTAAAATAGTGTATACTCACAACATGGCTACTCTTTCCTGTACTGTGATTAGTGGCTGAGAACATCTACTGCCAGACTTCTTTTCTAGCTACCCCGAACTCCAATAAGATGAATGTACTTGTCAAAATTTGCACTTTCACGCTTAAAGATGAATCAAGTCTAGTGATAGTTCAGGGGAAAGATTTTTAAACGTCATTTTTATTGTTACCCTGACCTTCAGATACCAAAATTCTGTTTTGGGGTGTAGATTTTAAGTTTCTTAGCATTCTCTACTAAGTTATTTGTATTTTTGCTTGTTTTTTCTCAAATAAATCTTTGCTTACTTACCTGTGTTTTTCCTGACAACCACTCCTTTCCCTGGTTGTATCCTGTGATGTTTAATTCTGATTTGCCTGAATTACTAGGACTCCTAGTTCTTTCAACAACCATTCCCTGGTTTTGATCTTTCCTTACTGGGCAGTTACTACTCAGATTCTGATATTAGACACAGGATACTTTAGGCATTCTCATTTTTCTTTTTAAGTGAGGAGTATTTTAGATATATCAATTCTGGCTCCTGGTTCCACACTTTAATTAATGTCCAATTTTCCTTAGATAACATTTTAGCGTATTCTTAAAAAAAAACTAAGAAATGGTCTCTAATCTTAAAACTATAAGAATGGATTAATCTATATGAACAGATTATGCCTGAGGAAAGGCAGAAATGTGTAGATTATTTCAGTAAAAAGATTAGCACTTATATAATAACACACTAATTCACAGACAACAGAATTGTTAAAATTTTAAAAGACTGATCATACTCCATATCAAGGAAATGCAGCAATTAGAATTTTCATACTATTTCTTTAGTAGTGTCAATTAACACTATTGTTTTGGAGCATCTCTGAGTAATGGACACTGAAGTTGATCCTATACATAGCATGTGTCCCAGAATAACCACTCTTAGTATATACCCAACAATATATCCAGATATAGTCATGAAAATATATGTGTAAGAATGTTTATAGAAGTACTGGTAATGTCTAAAAACTGAGAAACAACCCAAATGTCCAACAACAGCCTAATGAAAAACAACTTCTGGTACATTTACACAATAGAATAATATGCAACATGAAAATGAATGAAAACTATTATAACACAAAGGGGTAATGAATGCCACAAATATAATATTGAGAAATAGAAGCCAGATATTAAAGACCAAAAACTAATATAGGCATTATAAAATCAGAATAACTTCTCTCTTTGGAGGAGAAGTTAGTGGTTGGGAAAAGAACAAAAGCAGCTTATAGGATGTTGGTAATGCTTGGTTTCCAGATCTGGGAGATGATTTATGGTTGTGTTGATTCATACTTGTGTTGCAGTAATTGATCAACATATACACTTATGATTATGAATTTTTCTGCATTACATTTTACTTCTAAAAGGTTTAAAATAAAAATCAAATCAATGTCAGATGACTGACATACATCTAAATGTCTCTTTGCCACAAGTCTTCAGATATAATTATCATTAACCACTGAATAAGGCATGGGGCTTTCCAGAAATACTTTCTTGATAAGTTTTAGTACTTGGAGTACTATTATACTTTGCTAAGCCAGAGAAGTTGGGCTATTTACATCTATGTAGTCTAGAGCAATGAAGGGTTTATAGAAATTCACCCTCCTGAACTGCAGATTTAAATTCATAGCCTCTACAAAGGAGTACAAACTCTCTATTCCTACCTCATAAGCCATCAACTAGAGCAGCCAATACATTATTTCTGAAGTGCATCTTATATTGTTCTGGCTGTCTAAGCAATTCAGTGTGTATTTATTGAGTACCTACCATATCTAAGTCACTCTACTCATCTTTCAGAAATTATATACAAATGGTAAGGCACAATGACTCTTATGTAGTGTAGAGAAAATGAGAAACAAAATAATAACCTTATTTCATATATGTATTTTGTAAATAAGTTCCTTCTTGGTTTTGAGCAGATTCATAACAATGATGAAAGGGAGGGTGCATTTGCATAGGAAGAATAAAGAAGACACAATAACAGATAAACATTAAAACTATGATGAACTATATTTTTGTTAACTAGTTCCAATTATAATTAATGAATAATTGGTATTACAAGACATCTAAAATAAATAATTCAGATTACTTAATGGATTTTTTCTTTAATGATCACGAGACAACTGACAGCTGGCCACATATCTAAAATCTTATTGCAGGTGTTTACAAAAGTATTTATGCATTTCTATGTGGTGGGTATATTGAAATAATGTAACTAATGGCAATAAATGATTTTGATATTTTAAATAGCTATACTAATAATAGTACTTACACACCCTCATGGGTGTGTTCTTCCTCAAACTTGATCCTGAGAGTTCCCACAAATCAATAAAACACTGTTATTTACACATACCAAAGCCTCAGAGAAACATCTGTTTAATTAAACTTTCTTTCCTATAGAAATATTTGGCCTTGAAACAGAAAGTTAAATAATAAAGGCCATAAAGGAGAAACCCACAGTTAATATCATCCTCAATGGGGAAGAAATTGAGTTTTTCTTCTAAGGTCAGGAACAAGACAAGGATATCCATTTGCAACACATTTTAACATAGTAATGGAAGTCCTAGCCTCAGCAATCAGACAACAAAAGGAAAACAAAGGTATCCAAATCACCATGGAAGAAGTAAAACTTTCACTATTTGCAGATGACATGGTACTTTATATAGAAAACCAAAAAGTCTCCACCAAAAAATTGCTAGAACTGATACATAAATTCAATAAAATTGCACGATACAAAATCAATGTACAGAAATCCATTACATTTCTATACATCAATAACAAAGTAGCAGAAAGAAAAATCAATGAATCAATCCCATTTACAATAGCACCAAAAACCATAAGAGAACTAGGAGTAAACCTAGTTTACTAGGTTTCAGAATACAGAAAACTGTATTCTGAAAACTGTAGAACACTGATGAAAGAAATTGAAGGTAACACAGAAAAAATGGAAAAATATTCCACGATCATGGATCAGAGGAACAAATATTGTTAAAATGTCTATACTACTTATGGCAGTCTATGCATTTAATGTAATCCCTATCAAAATACCACCAGAATTTTTCACAAAATAGAAGAATCCTAAAATTTGTATGGAACCACAAAGGATACCAAACATCAAAGCAATTTTGAAAAAGAAAAGGACAGCTGGAAGCATCACAAGTCCCGACTTCAAGTTATATTATAAGGCTATAGTGATCAAGACAGTATGGTACAAAAACAGACACAGATAAACGGAACAGAATAGAAAACTCAGAATTAAACTCACAACCATTTGATCAATTAATCTTCCACAAAGCAGGAAAGAAATTCCAGTGGGAAAAAGAAAGTCTTTTTAACAAATGATGTTGGAAAAATTGGATAGCAACATGCAAAAGAATGAAATGGGGCCACTTTCTTACACCATTCACAAAAATAAATTCAAAATGGATTAAAGATCTGAAAACATGAAAATCCTAGAGGAGTCACAGGCAATAACCTCATTGACATCAGTCATAGCAACTTCTTCCTACTTATGTCTCCTGAGGCAAGGGAACAGAAGCAAAGATGCAATATTGATACTTCATCAAGATAAAAAACTTTTGTACAATGAAGGAAACAACAAAACTAAAAGGCAACCTCAAATGACATATCTGATAAAGCATTAGTATCTAAAATATATAAAGAACGGGTTAAACTCAACACCCCAAAAAACAAATAATACAGTTTAAAATAGGCAAAACACATGAAAAGACACTCAACATCACCGATCTGCAAGGAAACACAAATCAAATCTACAATGAGCTACCGTCCCATATCTGTCAGAATGGCTAAGATTAATGACACAGAAAACAACAGATATTGGTGAGGATGTGGGAAAGGGGAACCCTGTGACACTGTTGGTGGGAATGCAAACTCTGCAGCCACTCTGAAAAGCAGTATGGAGGTTCCTCAAAAAAAAAAAAAATCAAAATTAGAACTACTCTATGACTCAGCAATTCACTAAAAGAATTTACCTAAAGGATACAAAAATATCGATTCAAAGGGATGCATATACCCCGATGTTTATAGTAACATTATCCACCATAGCCAAATCATACAAAGAGCCTAAGTGTCCATAGATTGATGAGTGGATAATGAAGAGGTGGTATATCCACACACTAGAATATTACTTAGCCATCAAAAAGAATAAAATTTTGCTGTTTGCAAAGACAGGGATGGAGCTAGAGAGTATTATGCTAAGCAAAATAAGTCAGAAAACACCATATGATTCCACTCATATGTGGAATTTGAGAAAAAAACAAAAAATATACAGGGGAAAAAGAGAGGCAAATAAATACACTCATAACTATGGAAAACAAACTGATGTTCACCAAAGGGGATATAGGTGCAGGAGTGAGTTAAATAAGTGATGGGGATTAAGGAGGGAATTTATGATGAGCAACAGATGCTGTATGGAAGTGTTGAGTCACTACATTCTACATATGAACCTAATATTACACTATATATTAACTAACAAGAATTTAAATAACAACTCAGAAGAAAAAAAAAAAAAACATTGCACAGTCTGGATATTCTATACAGAACATAAGAGGTTTAAAGTGGGCAATCGCTATTCCTCATTGTTTCCACAAAAAAAAGTGAACCCTATAGTGATGTGAACAGATTCTTAAGAGGAATCAGAAACCCGTATTTGATATGCAGCATTCTTTCAAAAAGTAGGCTAATAATTAAAAATAGCCATAGTAAGTAATACAAACACAAACCCATTGTGAATCAAACAAAATGTATCTGTGATAAAAAAAAATCATACTAGAATATGTAAACTTCCAAAATAACTTTGAGATTTCTCTAAAAACATGAAATAATTAGGCAGTGAACATTTCCTAAGACAGTTGGTAATAGAGTTCAAAGCTAAATAGAAAATCTATAACAGGGATCCCTGGGTGGCACAGCGGTTAGGCGCCTGCCTTTGGCCCAGGGCGTGATCCTGGAGACCCGGGATCGACTCCCACATTGGGCTCCCGGTGCATGGAGCCTGCTTCTCCCTCTGCCTGTGTCTCTGCCTCTCTCTCTCTCTCTCTCTCTCTCTCTCTCTCTTTGTGACTATCATAAATAATAATAATAATAAAAGAGAAAATCTATAACATGTAAAAAGTAGAATTTCCAGATAATACTTAAAGGAACTGTGAATATGCTTCAGCTTTTGGAAAAGAAAAGTCCAAGAGGCATAATTTGGCACCCTCATTGGAGTTGAGTCTGAGTGGGCTGTGGTCAGAAACTGAAAGAATGAGATAAAATGGATCAAATTGAGGGCCCTTTGTCTCTGCAGTGTGTTCACGGTGAAGCAGATGGAGCGTGTAAGGCCATGGATGGGAACGGATAACAGAAAAAAAGAGCTGCTGGGAAGAGAAAGACTACATGAAAATGATTGGCAAGGAGAAAAATGAAAGTGACAGATAAAACTTAACAATTTCTTCTGTTTCACAATTCACTTTTTTTCTATCTCACTCATTATTAATACTCCTAACCCTGCATTTTCTTAGTGTCACAGTGCCATACCCTCAGGTCAACATTTTCCCCACACTGCTCAGATTATTGCCTGGGTATTAACATTATTATTTTAAAATCAGGAGTTCTGAGTTGATAGATGGTACAGTCTGAGCTTTGTGTTCGCCCAGTACACCTGCAAAGGTCATGCCACCCAAGGTCTGAGATGAAGGGAGCAGTACACTCTATAGCGGGATGAGTAATGTCAGAGCAATGACACTACATATGTAGTGGGTCAGAAGACAGTCTACAAGGTTGATTGAAGCCAGAGATCTTTTCTCAGTGAACATGAGAGCTGGAGATGTACAGTGAATCAAGGTCAGAAATCCATCAGCAGATTAGCGGAGGTCCAAGAGGGGTAATCCAGTGTCTTAAGGACCCCTCGGTGACTAAAGGACAGGCGTTGCCTTCTCAGATGGGAAGCAGTGTCATTCGATTTGACGTGTTCAATAAATTCTGTGTTTTTTTATTTGGGAAAACTACACTTTCGGGGAAATTGGTCATGTTTTATTTTGTTTTCTGGACACTTTCTTTTTATAAATGAGCTCTTTTTTTTTTTTCTTTTTCTTTTAAAAGTTCTAATCAATTCTATTTTGAACCGATACAGAAGTTATTTAAAACTGGTAGATATTACATATTAAACTGGTTTCCTAAAAAATATAGCTGGATCATAAGGATCATATGAAATGAGTATATAAATGAATAAAATAATTTTTCAAAGATAGCCTAATAAACGACGCCAATAAATATTCAACTCTAAAACATTATACAAATCCATGGCAAGTCTGTTGGGCACTTAAAAAGGAAATAATTTCACAAAACAAGAAGATCTATACCTCCATGGTATATCTATACCTCCATGGAGACACGTACAGGTCCCCCCTCTTCACTGTTTTGACAAGGTCTATCTGCTACTGCAATTTCCCCTTAAAAACCTAGTCTCTGACGACTCTTCTAGAGTTTTGTCTTTTCTTTTTTTCATTAATTCTATACTTTTTGTATCATTTCAATTTCTTCCTCTCACTTTTTTTTCCCCCCTCAACCTATAAGCTTCATACCTTGCCCTTTAAAAACAATTAACAAAATAAAAGTTAAAAAAAAAAATCCCTGGACCTTGAATCTCCCTTACTTACCATCAGATTTCTTTTCCCACTTCCAAATGAAGAAGTCTGTACCTGGAGTCAACACACTTTTTTTTCAGTAAAGAACCAGATAGAAATTTTTTAGGCTTTGTGACACACACACCACCATCCTAACTATTCAAACCTTGTGTTGTAACCTGAAAGCAAACATAGACAATGTATAAATGAACAAACCTGGCTTTGTTCCATTAACACTTCTTTAGAAAACTAGGTGATGGGCTGGTTTGACTCACAGGCTCTAGTTTGTCAATGTGTACATTCTCATCAAAGTTACTTCCTTCTATCAGTATACACACCCCCACTTGACTGTACTTTCCCACCATTTAAAACTATTTCTGCTACGTAAACTAAATGAAGTATGTGCAGTCCTTGTAAATCCAGACCCTCCACTCGATTGTACATTCCCACCTTTGACTTTTTCAAAGACACTCATCCAATAATTCTCACTGACTCAGTGAAATCAACCCCCATTGACATTGCAGATCACCTTTACCAAGTTTTACTTTTTTCTCTTTTCGGTGTCTTTGAATTGAATTGAATTCTTCATGTAACATTAATTTTTCATCCCTCTGCAGTCTGAATTTAGTCTTCATGTCTCCTTGAAAATATAATCCCTAGGGTCGCTTTTCAGCTGCCATCTTTCAGATCTCAATTTAAATGCCATTTACTCAGAGAAGACTGTCTTAACTTTCGAATATAAATTAGGGAACTCCTGTTGTTCTCTGTCCCCTCTCCTCATTTTTTACTTAGCACTTATCATGATTTAGGGTAATATTTTTTTCTTTTATGATTTTCTTCCTCATGAGACTATAATCTCCGTGATGAAAAAGAATTTGTCTGTATTGTTCACCTGTGTTCATTGTGCATAGCACATAGTACATCTTCAGTATATATTTACCAAAGGAGTAAATGTCAGCTCCCAAGGATATTTTTAGGTCATAAATTTCTGCTTCATTTGACACCTTTGTTCCTCCTAGATCACCTCTATGGAACTCTCTGTCTCTTTCTAGAACCACAGACTTAAACCATGAAAATCTGAATTAACGTCTTCCCTATAAATTTTCTGTCATTTCATACTTTGTATAATTTGTCAACACTGTGATCCATCAGTTTCTTATCTAATCAACCTTTATTGTTATCTATTTCATAATCTTCACATCTGTTTACAAGTTTTTGTGCTTTTATGTCTTGGATATAACTCAATTTCTTCATTACTTATGATGAATATCCTAGTTTAGAATACCATCTTTGGGGTACCTGAGTGGCTCAGTGGTTGAGTGTCTGCCTTTGGCTCAGGTGTGATCCTGGGGTCCTGGGATCCCTGCAAGGAGCCTGCTTCTCCCTCTGCCTATGTCTCTGCCTCTCTCTCTCTCTCTCTCTCTCTCTGTGTCTCTCATGAATAAATAAATAGAATTATATATATATATATATATATATATATATATATATATATACTGTCTTTCCTCACCTAAACAATCTCCTGATTAGTCTTCTTACCTGCAGTCTTTTCTGGAATAAAGTCTGATACCCAAGTTTCCGCTTTAATGCTCAATGGGTTAAACACTTACTCAACCATTAATTGTAGATAGTGTATATTTTGCTCAATGTTTCTGAGTGTCAGTGCTCTCAGCATTATTATGGGTGGAATATTACCTGTTTCATGGGTTTATAGTTAGGAATACAAGGTAAAAATTACATGAAGTATTCTGTTCATAGTAAGTAAATGATTATTATCTGTTAAGTAAATAATTTGAGGACATTTCCATCTATTGAATGTTTTCTGAAGAAATAGGAAAAAAGGCACATTTTTTTAAAGTAATCTTTTCTAAAAATCCAGGTAAGCCATGCCTAAGGCAAGTAATGCAGACTGATTCATGAAATAAGTTAAAAATAAAGTTCAAAATCTTTTTTAATGTTTATTATTTTAAATTTATTTATTTATTTATTTATTTATTTATTTATTTATTTACTGACTTACTTATTTATTCATGAAAGACACAGAGAAGCAGAGACATAGGGAGAGGGAGAAGCAGGCTCTCCTCGAGGAGCCTGATGTGGGACTCCATCCCAGGACCCAGGGATCATGACCTGAGCCAAAGGCAGATGCTCAACCACTGAGCCACCCAGGTCCCCCAAAGTTCAAAATCTTTTAGAGAATCTGCTTCATTTAACTGATAGACTGATCTCAAACAGTTTTGGGGTATTGACATCTATATAATGTGGTAAAAGAAGGTAGTTCAAACTAATTAAGATGAAAAGTTACCTCAAGGAACAAACAAAATTTATAAATATTTCTAAAACCAACTGTCATTTTTTTCCACTTCCTAAAATATTTGGCCAAAAACACTCTCTGACTCTCAGAAGGCATTTTAGATAGCATGAGTCAAAAATATGGCCATGAAGATGTGAAATAATTTGCCCTGGGCACAGCAAACTTGAAACAATAGCCTGAGTCTCAGACATCTCTCTATGGGTGGATTAAGTGCATAGGAACTAAGGGCTGATCAAGATTTAAGCTCTTTAAATGATAACCTGAGGCATCTGAAAATGTTAAGTTTATTTGAGCAGAATCAATTGGAATCATAAGGGGTTAGAAGCACCAGACCAACAGGAATTAGGGAGACACTATTATAGAGAAAAGGTGGATGAAAAGTTGGGAAATTATTGATTGGCTATAGTTGAAATCCTAGTTGGCTATTTGTGATTACTTGTTCTTTGGTTTCAATTTCATATCCTTGAGACATTTTCAGGCTTAGATTTTGGTTTACTTTAGAAGGCTACCAAAGCATTTGAGCCACCTCAGTCTAATAGCCTTCTTGTTTGACTAATTTATGAGAGTTTTATTATTTTCATTCTTAATTGTTTGTAAGCATGCTGTAAGTTGGCAAGAGATTTTGGCTTTATTTTGTGAAAAATGGCACTTGGGAAAAATTATTGACATTACCAATGTAAAATTTTGTTAGACTGAGCCCTATGCTCCTGGAAATACCCAAAGTTAACAAAACAAAACAAACAAACAAAAGCAAAACAAACAAACAAAAAACCTTCTTTTGTTCCAGTAATTGGCTTACTGAAAGGAACTACTCTTTCTCCAAGACTTAAGTAAGATTTATGGATATTCCCTTTCTTTACATATAACAAGACCAGACACAGACCCTCCAAATTCCCATTCTTTGCCTCAAAGACTAACTGAATTGTTGGTTCCCATTGAT
This sequence comes from Vulpes lagopus, assembly GCF_018345385.1. NCBI lineage: Eukaryota > Metazoa > Chordata > Mammalia > Carnivora > Canidae > Vulpes > Vulpes lagopus. The sequence continues at coordinate 136,964,696 of NC_054827.1, forward strand.
TAACTGGGGAGAAAAGTGCCATTAATAGACTTGAGCCCTGCATGGAGCCTGCTTCTCCCTCTGCTGTGTCTCTGCCCCCCGCCCTCTCTGTGTCTCTCATGAATAAATAAATAAAATCTTTTAAAAAAAATAGACGAGCAAACTTTAATTAAACTCTTCTTTATCCTCATGTCTTGAATTTTCACCCACCCTCAGTAGACATACAACTCCTCTTTAATGGCACCTCCAGAGAATCTGCAGACCAGAAGGAAAGATTCTCTGAAGAAATGTCCTCCAAACATGCCACCTACCCCCTAGACCCCATTCTTTCTAGCCTTACTCACCCTTCCCTGTACCAGACAATGCTTTTTCTCCCATTTTTTGAGATTTTTACTCATCTCTCTACTTCAGTAATTCCCTCACATTGCTATAGTCCCTTTCTTCCTTATTGTAATAATACTTTGAAGAGTCCCTCTTTACCTAAATCCAGATTGAATTTTATCTAACAACATCTAAGTTTTAAATCACTGATTTTTGTTAACCTATGCATATTGCTTGAGAGAAGGGGTATTTCTATGCTCTATTTTCTCTAATATAAGGATATAATTTCTGAGGTTTAACAAGGAACACTGCTGTTTAAACACTAATTGATGCAGTTACAATTGCCTTCTCTTTGTTTAAACATGCCTTTAAAACACTTTTTTTAATTAAACTTTAAGAAAAATCTTAAAAGTGAACTTGAATTTCCTAAAGATTAATTAAAAACTTTGCAATACACTTCACTTTTCTGTAACACTAAACTACTTAACTTGAATGTACCTATTAATTATAGTATAAAAACTATATTACATGTATGAGTACAAAATCTAGAAGGATGAATGCCCCACAGACTATTTTAATGTTCCACTTTCAATAACCATTTTCTTCCAAGTCAGATTTAAAATTGTCCTTTCCTTCAAGGCCATCACATTATTCCACAGGAGGATACATTATATAAAAGTTTCTCCTGCTCTCTATTTCCTACACTTGACACCATTAATTTCTACATATTATTTAGCTGGCTGTGTGGCAGAGCAGAAAGGGCTTTTGGTATGGAATCATATTAAGCTTGAGTATGAGTACAGACTCTGCCATTCATTTTTAGTTTGAACTTGGGCAAATAGTATAGTCTATTTATAAAATGGAGATGATAAATTTTCCATGGAAGATTGGTGACAAGATTGCTAAGATAAAGATGCAGGACTTTACAAAAAATGACTCATCTTTAATATACAATGATCTCGGTTTCTTCCCTGAAGTGACTTGCCAACAACTTCATAGAACCATTCATGAAATTCTTGGTTTGTAAAGTCTGGATAGAAAGTCATAGTTATTGTTAAGATGTAGAATAACAAATATAATTTTTATTGCTTTCTTTGTAAGAGCATTTAGTTAATTCTCCATTGTTTCTACAAGAAGACAAGAATTATTACCATAAATGTGGAGAACTATTCCAACTTACTTTCTTTACAATCTTTCCTACCACTATTACTTCTTCCTTTTGTATTCTTTGAAAATATTTAATGTAAGGAGTTCATTTCATTTTTCACTGTCTACATTATGTACAGTTCTGCTAATTATTGAACTCAGCAAAATTAATATTACTATTAAAAAAGAAAAGGAAGCAACAAACATTGCAACTAACTAGATAACATGCTTCTCAAGTATTACAAATTGTTTGCATGATTCTTCACTCTTCTTTTTGTTTGGTGTTCTTCTAATTTGTTTTTTTTTTTTTGCCTTTTTTTTTTTTGCTTTTCCAGATTATGTGCATCTATAAGAATTAAAAGTACATGATCATTGTATGGTGACAGGGTAGCTACACTTTACACTTGTGGGGAGTATAGCATAACGTATAAACTAATTGAATCACTATGTTATACGTTTGAAACTAACGTAACATTGTGTGGCAACTATATTTCAATAAAAAATTAAAGAACTATCACAAAAATAAACATCCCTATAGATAACGATGAAATGCATGATCATTAAAAGACCTTGGATGATAATAAATGTCATGTATTAGGCCTTTAACACAAAGCTTGAAATGTGAAGTGACTTTCATTCATTCATTCAACATCTACCATCTACCATCAAATATATATATATATTCTTTTTTTGTAATACATATACACATACATATATTTACTTTTCTATTTTTTAAATAAAAATTATATATGTGTAAGGTGTACAGCATGACGATTTTTATATGATGTAATTATTACTATAGTCAAACTAATCAATAATACATTTCTTCACACAGTTATCTTTTTGCATGTTTGTGCATACTGAGATCATCTGAAATGTTCTCTTATAGCAAATTTCCAATGTTCAATAAAGTATTATTAACTATACTCATTATGCTGTATATTAAAGTTCTAAAACTATTCATCTTACATAACTACAATTTTGTACTGACTGACCAGTCTCTTCCCATTTCTCCTACTTCATTCCTCCTGGTAACCACCATTCTACTGTCTGCTTTTATGTATTTGACTTTTTTTCATTTCACATATAAGTGAGATCAGACAGTATTTTTCCTTCTGTATCTGGCTTATCATAATATTCTCCAGGTTCATCAGATTGTTTTAAATGGCATGACCCTTTTATAAGGGTGAAAAATATTCCATATATATATATATCAATATTCCATTTATATATATATATAATTTCTGTATCTATTTATTCATTAATGGACATGAATTGTTTCCAGATCTCTCTGTGAATAATACTACAATGAATATAGGAAGGTAGATATCTCTTTGAGGTACCGATTTTATTTCTATTGCTTTGCATTCATAGACTGATTGCTGAATTACATGGTAGTTTTATTTTTAATTTTTTGAGGAATTTGCATACTATTTTCCATAATGGCTATACCAATTTACATTCCCATTAACAATGTACAAGGGTTTTCTTTTCTCCACATCCTTATGAACACTTATCCTTTATCTTTTTGATAGTAGGCATCCAAACAGATTTGAAGTGATATCTCACTGTGGGGTTTTTTTTTTTCTAGATTTTATTTATTTACTCATGAGAGACACACATAGAGAGAGGCAAAGACATAGGAAGAGGGAGAAGCAGACTCCCCATAGGGAGCCTGATGTGGGACTCAATCCCAGGACTCCAGGATCATGACCTAAGCCAAAGACAGATGCCCAACCACTGAGCCACCCAGGTTCCCCTCTCATTGTGGTTTTGCTTTGAATTTCTCTAATGATGAACAATGTTGAGCACCTTTTCAGATACTTATTGGCTTTTGCATGTCTTCTTTTTTGCTGACAAATGCCCATGTCTATAATCCAGAGTAAATTTTTTAGGTTGCATGAATGGAAGAATTTTCAACTAAAATTTTAGTTTTATGAATTAGTTCATTTTTAGTATTTTTATAATATATTTCTCAAGAAAACTTTGGAATTGTGATTGAATGAAGTGATAATGTGAACTTTCCTGGGTATGTCAGTTATTGGGACTACTATGTGACTTTAAATGGTCCTTCTGCCCAAATATAACATTCAGCCACTTTATTCTCACATCTGACTCTATCCTCTGCAAAGTTGAAACTTCTGCTAGCCTCCTCTGCTTTACATTTCTCCTTAACAATACTTTTCTCTAGCAAATTTTATTTTTCTTAATCATTTTGTTAATTTGTTTCTCTTTCTTCCACTAAAATCTAAGATTCAAGAGAATATTTTTATCTGTTTTATCAGTGTAGTACCCTGGTATTCAGAACACATGTTTACAATAGCAAGAGGGAAAACTAGAGCAGCATCAGGATTTCTAGCATAAGTAGTATAGAATTACTAGGATAACTAACTTTGAACTAAGGATACAGGGAAATATTGCTTCTTTTATTTTCTTTGTCAGTGGTAATGATAAGATAATTTGGAAGGATTTAACATGTAGAGTGAACTGACAATATAGTGTTTTAGACTGATTGTTACTGTCCTATGATTAATAATCTATATTATTTTTCATAATCATTACCTTATTTTGTCATAAAATTGATCTGTCAGGCAAAGTTACCTTGTTACTACTCTGTTAGGCAGCATTATTAATTCTATTTTAAAATGAAGAAACTATAGTTTAGAGAGATTACAAAGCATACACAAATTATATAGTGGATGAACCAAGTTTCAAATAACTATTATTATTATTGAAGAACATAACTTTAATTGCAGTTGAATACAGCTGATAATTTAATCACACAGATTTTTTTAAATTAATTAATTAATTAATTTATTTTGATGAGCTCTTTTAAAAACTAATTTCCCAGCATCTATATCAAATGATTCTGGCATTAAGAGTTCAGAATGGGATCCATTTATCTATATTTTTCAGCAAGTTGCCTGAAAGATTCTGATGAATAACCTGATTTGGAAGCAAGAACATGTTTGATGGTATTTCTTTTCAATACCTGGTTTAGGTTAATTAGAAAATTATTTTAGTGGTGCAACTGAGTTAAGACAACTGAAAATGGTGAAAAGATATCCATGATAGAACACGAGACTGTAAATGACAGAACTTAATAGAATGTGATATTTACTTTAATGAGTTATTCAGGGTTCTATTAGCAAAACATGGACACTGTAGGTATAATGAAATAAGAAATTCCACCTTACACAATTGTGGAGGAGCCAGAAAAGTAAAAATATGAAAAGGGGGTTAGAAAGATCAAAGGAAAGTCAGTAATGATCCTTGGCATAGTTGATAGAGTGAGGGTTTCCAGGAAAATCGAGGAACTAAGTACCTCTACCTGCTAGAGAAGAACCATGATGGTGACATGGTGTACATGTCTGTGGCAGGATGTTGTGGCTACTGCCTTCCAGAGTTTGATGAGGATCAGACTCTTGTTTCATGTAAGTCCCTGCCCAAATGTGCTTGCTAGTAAAAGAAGAAGAAGAAGAAGAAGAAGAAGAAGAAGAAGAAGAAGAAGAAGAAGAAGAAGAAGAAGAAGAAGAAATACCATTGCTAAGAAAGTAGGCAACATAATGTAATGGGGGGCCAGGGAAGTAAGTTAAATGTGCTTTCAGTGAAATAAATTTATATACAGCCCACTGGAGCATTATTAGTGAAAATTTCCCCTCAAGATAAGTTTCCAGCTTCTCTTGCTTGATTTTGTGGGAAGAATCCAGCATAGCTGTGTCTTCAGTCCTGGCTAAGGTAGTAAGTTTCTGTTATGGTTCTAAAGATGGTCATTATTTTTAGTTCACTTATTCTTTCAATTATCTCTATTTTAATTCTATTGATCATGGATTTGCATTTGTCTCTTGTGGTTAATGCCTTCCTGAGTTTAAAAACAAAAACAAAAATAAAACACTAGTTTTGAGCCAAGGGTGGTAGATCAGCAGAGCCAGCAATTAGAGAGGAGAATTCTTACTGATGCAAGATCTGGACCCCACCAGCACATCTGTATTTGTCTCTCATTTCCAATAATCAACAATCTTCTGAGTAAAATGGCTGCTGCTTTATTTTTATCTTCAAATACTGAATATTTTCACATTCATCCAATATTGCATTTTTTACTTTTTGTCCAACTCTGTTCACAAATGAGGAACATAAATGCTAATAACTTAATTGATGCTAGAACAGTCCAGAGTATATAGTAAGGAAAAGTCAGATTTAGATGATGGCACAGAGGGTAATGGGGCAAAATTTTAAGTAATAAGGATACTGAATTTAATGAAATTGTTCTGAGTTAGGGTATGGGTTGAAAATAAACTTAATGCATTTGTTTTCCTATCTCCAATCTTACATCCCATTTAAAAATTTTTTCAGGATATTTAATAAGAATGGAAATAATTGTAAAGCTAGAAAGCAATATAATATTTAAGCTTGCAAATATCTGTATTTGCTTGTATTGACAAGACACTGTGACCTGTTGGTGTTACATAACTAATGCTTTCTTATTATTTTTCCATCTCTTCTATACTGTATCTTCTTTCCTAACACAACTGAGCAGTTCTCTAACTTTTACCATGAGACATGACCTAATTTCCACTTTTGTGACATTCCCATTTATTTTCTTCTCTGTATTACTCTGAATGTAGTCAATTTTATATCTCCCTTGTGCATCTATGCTTTTCATTCAGTTATAAAAAAGGATTTTTTTAACATCAGTGATTTTTAATTTAAAGAGTATAAATTGTCTTTCACACATTGTCTTTTACATTTCCTTCTTATTGAGCTAAGCTTTTGGATATCTATTTTACTCACATGAATTTTAATTAGAGTATTAATTATATATTTCAGAAATTGCTTTTTTAATATAATATTTCCAAGTTTCCATTCATTCGTACTTATTCAACTATTTGTTCTGACTTGCCTCAAGGACATTTTTTCCCCTGTTTTATGTAATATAACAAAGGCATGAAAGTTGAAATGTAGGAGCTGACATAGAAATCAAGCAATGAAAATTAGGACTGATAACACATAAGTTCAAAAGAGAGGTGCTATCAGATATTAGGCAAAAACCAGGAATTAAAATCAGCCTATATTTCTTGAGTACTCTTAAAATATATAGGCCATAGGAATTAGGATACAACAATTCAGAAACACTGGCTTTTTAAAATCAATTTATTCCCTAGTAATAGAAAATGTTAGGTAATGATTAGAATTCATTAGTAAGATCAAGCTTGAAAGTGAATATGAGTATGTGATAATCTGAGAATCTACATGCTGGTCTGTGTTATCATATGTGTCTGCTTTTCTCATTAGAACAAAAGCCCTTTTGCATGGAGAGCTTGTGTCATTTATTAAGCCGTCACCTCTGCCAAGAAGCAATGACAAGGATTTGAAGCAATTATTTTTTAATAACTCATAAATAAATAAATGATAAATAAATAGATAAGGTTAAATAATAGTTAAAATACCTCAAATGCCATAAAAAGAACAAAGTCAAGTTTGGAGCATTTTTAAAAATGAATAGAATCTAAAATGATGCCTTTCATAGTCAACGGCAGTTACTAATGTTTTAAAGTTTCTATCTTAATTTTCATCAAACTTTTCAATATGTTCCCATGCACTTCTTTGATTTTATAGCAATACATCTATTTCCTGTCATGCTTTATGCTTCCAAATGAAGATGAAAAATCAATTACTTCTGAATTGAAAATACTGAATCCAGTTGAAATGTGATTCTCGTATTAAGTTTGCAACCCTTAGTGTAATTCTAAAAGGTGATCTAATTTAATGTATATGTGCTTTATGGAAAATTAAGATGAGTCATGCTACCACTGAATTATTGCTGTGATGTTTTGTTTTGAGCACACTAAGCAGGAAATTCTTAAAATAAGCCTGCCACTGTATATCTGTATTAATAAAACCTGCTGCCATTCTTTAAAACATGGATATATCCTAATACTATTAAAGATTAATATGGTTGGCAGTGACTAAAAATGTTAGAGCAGTTCAGAGAAGAAAGATATAAGGCAAAAGTTGAATACAAGATTTTCACTGTAAGATCTTAATTGTTGCTAATATAGCTCTTTTACTTATTTACATTTCCTCATAAATAATATAATTTTAAAGGATGTTTTCTCTGGAAAGAATTTTAAAACTAATTTCTTTTTTTTTTAAGATTTTATTTATTTATTCATAAGACACACAGAGAGAGAGGCAGAGACACAGGCAGAGGCAGAAGCAGGCTCCATGCAGGGAGCCTGATGTGGGACTGGATCCCCGGTCTCCAGGATCACACCCTGGGCTGAAGGCAGCGCTAAACCGCTGAGCCACCTGAGCTGCCCCTAAAACTAATTTCTTAAAATATCATTCTTGACTTTCTCTAGATACAATGTTTCATTTGGCTTATTTGTAAGGTATGCAGAACTACTAGTTTGTTGAAAAAGTTCAGTTATCTAGAAATATCTACATGTAAATTTTTAAAGTTCCCATTTTTTCATTTCTTCATTTATTCTTTTAACTATTAGCTTTTGACCCTTTATTGTGTGTCAGTCACTGTTCCAGGAATCAAAGATAAAAGAGATACCACCTTCCCTATACAGCCTGTGAAAAGATAGAGCATATGCAAAATAAGTAACTAAAATACAGAGCAGTTCCTTAAACTTGGCATTCTTGTAGGGGTCTATCCTGTCTACCATAGGATTTTTTTTTTTTTTTTTTTTTTGAGCAGCATCCCTGGTTTTACATGCTAGATGCCAGTATCTCTCCTTTTCTAGTTACAGAAACCAAAAATGTTGCCAGATATCATAAAATGTTCCCTAAGGAACAAAATGGCTTCTGCCTGAAGATGACACGTACAGAGTATATTAGAAGTGAAGTGCTTTGGAGAACAATAAAATTGTACAGATGGTTTTCCTTGGCATAGTTACTAGGAATCACAGCCTTCTTCCACTTGTAGTTCAGCTCAGAGCTGACCTTCCACTTGAGAATCTAGAAGAAAGGTTGTTGGAAAACAGCTCTTAACTGAGCAGCTGCTTCCAAAGAACATCATGGAAGGAAAGGATGAAATTGTTATGGTAAGTTACTTGCCCTTCCCTTAACTTACAAGGGCAGGAACCAGTTAGGTTAGGAGGACTAATGTAGTGTCCAGATAATATGTTAAAAATTTATAATATTGGGCTATTCCATTCTCTCCCAATCTTGCATTTCTCATATTCTGCAGCACTTTCTTTTAGGCTTCCTTCTTTTATTTTTTTCTCTCCTTCATTTACTAATAACTTCTAAAATAATGACATAATCTTTGAATAATTTGTCTAGTTGTCTGTAATGATTAATCTTCTTTCTCTGTTGATACTTCTCAGAAATAAGGAGTATATTCATAAGGCATAGGGCCACGGTGAATGATAGAATACGTGATGAGACTAAAGTACACAAGCATCAAATTCAAAGCCCTTTTCTCATTAAACACATTGCTTCTGGAAATTAATTGGCTTTAGATCATCATCTCTGTAAGACAGAAGCCTTACTAAGATATCAATCTGTTTCACAGCTGAGCAATGATGTAAAAATAAAAAAAAATAAAGCATACATATTTAAACACATAAATATATATGTTCATGAAAATTAAAATATAGGAGTGAATCTTTTTGATAATTACAGCTTTTGCCTTTGTTATTCCTTTTCTAAAATAGGTAATATTTTTATTATCACTATGGGGACATTTAAAACATTCTTCCTTTCATACTACATTACAATCATCTGAATATGAAATATCTAATGCGATAATGATTGATAACCACCATTATACCAGGGATTGAAATGGCCAAGTTACGAAGTAATATGGATAGGTAAGGAATAAATTGCTTATTTTCTTTTTTTTTAATTGGTTGTTTTCTAATAGATTTTCATTACTCTGCTTTTCACAAATATGTAAAATGGTATATTTTATTAAGTAAGGTGGGTTAATATTTATTAACCACAAAGGTGTTTGGGTCCATAGTTAATGAGCAATACAGAGTATTTTCCATCTAGTTATGATACTCAAAAACCTATCCACCTTTAAAAGTATATGTGGACTTTTTAATATTCTATTTATTTTCTGTCATCACAACCTACTCAACACACAAAAAATGAAAATGAACTGCTATTGAATTGCACAGCAGTGTGGGAATATATCTCTTTCAAAGTGCTATAGGAAACAGACCTGAAAAATTCTTATTTGATCCACTGTAAGAAATATTATCGAGAATGATGTTAATTATACTATATAGTTTGAGGTTCACAATTGCACAGGTAAAAAATGTCTAATAGAAAGTTTCTAAAATAACTATCTCATTGATATTATAAGCATTAGTTGGATTCTTTGCAATTAACTTGAATTATTTTCGCTAATGGAATTTATGGAATGATAAAAACAAAATCTGTATCCTAGCAATTATAAAAACATAGATTTGTATTGTTTTGTATTATCTTCATTGTTACTGATGTGATATGTGTTAGCATATGGTCCTCCCTAATATTATTTATCTTTGTTTTTTAATTTATGTTATATTATATTCTCTGAGACTCTATACTCTGCCCTACATATTTTCAAACCAAGGATATATATAAATAAAATAAATAAACTGTCTTTTCTAAAAATTCTGACATAATAATGCGTTAATTTACATAAATAAAACATTTTAAACTCTTAGTTAAATATTTATCTATCATTTGAAATTTGAACTGTTCATACAAAGAATCATTGACCAAAACACCACCAACAGAAGCAATAAAAACAACAAATATTCCCTGAATTTCTACAGAGTCATATGTCCCAAACTGTCAACTCACTAGCAAATCAACAGAACTCACAAATCTTTTCTGTAGCTACAATGCTTCTTCACACTGCTTCAGCATAGGGTTCAACTTTCACCTTATTAGATTCTACCCTATGTGATGTTGCCTGGCACTTCCTTTTAAAATAACTTTTTTGAAAAAATTACCATAAAAGCAATGCATATTTGAAACAGAAAATCTAAAACCAAAGGACTTCTTACATGTGTGTATTAATATTTTCAAAGTCTTCTATGAACATCCATGCTATGAATAGATAGAAATATATAAATTTCACAGAAATTATAGAATCATTAGAGACTTATTTTCTAATTCCCTCCTTTCATTCATTCACTATCCTTTTTTCAACCTCATTAAGCACCCTCCCTCATATCTTTTTAATGACCACAAATCAATCTACCTAATGGACTTACCATAATATGTTTAGGAACTCACATTATTAGGTGAGTTAAATGATTCTGCAGTATAAGCCATGTTTTGGCTACATTGAACAGTTTTAATTTCGAGGAGATGAGTTTCAAAGTATAAGTTCTTTGAAGTAGAATTGAGGCAAAAAGCAAGCCAAATACCAAAATTTTAACATAAGATGTCAAATTGTTACAAAGCCTGAAAATTTTTTAGTACATCTGCACCAGATTGTTCTTGTTGCACTGAAATATTTATTATATTACCACCAGCTTAAGAATAATTACTGAGGGATCCCTGGGTGGCGCAGCGGTTTGGCGCCTGCCTTTGGCCCAGGGCGCGATCCTGGAGACCCGGGATCGAATCCCACATCAGGCTCCCGGTGCATGGAGCCTGCTTCTCCCTCCGCCTGTGTCTCTGCCTCTCTCTCTCTCTCTGTGACTATCATAAATAAATAAAAAATTAAAAAAAAAAAAAAAGAATAATTACTGAGATGCCTGGATGGCTCAGTGGTTGAATGCCTGCCTTTGGCTCAGGGTGTGATCCCAGGGTCTTGGGATCAAGTCCCACATCGGGCTCCCTGCATGGAGCCTGCTTCTCCCTCTGCCTGTGTCTCTGCCTCTCTCTGTGACTTTCATGAATAAATAAATAAAATATTTTGTAAAAATTTTGCAATATATTTAAAATCAGCATTGACTAATGCTAATAGCACTAGAATCATAGGGCAGGAACAATGTTTACATGTTCTTTTTCAACTTCACAGTTTCTACCACAGTATTTGACTAGATGAAACATTTTAAGGTTACTTCCCAGGAAATTAGATCTTCTTTTTTATTTTGCTTTGTGTCATTTGTATGCTTATCTACTATAAGAACTGGAAACCAGAATAAATAGTTATCAACGAAAAAAAAAAATAAATAAATAGTTATCAACGAGGTTTAAATGAATAGTTAAGTGTCTGTTATAACATGAAAAAATAAACATCTGGAAGGTGATTTAACAAATAATTAGCACCAGACAATAAAAAGAAAGCCAAAGAAACTTTCCCTTTAACACTAATATAAGAAAATGATATGAATATTATTTAGGCAGTTCCCTCAAACCCAACAGGAGATCTTACTGAACTAAGATCATGGAGGAAAATACTATAATTAGAGAGGGCATCTATATGAAATGCTGTCATTCCACACAGCTCATTTCTGTGCAGAATTATTTCTTCAGCGCAAAATCTATTTAAATTAATTCAAAAATACCTTGGAAATAGATTTATTTTCAAAAATGCTATAAAATGTGAAAATATATTCTGCTTTGATAAGAGATTTTATTAAAACCTAGAGAAAAAGATATGCCAAATAATTTAGATTGGCACATATTTTTGTCATAGCCTTAACTAATAAAAACACATTTACTTTATTATTCCTACAAACACACCACTTTGATCTGGAAAGGAGTTTTGTAACTATATTCATAGTCACACAACAGCTGAAAGTATCTAATTTGCCAAAGATCTACCAAGCATTAAATTTTAATACTGGAATCAAAGTGTCATTATGTAAGATATGTGTATAATTAGAAGAAAATATTGTGTTTGGAAAGGAGGCTGATTAATGATGCAACTTGAATGTGTCCTTGTATTTAGCCATCTTGGCTAGCCACCAATTTGTAAACAACTATTTAATAAATGAATCTGCTGAGTTGTAGGAAAAAGTTAAAAGATAGATTTATACCAACCCATTTTGATGGTTTCTTATCTATAAAATACAGGTATGGTTTTGGTTTGAGACATAACTTGAGCCTATATTAAAATACATAGAAAAAAATGGTATCGGTATTATTTGGTGTAAAAACAACATCAAGCACCTTTCAATTCTTTGTGAGATGATTAACTTATATTCTTTTGGTAAGATAAATAATTACCTAACATAAACAAAAAAGATATATACTATTTTAACATAATAAAATAGAGAAAAACATAAAGAAATTAATATTTACTCATTATCTCTTTACCCAGAAATTTGTAAGAAAGAATGGAAGTTTGGGGCTTTATCTTCCTAGTTTTATTTTTCATTATATAGATTATATATAAGGTATACTTCATAAATTTAACCTAAATTTTATTATTTGTTATATATACAAACATCATCTATATTGTTAAAATTTTTCAATTTTTTGCTGTGTGTATTTAAAAGATATGAGAGGATACATACAAAAAAAATCCTTTGTTCCAGTCATTATCCCATTATCTCTCCTCCCAATCCAACACTTAGCAGCATCCTTAATTTAAAGTATACATCTAATATTGTTGGTGTATTTACCACACATGTAAATTTTAAAAATATACTATTTTGTCTTCTTAAAATTTCCCTTAGTGCTATGATCAGAATGTATCCTTTTGTACTTTGGTGTTTTTACGAAGTTCAAGGTTTTTTTTTTTTTTTTTTAAGATTTTATTTATTTATTCATGAGATACACACAAAGAGAGAGAGGCAGAGACAGATGTAGAGAGGGAAGCAGGCTCCATGCAGGGAGCCCGATGTGGGACTTGATCTTGTGTCTCCAGGAGTGGGCCCTGGGCTGAAGGCAGCGCTAAACTGCTGAGCCACCCAGGTTGCCTCGACATTTAGTCATTAACTTGACTGCTACATAGAACACACACACACACACACACACACACACACACACACACACACACTAATCGTATTTCCATTGTTCTACTGGTGTAAGCGCAAGATGTGTCCAATTCTCCACTATTGCCGTGCCTTAACAAAATTTTACATGTTTCCTTATGCAAGTTTAGATATTTTCTTCAGATTTCATGTTCACCATAAAATCTCTACCCTTAGGTTATGTGTGTGTTTGATTGTGTTAATTAATGCTGAAGACCTTTCCAAAGTGTTCAGTTTATATCTCACCAGCAAAAATGCAAGTATACCATTGTCCATTTCTTCCTATTATGTCTGTAACATATACTATAAGTAATGCTTAAAACAATTTTGTAAAATTTTGTTAAACTTGAAAGAGTATTTCATTTTCTTTTAATTTGTATCCTCTAGGTTATTGGTAGGGCAAAATATAATTTCACATTTTTATTGGTCATTTAAGTCATACTCTTTATGAATTGACAGCACATCATTTTTCCCACTTTTTTCTGTTGAATTGCTTTTTGTTAACAGATTTTAGACATTGTTTAAATATTATTGATGCCAAAATCTTTCAAATAATTTCTTTTATTTGTTTTCTCAACTTTATGTATCTTTTATCATAATGAAATGCTAATATTAGCAATTTTATCAAGCTCCTGTTTTATTTTTTGAAGTGTTATTGAACAAATTTTTTGCATAACAAAAATATTTCTCTATTTTTGACAATGTTAAAATTGCATTTCATTTTCTATCTTTAATATATTATGAGATCGAGAACGAATTTCATACTTTTCCTTTTGCATGTGATGAAATAATTGTTTTCAAAAGAATTTATTATATAGTCAAGGTTTTCCTGAGTGATTTATAAAGCAAACTCTTGTCAGAAATATTCTGATATATATGGTCTTTTCCTGCCAATTTGTCTATATTTAGGCCAATTTCATACTGTTTTAATTAATATTGCTGTTTATCCAGGGCTTGCTCAGGACAACCGAAGCCATGCCAGAATGTCCAATGCAATGAATCTAATATGCAAATTATCTGTAAAGTTCACAGAACTAAAAGGACGAAAAGGAGAGAGTGAGACAACCCGAATTTTGAACAACAGCAGAAAGGCACCCCCATCCATAGGGCTGGAAAGTCATCCTTGGAGAGCTGTTGTTTGTGAGATCTCATGGTTAGGATGAAGGGGGTATTTGCCTTGGATATAGCCAGAACCTTAGAGAAGATGCAACCACTGCCAGAGATGCTGCACTGGAGAAGAGATAAAGAAGCAGAAATAATCCATTTCCCCCCAAGTATCACTCTTTATTCTCAGAATACCATTCGTTAGCCTAAGGCCAGTAGGTACGACCACCTGGGAAATGTAGTTTCATTTATCAGTGCAAATAAATAATGGGCAGAGTAAGTATATAATAAATCCCAACATAAGGAAAGTTATGCTACCACCTGTTCTTAATCTTATAAAAATTGACTTTGCTTTTTAATATTACAAAAATGGCCTTTGCTTTTTAATTTATCTTGATTTCTTTATATGAAATGTAGAAGTCATTTGTCAAATTCATTAAATAAAGGGAAGAAAAAGAAAGGAAAAGATGAGTTTGTATTATGGTTAAATTCACACATAAGTTAATTTGGGAAATTCTTGATGTATTTGTACAGAGATGGTATGTATGGTAATTTACATCATGAAGACTAGAGAACATATCTGTAAGGTTCACTACTTACTAGCTCTATACACAATATATCTCTGAATCAGCTTTTCCATCTGCAAGAGGAATATAGTCAATAAAGTAAGTTTGTTATATTTTTTAAAATATTTTATTTATTTATTCATTTATTATTTTATTCATTTATTTATTTATTTATTCATTACACAGACAGAGGTAGACACATAGGCAGAGGGAGAAGCAGGCTCCCTGCAGGGGTGCCTGATGTGGGACTTGATCCCAGGACCCCAGGATCACAACCTAAGCCAAAGGCAGATGCTCAACCACTGAGCCACCCAGGTGCTCTAAACTTGTGATTTTTAAATAAATATGTGGAAAGCACTTAGAACAAGACCTGGTTTATAGCAGGTACTCGGTAACATTGTCCTTTTTGGTGTTGTGTCATAACTATTATCATTAAGGAATTTTGTAAGTTTTTCTGTCAATCATTACGGTGTATCACTTACTCAATTATTTGTAATTAAAGAACATTTGTAGTTTCACTATAGAAATCTTATATATCCTCTAAAAAAAGTATTTTTATCCTAACTATATTTCATTCTAGTTAAATTCCACAGTATCCACTCCCAATTCACTACTTCTCTTTCAAACACTGTCCAGGCTATAATTTTTACACACACTAAGTTTCACAAATTTCAATATCAATGTTTTTCCATTTCATGATTAGTTTATTTCCCCCCTTATTATATACTTTATTTTTGTTTCTTTTCTATGGCTCTTTTTTGGAAGGTCAGATGCGAACATGTGTGTTGATGTCATATTGTTGTAGCATTTATGTATCACTGGGAGGAAATTTGCCTTTCGTGTGTGTGCATACATGTACATGCTGTCTTCTTTACTAACAGTGTTCCTTTTCTATCTTTTTATTTTATAGGCTCATTTTGAGTGGCAGTGGTATATTTGCTCTTTCACTGTACCTTGTCTGTTGTTTCAAAGTTCTTTCCTCCAACCCCTACATATGGTGACTGATATTGTCAATGGTTCCTCCTACTGCATAGTAATACAGAGACATCAGAGATCTAGCCCCTGAGCCAGTAGGTCCAGTTCAGTCACGGTACAAATTCTAATTGACATATCCTGTTTCTTTCTGCTTCTCATGATAATAAGATTGGGGGTGTTGGGAAGAGCGCACAGCATGATTCACCTTTTCCTCCTTAGCCTCATTTTATGAGTGAGGAAGCTCTACGCCATGCCTTGATGTCACCTAGTGGGATGAGATCCAGCCCCTAGTTTCACATAAATTCCCTATTTAGATGTGCCTATAAATAAAATTCAAAAACCAGAAAAGAAAAAAATATCCAAGTAAATAAATCACCATAATAAAAAACGTGAGATGAATTTATTCCTGGTGAAATAAATTATTAGTGTAATCTGTTACATCATTATTAGCTAAGATTTTCTCTTTAGATAAAAGCCTCTAGGTTCTCTTGCCTGTTCTTGTATGAGGGACTCAATATACCTGTAACTTAACTCCTTATTAACAGTTTAGGTTTCTGTTATGTATCTAAAGATACTTATAATTGTTAGTGTGCTATGTTCTATCAATTATCACCATTTTAAAATTTATTGATCATGGCTCTGTGTTTAAGATGGATGTATCCTGAAATATGAAATGATAAAGCCATCTGGTCACAAAGGCCCTGAGTAAGTTATATATGCCATTTCTAATTCTCTTAAGAAACATCGCAAGGTAGGTGTGAGGTCATGGAGTAGGTGCCTAACATAGGATTTGAAGGTTGTTTTGTTTGATTCCAAAAACTCATCCCTTCCATTTATCACCAGTTGTAGTGACAAGTAAATTTATTTTCACTTTGTGGAGGTGGTAAAGCACAGTGAATGTGTCACATAAAGGGAATGCAATCAAATGAATTTGTGGTCAAAATACAAAGAATCCAAGTAGAAAATGTGTGGAACCTAAGTGCTGGCTTGTGGGCAGAGGCTCTCACCACTCTCAAGACTTTAGTCTGGATGGGTGAACATTGACGAAATGAAGATCATGGATATACAGTGTTCATGTCACTTTCTACTATAGATTAAAAGCATTGCAGAGAAACTGTCCCTGAGGCAAACCACATATTCCTAGCACCCAAAGGGCCTATTTAATGTATGGTAAGGATAATTGCAGGTTTTTTGAACATTAGTCCCATCAGTACAGATAGCACATGTTCAATGACATGGGAGTATGCAAAATAGAAGTTGTATTTCTCTAGCAAATTGATAAATTGTGCAGAACTTGAACATGGGGCCCTAGAAGCCATTAAATGGTATCTATATTAACTTACAACATTATTAATTGTACAGACTCCTGATGTAACCATTTATAAAGAGGATGCTAATGTGGTAGTCTAAATCTATCACATTTGTTAAAAAATTAGTTTTTGTTATAATTTGTGTATTTTCACATTTTATAGAATTTTTAATTAAGTTTTTATTTTTTCATAACTATGTTTGTGAGAGACAACAGCCAAGTGCTACAAAACTGACTTAACCTGCATCTGAGAAAAGCTACTGTTAAAAATGTATAGTTTCTGTTGTTTGCAATTTTTCTTATTTATTTATTTATTTATTTGAGAGAAAGAGAAAGAGGGAGGACATGAGGAGGGAGAGGGGCACTGAAGGTGGAGTGGGCAGCCTGAGGCAGGGATCTATCCCAGGACCCCAAGATGGTGACCTGAGTGGTAGTCTGACGCTCAGCCGATTGGGCCACCCAGACACCCCTTATTTTGCAATTTGCAATTTTTCATTGTGGCTGCAAACTAAGCATCATTCTGCTTCTCTTTCCATTTATCAAGACATATTGCATCAAGTATGAGATTATAATTGAAAATAAAAAGCATATTTTTGTTGGTTTGGGGAAAGAATAACCAATTGCTTATGAAACATGCTAGGAAGCTATACAAATTTCATTTTTATACTTCTATAATGCTATGCTGCCCTGGAAAAGGTTGAAATGTATCTACTATTAATTCAGGAGTATGTACACACTAGTGTCCTGGTACAGTTCATCTTTCCTATTCAAATTTCCCTGCTCTCTTCAAGATTAATTTTGCACAAATCGGCATACTGCTCTTTTCATTATTACCGTGACATTCAGTTTTGCCAATGAGTTCTTAGATGGATGGAGTAAGTTATCTATGCTAATTAATGATAGTAAAATGCTCTTAAATGTTAAATCATATTCTCGGTGTGTTTAAGACAAAAGCCTTTCCAAGGTGATCTTGAAGAGTTTTTTTTCTCCCCCAGCTATCACCTCCACTCCCCTAAATTAATGTTTCTGGCATTTCTGGATAAGAATGCTAATTTATTGAGTGAGCAAGGAGAAAATTATGGCAAACAAGCACTCCTCTGCTCATTCTTGGGAAAATGTCAAATTCGGGATGCGAATTCTTCGTTCTTCCCATTCATCTTTTCTCTTACCTTTTTTTTTCTTTCCTCATTCCTTCTATTCTTCATTTCTTTTTGTTCTCCATATTTTTGCCTTCACCCAATTTATACAATTAAAAAATGTGTTGAGAGGTATGTCACTTATCTGTTCCATGGTAACAAATTACCAAAATTAATGGCTAAAGGATCAACCATTTATTTGCCTCATAATTCTGCAGGTTAGCAATGGTCTAGACTCAGCTGAGTGGTTCTTCTAATCTGGGTCAGACTCGACTGGGATTATTCATGTTTCTGTAGTCAGTTGACATGTTGGCAGGAGGCTATCTAGTCTCAGGTGACCTCACATACATTTATGGATGCTGTCTGGCTGTCAGCCTGAAAGAGGGAAATTAGTGGGTGACTTCTTTCTCATTATTCAATATGCGAGCCCAGGCTAGTTTGCATGGAGGCTTCAGGGTTCACAGAGCAGGAGGAGAAAACAAATTCCAATGAGCAAGCTTTTTAAATGTGTCTTCTTGTTCACATGTTACTATTGTCCATTGGTCAAAACAAATCACATGACAAAGTGTCTAATTAAAAGCCATTGATGCAGAGTCTTCCACAAGAGCCTGTTTTGCTAGGTACCTCATATAATAACTGGCAGCACAAAGTCTAGCACGCTAGGCAGACTGAGTAACTTTAGAGAATGGAGAAATTACTAGTTTTGAAATGCTTGCTCTACTTATGCTATATGTTGGCAAATTGAACTCCAATTAAAAAAAAATTCTTGCTCCGTCTGTGGACTTTGGTTACCTTATCTTATTTAATATAACAAATAAGGATAGGATGTGTTATGTTGCTCAATATGCCAGTGAAGAAACAAGTTAAGATTCTCTTGCTCCTTATTACAGACAAGGTGATTAGCAGAGCCAGGAGTTTTACAAAAGTATGCCTTATGCCAAAAATTGTGTTTTTCCTTTGTAGCATGCTGCAATAAGTAATAAGACCTTTTCAATGACTCAGAATATTCAAAATTCATTGAAGTTTTAGAGGGATCATCCAACAAACCAAGTGCCAACTCTGCCTAAAGGAAACAGCTTAACTCCTGCATGGTTCTCAATGGTTTAGCAACTGTCTTTAACTCTCAGGAGCTGCCTCAGGGATAGGCTAAATTAAACAAAGTAAAAATTAAAAATAAAATCATTGCTGCAAACTTCATAAGTATATAAGCTGAAGGCTATACTTATTGCTATTCTAAGATCATTGACTTCAACATTTTTCCTCTTCAAAATCTTGGTTGGATATTCAAGCCCTGAAGCCACCTGGTAAAGTGAGTTTGTTTTTCACTTCTACTTGTACAAAAGTCTGTCTGTCTGTTAATATTTCTCAAATTTTGCTGTTTATTTGACTAATATTTTAGCTTTAGGCTTGCCAGTAGTGTTGCTCTTTTTAAGTCTCTTCTGATCCATCTAATTCTTTCCAGATGCCAAGGTTCAAAGTGAATACCTCCAGCTGCCTCCCCACCTTTCTCACCATCCATGGCCACAAGTGTTCCAAACAAGGAGTAAGTGAATTCTGAAAGATTTAACAGATGGTTCAGATGGTTTGTTTTGTTTCTTGTAGTTTTTTTTCTTTTTATTTTCTTTCTTTCTTTTCTTTTCTTTTCTTTTCTTTTCTTTCTTTCTTTCTTTCTTTCTTTCTTTCTTTTTTTTTTTTTTATCCAGGCAGTTTTGAAATACTCATTCTGCTTTCATGGAGATACAAATAATATCATGGAGAAAAATACTCTACTTTCTTTAACTAGGAAAAAATGACTGTATATAAAGCAAACAAACAAATGAAAAACAGAAAACATCAACAACAGAGAAAAAATCTTTCCACTTATTAGTCTTGATCTTTGGGAGATATTTGTGGTAGCCATTGGCTACATGTCAATATGTGCTACATAATATGTTATAGTACTATCCATAAGTAAGACCATATCTCCTTTCAAAGAATTAATATACCAGTGGGAACAAATATGTAAAATAAATGCAATATTGCATGGAAAGGAAATCATGAAAAATGTGTACAAGGTGGATTTGGCATAAACAAGGAAGCAATTCACATTTTAGAGTTTATTTGGAGAATAAAATAAAGAATAATTTCTGAACTTGCTTAAACAAGAATGTAACTCCACTGGAAGTAATAAGGAAACATATTCAAGTATATTAAATCCAAAAAATGAGCATGATTTCAAGATATTATTTATACCATTATGTATTTCCTAAAGACTAGTTAAATAACTTTCAAGGTTCTATCCTTACTCCTTCTTTTCCCTGCCTTTAATTTTAACATTTGATGAATTGATAAGTATTTTTAAAACTCACTAAATTTGTATTTATTCAGAGGCTATTATTTATATGTACATATGTTATGTGTTTATATGTGTATATACATATATATTTATGTATTTTATGTATGTATACACATATGTACATATGTGCACATAATTATATAATATACATGCATACTTTTTATATGTATACTTACATACACAAATATACCTGCATATATATTTAAATCCAGTGACTACAATTTTACTTTATTATTTGAAGAAATTTTAAGGTTCTCAAACTTGATGAAAATGTCAATATTCTTAATGATAGAAAAAAAAAACCCCTGTAAAGTCCATTTTAGTTTCTTTGACTCATTCCAACTTATTTTTGTCAGTAGGAGCAGAATTCGTCAACTTATATTGTCACAAGCATAATATATAACAATGTTAAACTGCCCATTTTTAATAGCTATATATAGACAAAATTTAAAAACCTGGAAAAAAATTTAAAGACCTGGAGCTGAAAAAAGGTTCTAAGTGACAAAAACAGTAAGATCAAAATGAAAATTTGTGTGAATGTAAAGCTAAGTAGAATCATGTCATGGAATTAGAAGTTGAGGTAATGGTTTCAAACTCTGATTCTTTCCACAATAAAGGGACAAATGGCACTGTCAGTGCACATCACTGATCTTTGATCACAGAAAGAATAGTGACATTTCATTTTCCTATAATATTCTAATACATTAAAGTGTAATTAAAAGAAATAAAAGGTAAACTACTCTCATACAAATATTTAAAAATACATGGTAAAGATAATATTTAAATAATCATCTAATATGGGCTCCAGTAAGATAATAAACCTAGTTTATTTTTTTAAGACTTTATTTATTTATTCATGACAGACACAGACAGAGAGGGAGAGACACAGGCAGAGGGAGAAGCAGG
Source organism: Vulpes lagopus (assembly GCF_018345385.1). Lineage (NCBI taxonomy): Eukaryota > Metazoa > Chordata > Mammalia > Carnivora > Canidae > Vulpes > Vulpes lagopus. Next base: position 136,986,355 of record NC_054827.1, read on the forward strand.
CTCCTCTTGAATCAGGGAGCCAGATGTAGGACTGGATCCCAGGTCTCCAGGATCAGACCCTGGGCTGAAGGCGGAGCTAAACCGCTGAGCCACCTGGGCTGCCCGAAGATTTTGCTTATTTATTTGACAAAGAAAGAGAGAGAACACAGGCTTGGGGAGTGGAAGAAACAGGCTTCCTGCTGAGCAGGGAGTCTTTGTGAGGCTAGATTCCAAGACTCTGAGATCATGACCTGAGCCAAAGGCAGGTGCTTAACTGACTGAGCTACCTAGATGCACCCAATAAAACTAGTTTAAAAGAAAATTCAGGGGGATCCCTGTGTTGCTCAGTGGTTTGGTGCCTGCCTTTGGCCCAGGGCGCAATCCTGGAGTCCCGGGATCGAGTCCCACGTGGGGCTCCCAGCATGGAGCCTGCTTCTCCCTCCTCCTGTGTCTCTGCCTCTCTCTCTCTCTCTCTCTCTATCATAAATAAATAAATAAATCTTAAAAAAAAAAAAAAAGAAAATTCAGAAACCCAAGAAAACACAGGTGGTACCATCTTCTATCCATAAGTTAACATCCATTTCCACTAAGTTTCAAAATAGATCAAACCAATGAGATGCACAGATTCCTACAGAATAAGACATCCTTTAAGGGTATACAATGTACACACTTCATAGACACAACTCCCATCCATCTTTTTGCCTATTTTATTCTCTTATATTTTTAAAATGTGCCTTCATATTTTTGAGATAGTTATGTCTAAATCGGTACTGAAATGTAATGATTTTTTTTTCTCCAGTTAGGACAAAATAACTTTTATTATTCTTCCAGGTTTTTGTTTTTATTTTTTCTTCCATCAAAGACAAAGGGAAATCTCAGGATTATTTTAGTGATTAAAATAATTGTCAGAAAATATCTAACAAGAAACACAATCTGAGTACTACACATTACAAAACATACAATACATATTTTAAGTACCAGAGGCATAAGATCCATTTGCTGACAACTTAAGATCTGCAAAAATCTCAAAAGTGATCAAATCTTTTTTTCTCCATAATTTTACATTAATATGAATAGTATGTAAAGCAAGCACTGTTTTAACAAATTTACCTACATTTAACAATCCTCCTTTCTGATATAAGTAAACACATCATTGATGGCAGAGAAAACAATCTGTTATGTATAAGAAATTACCACTTCAAATCTTAAACTTATTTTTTAAGGATAGAGTAATATGGATGAGAAATTTCTGAGGGTGGTAATCATTTTACAGATCAAATCATCACTTTGTACACTTTAAATTTACATGTTATACGTCATTTATATTTCAATAAAGCTAAGGAGAAAAAGGTCAATTCTATGAAATAGTCCCAATTAGGGAATGAAAAACAATACAACTGCTACAACTAATACAAAATATACATCTACTATATGTATATATATATATATATATATATATATATACACACACACACACAATTTCTATTTCTAACAGTTGATTACTCTTTGGGTTTCTTATTACCGCTTAGCAAATATTCCCTTCCTTCCTTCCTCTCCTCCTTCCTTCTGTTCTTTTCTCTTATTTAAAAAAAAAAAAAAAAAAAAAAAAACTTAACTCTTTATGTTCCACCTAAGTGATTTCACAGCATATTTATTTTCATTCTTATCCTCAGATCTTCTCACATTCCTTCTATTTTTAGACATTTCTACCCTCTTCGCATGGCTAACACTATTTACTATTCAATATTCAATTCAAATATGTGATGCTTAGGGAGAATTTTCCCTGGACTCTTTTGGCAATGATGGGGCCTGTTAAGGGTCCTTTACTGCTTCAAGTTAATTCTCTGGCATCTTTCATATTCTTTCACATCTATACATTTTTTTTTAATTTAATGTGCATGTTATAAAATACAAGCATGTGGATTAAATGACTAAGGTGATGTGGCTTGCTTTTACTATTCATCTCTTCATCTTCATGCAAAATAAATACATATACTTTCTTTAACTCCAAAAGTAATTATAGAGTTCTGTATTTTGCTGTTGTTGGGACACCGTTCAGTGCTTACACACTGTATTTATTTTACACATCATATTTTAAAATTTTGATTTTGTCATTGAAATAGCTTCCCCCCAAGTCTCAAAGCATCTCTTCTGCCTACATCTTCTTGGCCAAAATTTATTGACACAATACACTAATTTATATGAGAACCTTGGAAAGACTAGTTTTTCATTGCAGTGGCAAGGTGAGTTGAGTCTTGTTACTCAGGAGGAAGAGTAGACAGTAATTTCTATTAACAAACATATTATTGTTCCCAAGATGTCTTTTGTTTATTGCATTCTGCTGTTGTCATAAATATAATAATAGCTTTATTTAACTTCAAAGACTCTGAACATATGCATGATTCCTCAGCTTTAAAACTTCTCTTTTTTCTAGAATGTCTCTTCTACAAATGATGTTGGGGAAAGTGAACAGAAACATGCAGAAGAATGAAACGGGACCATTTTCTTGTACCATCCACAGACACAAATTCAAAATGGATTAAAGAGCGCTGAAATCATAAAAATCTTAGAAAAGAACACAGACAATAATTTCTTTGACATTAGCTGTAGCAATCCCTTTTTACGTATTTTTTAAAATGCACAGGAAACAAAAGCAAAAATAAACTATAGGGACTTCATCATAAAAACTTCTGTAGAGTGAAGAAAACAATCAACAAAACTAAAAGGTGGCATACAGGATAGGAAAAGATATTTGCAAATGGCATATCTGAGAAAAGATTAGTATCCATAATCTATAAAGAACTTTCCAAACTCAACACCCAAAAAATAAATAATCTGATTAAAAAATGGGCAGAAGACATAAGTCAACTTTTTTTTTCCAAAGAAGATATACAGATGACCAATAGACACATGTAAAGATATTCCACGTAATTGATCATCAGGGAAATGCAATCAAAACTGCAATGAAATATCACCTCAAACTTGTCAGAATGGGCTAAATCAACAACTAAGAAACAATAGGTGTTGGCAAGGATGCAGAGAAAGGGGAACATTTTTGCATTGTTGGTAGGAAAGCAAACTGGTACAGCCTTTATGGAAAACAGGATGGAGTTTCCTCAAAAAGTTAAAAATAGAACTACCCTATGATCCAGAAATTGCACTACTAGATATTTACCCAAAGAATATAAAAATACTAATTCAAAGAGATACATGAATCCCAATGTTTATAGTAACATTATATACAATAGCAAAATTATGGAAACAGCCCAAGTGTCCATTGATTGATGAATGCGTAAAGAATAGGTGGTGTATAATGGACTATAGTATTTAAATATTATAATATATAATGGACTATAAGTCATGAAAAGAATGAAATCTTGCCATTTGCAACAACATGGATGGAGCTAGAGATTAAGTGAAATAAGCCAGTCAGAGAAAGACCAATGCCATATGATTTGGCTCATATGTGGAATTTAAGAAATAAAACAAACACAGAGAAAAAAGGAGAGATAGACAGAGAGAGGCAAACCAAGAAAGAGATTCTTAACTGTAGAGAACAAACTGCTGGTTACAAGGAGCGGGGTCGGGGGATGTGTTCAATCAATGATGGGGATTAAGGAGGGTGCTTGTGATGAGCACCAGGTATTGTATGGAAAATTTGAATTACTGTTATATTATATATTGCATAGTATATTATATTGAAACTAATATTACATTGTATCTTAACTAACTGGAATTGAAATAAAAGTAAAAAAAAAAAAACTTTTATTTTTCCTGAATAATCATTTTCCTACAAGATTTTTTAAAAAGATTTTATTTATTTATTCATTAGAGTCACAGAGAGAGAGAGAGGAGACACAGGCAGAGGGAGAAGCAGACTCCATGCAGGGAGCCCCATGTGGGACTCAATCAGATCCCAGGACTCCAGGATCACGCCCTGGGCTGAAAGCAGGCTCCAAACCATTGAGCCACCCAGGGATTCCTCCCTACTTTTTTTTTTTTTTTATTGTTTTGGTCTCTGTTTTTTTTATATTGAATATGTTCTTCATATATTAAGTTACTCCTAAGTGTTGAATACATACAAAAAATGCTAATTAGAATCTATATAAGGCGGGGAAAACTTGTAAACTGGTTCATCTCATAGTGGCTTGTTTGCTTTAAGAGTTTTTGGGAGAAACTACAACTATCAGAAAAACTAGATTTCTGTATTCCTAAATGTCTCAAAAAAAAAAAAAGAGAGAGAATAATCTGTTTTGCGGCCTACTAGACATAAACATTAATCTCAGACTTCAGTGGGAAAAGAAAGGCAAAGGGTTTATTGTATATGTATCTCATCACATATGCCTCCTTTCTATTCGATCTTAACTACTTCCAATCTTTACTTGCTTAAGGGAGATTCCTTCTCTCTGACTATTTGGCATGGTAAAGAGGCCCCCCCCCCCCCCGGAGCCAATTTCTAATTGATGCATTTTAATGAGGAATGTCACATTAGCAAAGGTGTATTTTACCTCTCTGGAGGTAGTGTGAAGTATAGACCGGATGGAGATAACCTCAAGAAAAGGAGTATTAGCAAGTGATTGCCATGGCCCAGTTAGCAAGTGATAATGGCCTGCAATTAAGGGAGAGGCAGTGAGAAGGAAGATAATTTCTTTCCAGGCTTTTTCAAATAAATGTTGAAAAAATTGGGTCCCTGTAAAAGCAAGTTGCTCTTACATTTTTAATATATACAGTAAAATATTCCATTGTGAGGAGTGTAAAGACAACTGACAACCAAACTCTAAATTCCTCTCTGTTACATGAAACTTTCATTGTATTTGTTCTCCACAACAATCATTCACCCTCTGGATTTATCCACTAAAATAGACAGTTTGACACCATGCACATTGTGTCTTTGACAATGTAGTCAACTGCAAAAGAGCATTTAATTCCAAATAAGCCTAGAGTACTTTGAGAAAAAAAAAGTCTCTCCAATTTATTCTGCACTTTATTTTATACATATTCATTAGGACAGATGACATTTTAGCAAAGCTTCAGCTAGAGATTTCAAACAAATTTGTATTAATGAATACAAATTGAAACAATTAAACATGGTATCTAACAGTTAATTTTCTTTAGTAAAGAAGTAAAACTATAGGGAGATAACACTAGATTTGAAAAATTCCTTTTTAATCATTGATCTAAACTGCAAAATTTAACTCTTTCCATTTCAGTAAGATGAATAAAAATTGCAATAAACACTGTAGGTAATTTTTAGTAGAAAATTGTTAAATTCATGGGCAATTATAACACTTGTAGGTAATACTCTCTAATCTCAGTATAATTACATTTCTTGCTTCCTAGAAAAATTTAGTCACTACAGATGTAGAGAAAAAAAAACATCCCCTAAGAAAGCCAGTTGGAGCAATCTAAGTATTATAGGAGATGTGTTTATCTTTGTGCAAGACTTTCAAAATTCAGACATTTTAGTGCTGCAGTCAAAGGATCACTTATTGACTGTATTATAGTGAAGAACAGATATTCCCAGTTAAAAGTTACTAAATATGAATATAGTATGTACTTTATTCATTAAAATCAAGACTAAAAGTATTATTTCTGCCTATGAACAACTGTCATCATTGTTATCTTCTTCTTCTTTTAAAAACTTTTCTCCTGACTATAGGTAGGTAGAATTCTGGATGCCCCTATCAGTAAAAGTATAAATTTAGCTAAGAGAAAGAAATACTTGATTATTTTATTTTAACCTTTATATTATTGGAGTAACAGACCAAAAAAAAAGAGTATGGAAATATAGTGCTTTTGCCACAAATCTGTCATTTTGTGATATTAGCTTCAACTTTTGGACAGCTTAGTAATTGAAATATGTAGGTAAGATCTTAATTCAGATTGTTCTGATTTCTGATCTTCTGAATTTCATAATGTATTAAAGCAGTGCATAGTGAAGAGCCATGATAACCCCCATTGACAATGAAGAGAATGGAAAGCTCAAGCACTTTGAAGGCAAGAGAATACATTCAGATAGAATGAGGAACTTTAGATAAATTTACTCTAAGACTTCTAGTTAATGATGGTATCTGGGATGTCTGGATGGCTCAGCGGGTGAGCGCCTGCCTTTGGCTCAGGGTGTGATCCTGGAGACCTGGGATGGAGTCCACATGGGGCTCCCTGCGTGGAGCCTGCTTCTCCCTCTGCCTGTGTCTCTGCCTCTCTCTCCCTCTCTCTCTCTGTGTCTCTCATGAATAAATAAAATCTTAAAAAAAAAGATGGTTTCTGAGAGACAGTGCTGATATTTTCCTTTGTTGTGGGGAGTTAAATAATGAAATATATTATTAAATATTTTAATATTTATATTTATTAAATTTATTAATCAATGAATTTTTATTAATAAATTTATCTTAATTAATACATTGCCATTTTTAAAGATCTTATTTATTTATTCATGAGAGATACAGAGAGAAGCAGAGACACAGGCAGAGGGAGAAGCAGGCTCCATGCAGGGAGCCAGATGTGGAACTTGATCCCAGATCCCCGGATAACGCCCTGCACCAAATGCAGATGCTCAACTGCTGAGCCACCCAGGCATCCCAATACATTATAATTATATGTGCTATGCAAGTTATAATTTACATGATGCATTTAAATAAAATAGTGATTTATTTAAAATAGATTAACATCCAATTAATTTATTAAAGTAGATAACATCTTTTTGTTTTAAAGATTTATTTATTTGAGAGAGAGAGAGAGTGCATGAGCAGAGAAGGAGGAGCAGAGAAAGAGAGGGAGACATTCTCCAGCAGATGCCCCACGGAACAGGAAGCCCAAGGCAGAGCTTGATCCCACAACCCTAGATCATGATCTGAGCCAAAATCAAGAGCCAGTCACTTAACCAACTGAACCACCCAGGTGCCCCAATAAACACCTTTTTAATATAACTCAGTTTCTGTGATGCTCCTGATCATACATAAACATGTGAATTCCTTTTTTTCTATTCTTTTTAGTTTTCACTCATTCATTAGGTAATTTTTTAAACAATATACCAGACATATTTAATATCAATAAGTGTAAAAGCTTATTGTTGATTATTTATCATAAACATCTGGATAGATAGCAGTCTCTAAATCATCTTTATAATTTTACTTATGTGACATTAAATAGAAATCATAATAGCAGGAAAAGAGTAAAATGGAAAGGCATGAAAAATTGTGCAGCATATTCTTTGTTAATCACTTCCTAGACGGTTGCAAAGACAATGATATGACAGTGATATCACCAACTGTATTCTATATGTAGCTAAATATCTCAGAATCTGCAAAGAAAGATTAAATAAGGCCATCTGAAAACTATTAGCTTAACATGATAAATTTGTTTTATTTGCCATATAGGGTGGGAAAGGTAGTCTAAATGCTAGTCTCTGAGTGTTAATCTTTCTTTAAAACATAGAAAACTCTGACTTATTTTTTTTTCCTGGGAAGCTTTACCAATAATTGTTTTTTTTTAAGAATGAAAATGGTTAAAAATATTTCAGGAAACAGAAAAGCAAATTTTCAAATTTAAAAGGAATTGCATTGAGCCTTAGTTAGTCAAACCAATTTTGAAAAAGAAGAAAACAAAGTTGGAGGACTCATACTTCCTGTTTTTAAAACCAACTACAAAACTACAGTAATAAAAACTGTATGGTATTGGGATCCCTGCGTGGCGCAGCAGTTTGGTGCCTGCCTTTGGCCCGGGGCGCGATCCTGGAGACCCGGGATCGAATCCCACGTCGGGCTCCTGGTGCATGGAGCCTGCTTCTCCCTCTGCCTGTGTCTCTGCCTCTCTCTCTCTCTCTGTGACTATCATAAATAAATTAAAAAAAAAAACTGTATGGTATTGACAAAAGGACAGATATATAGCTCAGTGAGAGTGAATTAAGATCCACAAATAAATTCAGACATCTATAGCCAGTTGATTTTCAATAGAGGTGCCACATCTATTAGATAGAGAAAGAAATTCTCTGCAACAATGGATAATCTCATGTAAAAGAATAAAGTTAAACCTCTAACTCATACCATGTACAAAAATTAACTTAAAATACAGCAATGGCCTAGGTTAAGTAGCTAAAATAATAAACTTTTGGAAGAAAATATAGGGGTAAGTATCATGTTCCAAACTCCTTGGAACAGGAGTTTCTTAAACATAACACCTAAAGCATGGATAAAAACAAACCAAAAAATTGGACTTTTAAATATTAAAAACTGTGAATCAAAGTAAATTGAGAATGTTAAGTATATCTGTAGAATGTAAGGAAATGTTTGCAAAACATATGTTTGACAAGTGTTGAATATACTGAGCATATAAAGAACTCCTATGACTCAACAACAAAAGACAATCCAATTTTAAAAATGGGTAAAGGATTCAAATAGATGTATCTTCAGAGTAGATAAATAAATGGCTAATGAGGACAGGAAAAGATACATGATGTCACTAATCACTAGGGAAATGCACATCAAAACCACCATGAGATCCCACTTCATATTCATCAAGATGGCTATAATATATAATATGTTTTTAAATTTCAAAAAATGTTGGCAAGGACATGGGAAATATGAACCTCTCATGTATTACTGGTGGGAATGTAAAATGCTGCAGCCTCCGTGGAGAACATTTTTATGGTTCCTCAAAAAGTTAAACACAGAATTATCATATGACCCAACAATTCCACTCCTAAATATGTACCAAAAGAAAGACAAGGGGACTCAGAGATAGTTGTATTCTAATTATGCATTATAGTCAAAAGGTGGAAACAATCCAAGAGTCCACCAACAGATGAATGAGCAAACAAAATGTGCAGTATATATACACAATGAAATAATAGCTTTAAAAATAAATGCAAAAAAAAAAAAAAAGGAATGCAATTTTGATACTTCCTGAGAAATGGTCAACCCTTGAAAACCTTATGCTAAGTGACCTAAGCCATACACTGAGAGAAAAAATATTTTAAAGTTCCACTACACAAAAAAAATACCTATAATAAGCAAATTCATAGAGACAGACAGCTGATTGACGATTATCAGGCTGGGGTGAAAGGAGAATGGGGAAATATTGCATAATGTTTACCAAACCTATATTTAAGATGATAGAAAGATTTAAAATAGATAGTGATAGCTGTATGATATTGCAAATGTAATTAATGCAACTGAATTGTGCATGTTAAAACAGGTAAAATGGCAAATTTATGATATGTATTTACCATAATAAAAATTAAAAAATAAAAAAGCAGTTCAAATAAATACAGGAGAAAGATTTCCTCCTGTAAATCTTTAGAGGTAAAACAAATCACATAAACTCATTATTTCCTGAAGTGTTCTATAAAAAACTGCTATTGTAAAAGGGAGAGTACATGTTCTCAGTAGAAAAAAATCAAGTGGCTCATTGTTGAGTCAACCATGGTCAAGGGTCCCACATCTTACACAGGTATCTCAAAAGTGGTTCCATTCTTTTCTTTTTCTGGTGCTTTCCCTTAAAGAATAATATATTCCCAATAATCTGATGATATATTTCTCTGTTTCCAAATGGTTTTTGACAGTCTGAAAGTTATTAATGAGTTTTGAGGCAGAGGCACAGTATAAGCTACTGGGAAATCACTAAAAGAGAAAATGACACATTCTTAAAATATAATGATTTCTAAAATTTCAATATTATTAACTGATCCATCATAAATCTCCAGAGTCTGATGTCATGGAATACTGTTCTATTCAGTTATTAAAATATTGTATTTTGGTTAAGCTCATAGTCATTGGTCAATAAATGTTTGTTGAGAGAAGTAATTTATTTATTTTATTTTTTTATTTATTTTTTATTTTTTATTTTTTTTTTAATTTTTTTTTTAATTTTTTTTTTGAGAGAAGTAATTTAAACGCAAAATACCACCTATAAGAGGAGAAATTCTTGTCCAAAGGACACATCATAAGCAGTGTGAACATTATGCTCTGTAGTTTAAAAAGGCCTTTAATGGTTTCATATTTTAGGCATTTCACTGGTAGGTGAGAGACAGTAAACTAATAATTTTAGCTTATTATGGAAAGCTTTCTATGGTGCATAATTAATGGCGTAATTCTAGCCACTTATTTATTTGTTGAGACTACTCTTCAATAGATACCCTTTTTAAGCTCTGTAAAATTGTAACAAATGCTTACATTGACGGAATTTATTAGAGGAGTCTTGTCAGCAGAGATGAGCAGAACTATTTTTTAGTTTCAAGACCATAAAGAAAATTATATTTAGTTATATTTAGTAGGAAAAAAATATTGTCACTTCCAATGTTCTTTCCCATATCTTTACAATTATAATTCCAAATAAATAATATAGGTAGGGAAAGAAAGAAGGAAAGAAAAAGTGAAAGAAAGAGAGAGAGAGAGAAAAAGAAAGAAGAAAGAAAGAAAGAAAGAAAGAAAGAAAGAAGAAAGAAAGAGAAAGAGAGAGAGAAAGAAAGAGATAATCCCTCATCTAGTCCCCTACTCTGATGACAAAGAAGTGTTCATACTGATAGGGATAATCTGTAAGAGTAAAGCAGGCTGTGTTGCTGAGGCATACATGAAGGACAGTTGCTCTGGAAGGACACCTAGAACTGCAATGGTGTGGTGACTGTTGATTGACTGTATACATACATTTACAAACCTACACATGAGATTGGCGGTGGGAATGAATTAAGGCACGTACTGAGTTGGATGCTTGGTCCTATAGCACAGTCTAGCTGACACTCATAAAGAGACATTTTTTTTCTATTTCTGATTGTTTACAAATGATTTGTGTATGTATCAAATTATGATAAAAATAGGAGTTTATGTTCCAGGGTCCTAGACTCTATTGTTATCCCAAAAGTGTCGAATACATGAATTTGGGAAATGAGAGCAGATATGGATGGTCTTTATCATGTACATATACATTTCATGGAAAATTTAAAACAAATCCATAATACATTGGGTCATAGTTACATGCTTCCATCAAATGCAAGTAGATAATGAACAGTCTCTGACCTGCCTCTCGTGTAGGAACTGATATACAGACACAAGGCTTGGATTTGCTTTCTCTCATCTTCCTTTCTGGACATCATGCACAGAGCTGGGCATCAACTGCATTGGTCCTTTGAGCATACAGTTCCTCATTTTGAGGTCCCAAATGTCTTCTCAGATTTCATCTTATTTTTTCCTATCCTTAATTTGTTGCCAACTTGTATATGCATATGAACAATCATGCTTTACATGTGTTTATTATTTGTTAAAAGTTTTGAATTTTATAAACCACCCTAATGACCTTGAAAGAAAAGCAAAATGTAACACATCATTTGTCAAAGGCAAAGTTATGTTTGTACTTTTACTTTGATGTAATGCCTATGAAATTTATAAAATTGAGAAAATAGCTTTCAAAGTCTCTGGATAACTGTTAAAGAGATAGCAAGAGCATGCTTAAGGAAAGATGGAAATAATTACTCGTTGGAAAATTCAAACATTCAGTATTTATATACTAACTTATATTTTAAAACCACATAGAAACTTCTAACAAGAATAGTATACCAGATATTTTAAATAGCAAACCATGTGTTTTATACACACTTGATTTTACTGGGGAAAAATGAATTCTGAGAGGATTCTGACAAATATTAGATGGTAAATACTATCAGTACTTTAGAATATGGTGAAAACTATCTTGGCTTGAGAGTTATGTTTCTTTTAATTGTAGGAGTTTTAAAGTCTCTAATTTTCATTTAATAAGCAATCACAAACTCTGATACTTTCTAATTACATCTAACTAGTTAAGCTAGTTTCTAATTACAGCTAATTTTCCTTGGGGAAGAGTGAAAACTGTTATGGAACAATAGAATCTTACTTTGTATACATTTATGCTTCTTTGAAGCATTCTTCATTGTTTAGCAAAAGATCTTGAAAATGAATCACGGAATAAAATGAATGAAAGCAAAACAATGTGTAATTTTTTCAATTTTGCCTAAATTTAGATTGAAGGCAGTATCACAAATGTTTCCACGACTAAACAGTGATTAGCACAATTATATCTGGAAAACCAGAGACTATGAAAAACACCTACCAACTATGTACTAACTGACTAAAATTTAAATGAAATTTTGAAAAAAACAACAACAACAACCAACCAAACAATAACATCCACCAGTTAAAATTAGACACTCAGCCCTGATCCCTCTAACCTCTTCTGTAACCACCCAGATATATGAGCTCCCCAAAAAGTTTTCAAGATGGTGGAGTTGAATATCCACTAACTCAATAGATATACCATTTTTTTCTGGCCAAAGCTCTCATCTCTGACTGGATACCCAATTAATGTCCACTTCTTGTCTCCTCACTTAATATGTCCTCCACATAGATGCTGTGGAGCTCAATGTATCCCCATAGTGTGTGTCCTCATTGCACTGATTTTCAGCTTGCTAAGTTTCACAAAGCCCTAACAAGTGTCTTTGCCACTTCTGGACCTTAATAAGTGTAGACCAAGAATATATTATCAGGAGCATTGCTGACCCTTTATGTGCTAACAAACTAATAGTATATGGGTAAAGGAAAAACTATCTTATTCATTCTTTTACTGATTCTTTTTGTTTTCTTTATCTTTCTTTTCTCTCATGGATTGTTGTTCTTTCTTATTTTTATTGTATAAGAAAGGATCAGTGGTCTTAATATTTGAATTCCAAATGTGGAGGAACAAGACCAAATGTCAATATCGATTCTCTTCTTTTTATTATGGGTATTATAAACAATAATATCAATTTTAACATCTACCATATTTTTCCAAATTTAGATGATAATATTCAATTGTTTTATATTTGAGGATTTCAGTGTACTGACATAAAGACTAATCAGATAAAACTGGCTAATTTTGATGTTAACTTGGTAATATTCACTTAGGTATAAACAAAAAATCAAAGTGAAAAAGAATATATATGTATATACATAAATATATATATACACATTTACATACATTAGGTGTGGTTGTATATACTATTGGGATAATACATCTACACTTATTTGAATAATTGTATGTGGAAAAGAAAAATATTTAAACCTGAGTTTTATTCTTTACTTTATTCTGCATTCCTGACTAAGATTTAACCAATAATCAGATAAAATTTTTAAATTCATTATTTGTTTAAAATTTCATTTAAGGAGGGCATGTGATATGATAAATACTGGGTGTTATATGCAACTGACGAATTACTGAACTCTACATCTGAAACTAAAGATTTACTGTATGTTGACTAATTCAATTTAAATTGAAAAAAAATATTTCATTTATTTAAAATAAATGTTTCACTCCAGAGATGATAATATGATGATACAGGACTGTTTGAATGAACTTTAGTGCACTCACTCAATTATAAGTCTGTAAAAAGGAACAGAAACATTTATACAGACTGTTATAAGCTGAATTCCAGCATATATATTTTAGCAAACCAAACAAACAACTAAATAGGTAAAATGCACTATTTTAAAATCAAATTCCTGGAGCTACAAAACACACCAGACACCAGAGCTGTTGGGACTAGGTATGGTGCTTTGTTTGTGCTGCAATTTGATAAACATCTACTGTTTCCAATGAGCTGATTCACTGAACAATAATTAAATTCTCAACCTATTGAATATGACAAGACAAGTAAGTAGTATTTGTTGAGGTATTAGATGAGTCTCTGACATTATTGCTTATTTGGAGATTAAAATGGAGAATTGAGTCATGTCTTAGGACAAAAAAAATCAGACCCAAGCCCTCAAAAAAAAAAAAAAAAGGTTTAAAAATAAAGCAAAAGAAAGGTCAATGAATGAACTCTTTATTGCTCTTGTTACGGATGAGTGAAATGCACTGCCTGTTACATATATTGACAACATCAGATAAAGTAAAAGGCCAGACTTACAAGGGAAATTGAGTGCATTTACAAAGATACTTGTAACAGAAACCACTGATTATAGTGAAATGCTTTAGCTTTTAAAGGACATTCCGCAAGCAGGGAAATCTGTAATTGCTTTGTAGAGTAGTTCAAACCACTGAGGCAGCACTGTGAATTCAGTATAAAATTGAACAATACTTTATGGAATCAAACAGTACAGAATTGGTTGTTAACATAAACTGGCCTCAGAAATAACATGATACAAAAATTCTAAGGACTGTGATGCCCATAGTAAATGATAAGGGAAATAACTTTCAAATGTATTTATGTTCTCACATGAAAATCTGTTTAAAAATCGGGAAATAGTCATAAATATATATTATTTCTAAATAGCATCAATTTAATTCTTTGGTTCTTACATTCTAATGTGCATAAAAATCATCTAGGGAGCCTGACAAAATTTAGATTTCACTCCCAGAAATGTGGATTACAGGCCTGGGATAAAATCAAATTCCTGTAGTTTTACCTAGCACACCATGTAAACTCTAGATATCACTGTAAAAATCTCTGCTAATCATTCTAACAAGTGACAAGGAAAGAGAAAACAAAATAAAAAATCAACAAAATAGTTATTTTTTCCTCCTAAAATGCATAAATATGAATTGCTCTAAAGCTTATACTAGGGGGAAAAATGGACTCCTCACAGAAATGACCTTGGGAGAAATTAATGAAGTTTGTTTCTTGAGTCTGATATCTATTCCCTACCTTGTCATTATAAGAATGTCCTAATGTTAAAATATCAAGAGATAATTCTAAAACTTAATTTCAATGGCCAATAATACAAATCACAAGATAATTTAATAGAAATAGCAATGGGAATGACATAGCATTTTACCTTATGTGCTATAACAGCAAGCATATGCTATTTTATTAAAAGATTTTTATTTAAAGATTTTATTTATTTATTCAAGAGAGAGCACAACCAGGAGGAGAGCCAGAGGGTGAGAGAGAGCGAAAAGTGTACTCCTCACTGAGCAGGGAGCCTCAATTCCCAGGATCATGACCTGAGCCAAAAGCAGACACTTAACCAACTGAGCCACTCGGGTGCCCCAAGGATTTTTTTAATTAGCTTTATTTTACTTGGAAAATGTCTAGGATTTAACTAAGAATAAATAATAAGGGATGTTGCTTTTCCCTAGGTTGTCTTGAAAAAAATACATTTGCATTTGACATTTTTGGTACTCATATGCTGTGTTGCCAAATCTCAGACAATTTTGCGAACAATTTCCCCCATGTCCATTTTGTGATTATAGTGATAGGGTCATATATCATATATTTTTCTTCGTATGCAACACAGAGAAATAAGGAACTAATATATTTCCTACCTTCACTTCTTTTTCATATCAAATAATAATTCACCTGAAAATAATAGTGATAGTAGCCATAAGCATGGCTAAGCACTTACTACAGGGACAATTACTTACTGCATCAACTTATTTAATCTTCATGACAGCCTTTGAAAATAGGTACACTCATTATGAGTGTAACACAGATGAAGAAATTGAGTCTTAGATGGAATAAGTAATTTTCCTAAAGTTACATAGCTCATTAACCATGTAGGAAAAATTAGATATAACTTGAAGTGGAAAATACATTAGAATGCATGTCATGAAGGCCTGCCTTATCTTCCTACCTCAATCTGGTTCAAGCAAGAAATAATTTTCTTTAGAAGACTTAGCATTTTAAGGGAGGAGTTTTGATGGTATGGGTTAGAGAGGCTAGAAAGATTAACAAGACATTGTCTCTTCCTTTAATGAACTCAGCGTCTAGCATAAGAAAAAAGATGTATAAACAAATCATCTTGAATTCTAAATATAGGTAAAATCAATATGATGTGTGGATTCTGTAACAAAAATACATTGTGCCAACTTGGGAGGAACAGGACGTATTCTGCATATTACTGGCATTTAATTTCATGAATAAATTTAAAAAAAAAAGTCATGTGTTACCGCATTTAATTCTGTGAGAATGGTCTTATTTTCCTAGGAGTTTGAAAGTCAGGAAGTTGAAATATGAAGAGATTAAATTATTTACCAAAGGTCACCACCAAAAGAGTGATAGCACTGGGAACTGAACCTGAGGAAGTCTGGTTTCAGTATTCAGGCTCTAAACAACAGCACAATTATTCCCACCTGAAAACTTGGTTGACACATTTGGGGACCAGCAGAAGAGTATAATTAGATTGTAGTGATTTTGAAGGACATAATGTGAAATGAGGCTGAAGAGTGAGATTAGAAACAGATTGTGGATGGCCTAAGATGTCTTACTGCAGAGTTTGAATTCACTCTATAAGCAATACTCAGTGACTGTTAAATACGAAGAGAGGATGTGTAATGATAGGACACAGGTATTAAGAAGATAACTGTAGAGGCATCATGGAATCAGAATGGGATAATATTTTATGCAGGCTGAGAATTGTGAAAAGTGTTAAAACAGTTTACATGTGAGTTGAAAGAAGGGAATCAAAGCAGTAGGGATAAATTTCAAGAAGCAATAATGGATCAATGGCATTATAATGACAGAATTGACAGTATTTCCAAGACTATTTAATGTGTAGAAAATGGTCCAAGGATGGTTAATTACATTAACAAAAGCTTGTAAGAGTTTACTAAGTGGCAGGACTTGTCTTACAAACATTCAGCAAATTAATCCTCATAAAACCCCAAGAGGAATGTACCATTATTATCCATTATACAAGTGAAAAAAACTGAGGCAAAGACTAGTCAAAAATTCTGCCCTAAATCCTCCAGCTAGAGCAAGATTTGAACCCAATTAATATGTTTCATTCGAAGGGTTTATTAGAAACATTTTATTAGAAAGATTGTAATGAATTCAACTGATATTTGCAAAACAGGACAAGGAATATGTTGTTTTGCTTTGGAGAATACAATTCAAAATGTAATATCCTGCAACATAATTATGAGAGGCACCTTACCAGGGGGAAACTGGCAGGCTGCCCAAAGAGATCCTCGCCAGATGGCTTTAATCTGTGTGATTTTTGCCAAGTCTAGTTTTAACCCTCAATCTTTAAGGCACAAAGCATGATATTATCTGTCTCTCCTAAGTAATCAAATTTAAAAAATCTAATTCATAATAACAAAGCTTATAAGGAAAGAATGAATAAAGTCACAGTATCAATTCGATTTTTACAAGGAGAAAAATAATTAATAGAATCAGACCAGCTTTACTGTCACGTTCATTCTAAATAGGCTTTATGGGAAGCAAAATTATAATTGGAATTATTCTTGGTGACAATGGAAATGGTAAAAATTTATTTTGTTATATCACACATGAGCAATATTAGACTTTGGTAACCTAATCTCATTGTCCATAATTGGGATTTGCCTATCAGGAAAATAAGATATCTAAAGTAGCCAAGAGAAACCATCTCCCAGTGGGAGTCTTTGAATAAATGGTCTGTCAGTAAGTGTAGATGACTCTCCTATTTTTTATTTGCTGAGCAACACCTTCCACAATGACTCATACATGCATATAATTGTATAATTGCATACTTAAATATTATTCTATATTATTACCTGTAAGTTCAACAATACATACTAACACAGTCATTCACATTACAAAGTGGTCTTCCTTGACCTCTCTTCTGTTCCATTATATATTAATTTAGAGTATTGAGTCAAGCTCTCAGTCTTTTTCCTTCATTCACAAAAGCTCAGTGAGTGAAGGCACATTTTATCCTAGGAAGTACCACTTATGATTAGATCCCTTTCGGAGATGTTGATACTGAATTACTAATGAGTTATGCATCTGGAAGAGTGAAGCAGGATTTTGGAATTTAAAAATGGAGTCCAAGGGAATCCCTGAGTGGCTTAGCGGTTTAGTGCCCGCCTTCGGCCCAGGGTGTGATCCTGGAGACCCAGGATCGAGTCCCACATCAAGCTCCCTGCATTGAGCCTGCTTCTTCCTCTGCCTGTGTCTCTGCCCCTCTCTCTCTCCAAATCTGTGTCTCTCATGAATAAATAAATAAAATCTTTAAAAAATAAAAAAAATAAAAATGGACTCCAAGACAAAAGACAATATTATCAGTTATAGTGAAAATAATACAATAAAATTATGATAACAGCTCTCACAACTTCCACATCAAATACACTTTACATAAAGCATTTAACACTTATAATAATTATATATCAGGTGAGGAAACAGGCTTTGTTTTCATTTTTTTTTACACATTAGGAAACTGAAGTTGCTGAAGTATAAACAATTGAGATGAAATTCAAACCTAAGTCTCCCAGTTTTAACGTGTGCAAACCATTCAATAAATACACCAAGACATAGGAAAATAAACTCTCCTGTGTTTGAGTCACCACCTGGCCCAATTGTTTAATTCTTCCATAGTATCATGGGGGCATGAGGGAATATGAACAACTACTCTTATTACCTCACTCCTCACATTTGTTCTTCAGTTTTTGCAGCATACATTTACCCTTTCTTATAAGTCGAGTTAGAGGAAAAGCTGAACATCCTCACTCCTCAAATGAACTCACATTTCAAAAGTCATGGATGAACTATTTCTCCTCTTTGCCTAAAGGTGTCTCATTTTGGCATTTTCAAAACTTGGAAGGAATGAGCTCTGAGTGGCTCAGTTGGTTAGTGTCCACTCTTGGTTTCCACTCAGGTCATGATCTTAGGGTTGTGAGATCAAGTTCTGTGTTGGATTCCATCCATACTCAGGGCAAGAGTCAGCTGGAGATTCTCCCTCTCTCTTTCTCCATCCTGCTTGTTCTCTCTCTCTCTCCCTCTCAAATATCTTTAAAAAAAATTGAAAAAAAAAAGCCTTCTGAGACAAGTTTTTCCTTATTGACAGAAAAGGTCTGTTAAGGTGTTTTCATAATCTCTTTGGGGAGATACAACCAAATGAGATACTGGTCATGGTCGTTTTCATGAAGATTGTGCTCTATAGAGAGGACATGACACTGTCTCAGAATCAGGAGACTCATATGTTATCTACATTGTTAAATAAAAGAAAAATACATTTGTATGATGGAATTAAAACTTTATATATGGCAAGGCCCAGGACTCTGGCTAATTCCTAGTAGAGCATGGTAGCATCTAATGCATCCTAATTTCAGAGGTTTACTTAACAGTGCTATTTTACTATAGCAAATGTATTGTATACCTTGTAATGGAAATCAATTACCCAATTATGTGTGGTCTAAGATTAAACTGTTCATTCTACTAAACACATGGGCAGGCAGATTATTTAGGCTGTTAGAAGGAAAGATGAAGCCAAGGCAAGATAATCATAGATAAATGTTTCTCTTTCAACAAATGTCAGTTTTATAATTTTACATCATCAGCCTACTTCTCTCCCATATGAATCATAATTTAGTTAGTGTTAAGAAAAGAATGAATAGCCAACACTTACATTTTATAAAAGTATAATATACACACACACTCAGTGCCAAAGTTCTTAAAACAGGAGATTCTTAAAAAGATGAGAAACAGTTTATAATTGGTTGTGGAAGGTTGGAATGTTTTGATTTACTGAAAACACTTTCATAGGAATTACTACCATTTTATTTTGTATATTATAATCAATTATTTACATGATAAGTGATAAAATCAATTCACACTCAGGATCTAGTCTCCAGATAATATCAGACGATTCTTTTAAATGGGTTTATTGGCACACAATTCGGTATGTGATCAGTTGTATCATGTCGCCTATTTAGAAGAGGTGAAAAAATGGTAACTCAATTTCCTATGCATACTTGAAAATTTATATTCTGAGTTGTACATATCAGTGAATGGCTTGAGAAATACTTGCATTCAAAAAGCATTTGCCATTATCTTGTTAATAGGCCCTTTGCTTTAAATCTACAAGGAATGCAAATAACTGATAATTCTGCACTCATTAAGGAAATCTCCAGTGACTTACTTCAGTTAAATGTTCCAACAGGCATGTTTAGTATTTCCTTTGGAATTGGTAAAGTTCCAAAAGTCTGTAAATTAAAGTTCTGCAGAGTGCTATCAAATATGCATAATGGAGCCCTAGATGTAAATTAAGAAGATTTATATGGCTGCATTCTGCTTACGTTATTCAATAGCAATGCCTCACAGGTTTTTATGAAGCAAATAAAGTGTTCTTTTTCTTGAATTCCATTTTAAATGGTCACTATGGATTCATTCTTACATTATTTGGTTCACCCATTATAGAATGAATTGTCGTTTTAAATCTATAATTCATCCTAAAGGTTTATCACACAACACAGTCAAATTACATGGTATTCCATGCATACCACTGCAAAGAAGTTGTCTAAAGATATATGAACAACTCAAGCAAATTCAAAGATAAATGCACACCATTCATATTAACGGCCTTTCAAAACATTACCCAGGAATTATGATACAGCACTCCAGCAATTTCCTCATCTTCCTAGATTTAGAGATGCTGGTCTTACCATATTAACTCTGAAATTTGAAGAATGTTATTATAAGTTTGGTGAGAAATGTTAAGATCTGTTAAGAGGAATATGTGAGTTTTATGTACATACAGCAAATTTACTACCATATAGAATTCTGCTAATGCAGTAGGCATATATCCTCATATTGAAAGTGTAAGCCTAGCATCTTGAAGGCACCCATTGTTTTATAAAATAGCTATAACAAGAAAATTGTATCTAAGCCTTCAGAATATACTCTGCAGTTAGATTAAAAGCACTTGAAAAGAGGAACACAGGGACAGATAGAAGAACTTGGGATTCCATTTAAAAATCTTCTAAAGGCTCAGGACTAAAAAGTTCAGGGAAAGGATGCCAAGCAGAATTAAGAACTAACTAACGTTAAAGATGAAAAAAAAAAAAAAGTAGACTAGCAAGTTTACAGCTACACATATCTGTACATGTTTATGACAGTTGGGATCTATTGGGAAATAAATACCATATTCAACCTAAGAAGTTTGGATAATTTTCCAACCAAAAATGAACTATTACTGGCACAAATTAGAATCAATTTTCTTAGTATCTGTTTATTTTCACTGTATATCAGGGCATGCAATAGCATGTCAGAAATAATTTCATATTGAGTATTTTAAACAAAAAGTGATGTATGAAGCTGATGGAAAAATTACACAAATTCACTAGTATCAAAGTTTCACATTCTCTAAATGTTGACCTGTATACATTCCATTCAAATGTTTGCTTTGACACAAAAAATATTGTCTCTTCAGTTGTAAATATTTTATTGATCTGCTCCTATTTTGAAGGAAGGTTTTCATCAGAGTGACAAAAAGGATTGGTTGGGGAAGCTTAACTCCAATCTATTATTGTAACTTCCTTTTTAGTCTACTCCATCTGAATGAGAATTTTTCAGTAAGATCATTATTCATTTCATGATATAATGTTTATAATTTAAAAAAAAAGAATACCTTTTTTTCGTATTCAATAGCATTTATTTTAAATTAAAATTTACATGATTAATGAAATAGGAGTAAAAGACTGTAGACTTTTCATTGAATACCTCCCTTGTTCTAGCAGCAGATTCCAATGCTTATATTTAGACACCTTTTCCAGATGCAGGGTCATAAGGCTCTACATCCTTATAACCACAGCTATTTGTTACAGGGGTTAGACTAAGTCAACCCAAAGATTTTGAGGTTCTTCTGGTAAAAGAACCAGAAAAAAAATACTCATTTTCTTATAATTCTTCAACTTGTAAGGAGAAACAGGAAGTTCTGTATCTACTGGGAGAAAGAGAGATAAAAAGAGAGATAAGGATAGAGAAGTAGAGAGAGGTAGAGAGAGAAAGAGAGAGAAAGAAAATGAAAGAGAAAGAAAGAGGCAAAAAGGTGAAAAAAACAAAGATCATTTTTTGCAATGGTTAATTTTGTGCATGAAATTGCCTGGGCATGATGCTCAGATATTATTGGTTAAACGCTGTTCTGAATGTTTCTGTGAAAATGAATAATACTGAATAAATACATAATTTTTTTAAAAAAACAATGAAATCTTGCCATTTGCAGCAATGTAGATGGAGCTAGTGTGTATCATGCTAAGTAAAATAAGTCAGTGAAACATAAATACCATATGATTTCACTCATATGTGGAATTTAAGAAACAAAACAGGTGAACATAGGGGAAGGTGAGAAAAGAAAGAGACAAAACATAAGGGATTCTTAATTATAGAGAACAAACTGAAGGTTGATGAAGGGGAGAGAGGTGAGGCATAGGCCAAATTGATGATCAGTATTCAGGAAGGCACTTGTGATTAACACTGTGAGTAAATGTAAATGGTGAATCACTAAATTTTACTCCTGAAACCAATATTATGCTATATGTTAACTATTTAAATAAAACTTGAAACAAAAGTAAATAAATACACAGATCAGATTTTGAGCATTCATAATGTGAGTGGGCCTCATCCAATCATTTGAAATCCGTAACAAAACAAAAACTCAGCAAGAAGGAATATGCCAGAAAGCTTCCTTTGGATTTGAGTAACGATACCACCCTGGGTCTTCAAGCATCCTGTTGGTTCTGTTTTTCTTGAGAACCTGATTAGTACATCGTTATACATTCTTTTTTGGCATATCACATCTAGAGCCATATCTACTTCTGATTTCAGTTACTTAAGGCCAATTCATCTCCTTTTTGTTAAAATAATTTGGTTTGATTTTTTTCTCATTTATAGTAGAAGGAATCCTGATGCAGTCTCTGTATCTTTAAAAAAGCAGGAGGAGAAGAAAAGGAGTAAGTTCTTAACTGATAAATGCTAAGGAATGTCTGTAAAATGTCAAAGTAAAATAATTTTACTCTCTGAGTCTTAGTTTCTTCAAGCACAAAATGAATGTCCTTATAGAAAGTTCTCTTGAGATGTAAAAAGATATGTACAGTAGTGTTTTTTAAACTATAAAATGTCATATAATACAAGATATTATGTAACCAATTTCAAGGAATTTTGCTTACTTTCATTAAAAAATGGATTTCAAATTATTATTTATTTTATGATTTTTGTAATTACCATAGTTTAAATAATAACTTAGTGGGAAAATATTCAGGAATATTGTAAAGGATGTTTAAAATAAAGTAAATGGTTTGGTGGATAAGACTTGTAAATTTTTGCAGTACGTGATTAAGAAAGTTAGGTCAAGCAGCCTGTAGGCTTTATTTTTATATTAATATAACTGTCTTTTTCCTGATGCATTCCAGTATTGAGTACCAGCCTCCAGAGATATTCTATAGATAAATTAGGCCTGCATGGATATATAAAGCTTATCAGTATACTTTATGAGGTAGCTTTTATGCAGACTTCCAATTATAAAATCTGCTTAAGAGTTTTAAACCCAATATGTTCCAAATTTATATGACCAAGAATATTTTTATTCACATGATATATATTTATCATTATCTTGTATTACAGAAAACACAATTGGAAACCAATATCTAGTAATAGGTCTATGTGCAATTATACAATTCAATTTAGTGGCAAATCTGGAACCAGGTAATTCTCTACTATTACAAATTTCTGTAGCATTTTACAGATTGGATTCTGCTCTTATGTAGTAAGAGGAGGACCCAATGTACACTCAAGGAATGAAGGAAAAAGTTGAAGAGATAAAAACAGTCATTATCAATTCTGGGATTGTTATTTGTGTGTGTGTGTATATGTGTGCAATGGACAGAGACATAAGAAGAAGAAAAAATAATTAGGTGAGAAAGTTTAAGCCCTCCTCTCCAGAAACCTGAGATAAGCTTGAGAATTGTCAATATGACTCTGGTTTCTGGGGAAAATTTAGATCTAAGCTTTCAGTTTAGAGCTTAAAAAATCAGAAAATTGATTGAAAGGTATCATCTTTTCCCAGCCTATTTAAGACAACATGAATAAAAACATAGGAAACTCCATGGAAAAAAAATCAATTCAGTTTACATTAAATTTAGAAAACTCTTCTCCAGCTCCTGGGTGGGTCAGTTGTTTAAGTGTCTGCCTTTGGCTCAGATCATGGTCCCAGGATCCTGCTCAGCAGGGAGTCTACTCCTCCCTCTCCCTCTACTCATCTCCATGCTTGTGCTCTGCTTTCTCTTGCTCACTCTCTCATAAATAAACAAACAAATAAATAAATAAATAAAAAGAAACACTTCTCAAATTATTTATTACCATTCAGTTTTATTATCAATTTTTTTTCAAATTTTAAATAGTTAATATCAAAAACATTTTCAATAACATGGTTTGAGTATCTTGTGTCTGTGTGTGTGTGCACTTGTATGGGACTTACATAAATTTTTTGTTGAACCATATTTTTAGATTTTATTTTATTTCTTTCTTGCTAAGAAAATAAAGTGAATTTAATTCTCTCTTTTGATAATGAAAACCCCAAATTAGTCAACATTGTTATTGTATTGCTTCATTGTTTATATTCCATAAGATGATTTCATACATATAGCCAGTAGCATAAATGTTATAAACACACACACATACTCACTCACAGTGTGTTCCAGGAATCTAAACACTCAGTTTTAGAGGTCATCATGTTGCCAACCATATTATTATTTTTTTTTTCATATAAGCAAAGAGTTTATTGGAGTAAACTTTACAAAAATAAAAAAGGAAAGAAGCAGAATTGGACAGAGACCATTTTAGATGGTGATACAGGTTTGACAAAGTCTTGGTGGACAATGATTTTATTTATATATTGGTAGCCTAGTCTCAGTCATCATTGTCAACACAGGTAAAGTGAAAAGAGTTTACCAAAAGAAATATT
Organism: Vulpes lagopus; assembly: GCF_018345385.1. Classification (NCBI taxonomy): domain Eukaryota; kingdom Metazoa; phylum Chordata; class Mammalia; order Carnivora; family Canidae; genus Vulpes; species Vulpes lagopus. The sequence continues at coordinate 137,010,993 of NC_054827.1, forward strand.
ACCCTTTTTATAATTTAGAATTTATAGCGATCGTGGTAAAACTATTCAACATGAATGAGAATTGGTATTTTCAATACACACACAAAAAAGATATATTGTTAACATGGAAAGGATTTCTTGAGTGCTTCTCAAGAGTTGTGAAATAGAAACAGGCACGTTCTTAAGAAGTGGTACCGAGTGAAGAGTGAGGGGAGGGATTTCAGAGTGAAATATGTAATGTGACTATTTAAAAAATTCAAAATATATTTCAAATGGAAAATGACAATTGATAACAAAAAATTATATTTTTGAGACTTGAATATGATTATAGATATGTATGTCCTTTGTGAATTAAATTGCCATGAAATTAAAATGCTGTTTCATTTGAATATTATGTTTAGGGTTAATGATTTGGCCATGATAATTGCTTCATAGATTGTAATGTCTGAGATGTGTGTGTATGTATATTTTAACTCTATGCATTCATAGTACTTGTCAGCACCTAGCCATGAACTAACTGATACTCCAGCTTCAGTCCGTACGGAGCCTCTTGCCCTGTGTGTGACCTTGCATGGAATTATTAAATTGCCTGACTCTTAGCTGCCTAATATGTAAAGAGGAGATTAAAAACTAACTAAATTGTGGTTGAGTAATTTGGAGATGACATAACCTAAGAAAATTGACTAATACTTATTTGTTACCTGGTAGTTACATAATAGCTATTTTTTTCAATGAATGTTGGGACACATGTATTCACCTAGATACTGTTGGCACATAAAGGCAAGTAAATTTTAAAGCACATAGTGGAATAGACTAGAAAATAAGTATTTTTTCTGGATATCAATATTGGTTCTAATACTAATCAGTGCTATTAATTCGTTTTTTTTACTTTATTGTTTGTATCTCTTGCTTCATTTCCTCTGTACCAGCCCAAATTTGCCTTCTTAATGCACTAGGAACACATGAACATATGGTAATTCTGTCTCTGGTTTGGTGGGCCATATAGGCTTTGTAGCAATTCTGTCACTAGAAGCAGTAGGTAATATATAACAATAGATGCAACAGTGTTCTAATAAAATTTGATTCACAAAATAGGCTGGGGGGTGAGGCACGGTGGTGGCGTGCATTATGGCCTTTGTAGGCCTTAGTTTGTCAAACTCCTGGCTTAGATTGCTCTCCTTTCAGTTTCTGCATGACTTGTTCCATCACCTCCTTTAAGTATTTCTTCAAATTCAACCTTCTTAAGTCTAACCAGAACACTATATTTACGATTGCAAATGACTATTCGTCATAACACTAACATTTATCCTTCCCTAATTAAATTTCCTTCATAGCCTTTATCACCTTCTAATAGACTATATGCTTTATTGATTTTGTTTTAAATTATCTGTATTCCACCTATTAGAAGGCTCCATTAAGTATAGGATTTTTTTCTATTTCTATTCAATGTTGTACCTCTAATGCTAAGTATAGTACCTCACTCATAGTATGTACTCAATAAATATACATCCCACAGTTCAGAATTTGCTGTGAAACCAATGAAAACAATATAGAGAATATATTGAGAGAGGGAGGGAGAGAGAGAAAGAGAAGGGCAACTGGAGGGCAGTGATTTGTATCTGTGACTTCTGGGTTGCTATAATTAGAATTGGGTTGTGTTTTGGTTCATGATTTGCTGCCAGAGTCAATGATACATATTACTATACTCTAAGTCGAATTTTCTTGTCTGTTGAAGATGACCCCCAGTGAAAACCTCCAACTCATTCAGTAACAAATGTGTTAAACAACCTTTCTTCCCTGATGATAGACTAGATCTTTCCTCAAGATTTTGCTTGACAGAAAAATCCATGCACTAAGAAAGTCGTGCCATTTCAAAGAATATCATAACATGTCAAGGTCTGGGAAATAAAAGGTAAAAAGAGCCCTTTTTGGAAAACATCTCTGATGTCAGGACAAAGGTCACAGTGACATGCTCTTTTGCTCTTTTCGCCTGGTCATGATCTCCCTTTACAGACCCTACAGTTTGATATGAGTTGATACAGTGTGAAAAAATTCTAGATTAGAGAGATGTGATGTAGAATTTGAAGTCTTTTTCCTCTTGTTTAGGAGGTCAGTTTTGATGTGGATTGCCATCATCAACCAAACACAGTTTCAAAAGATTCCTATGACTGATAACCACCAGGAGATCCTCAACTCTACTGGAATCTCACATGCAGGAAGGGGTTGTGGTCCTAGCACACAACAAATATGATTCATTTGTAAATAGTTGGGGTGATCCGTCATTTTCATTTTTTAATAAGCTACCTGACAGATATGGTTCTTAGAGTAATGAAAATAAATTCATATTATGACTAGTATATGCTCAAAGTGGAAAATCTCTTGTAGATATTAAACTACTGCTTTGCTTTATGAAGAAATAACATCACTGTGATATGTAATTAAAAAATCCATTATTATTGGAGCCGAAATTCATACATAATGTGCTATTTGTTAGTCTAAATATAGTGTTATGTTTTAAAATAAAGCATTGGATTCAAAACAAAGTGGACATTAATTCTAGCAGCAAAGATAAAAATAATGAAAGTGAGAAGAATTGTGTATTTGGGACATTTGTTATTTAGTTTTTATTATTTACAGAGAAAGGATAAAAGCAAATAAATTGTGTTACTTTTCCTAAAAGATTTTGTCTTACTCTTACTCCTTACAGTAATCGGACATTACGACTCTGAGTTTTTATTTTACTTTAAGTGTTTAACTCAAAAATAAATATTGGTCATCCCCATTTTTTCACATAATTCTATCTTAAAGGATAAAACAATACTTGAAATGTTTCTGCCACTGACATAACTCAGAACACACTCACATTCCAGATATCCAAATATTAATGAGAGCTATAGTACAGCAGAGAGTGGAAATTGTGGCTCAGAGGAGAGATAATAAACATGGTTTTAAATTGAAACCTATAGGAAGATATACTGGCAAAATACAAATCGACACAACTGAACTGAATGTCAGCATTCATACAGAAATAGCCCAAGCATCTAGATGGTAGGCGGAATTTTCTTTATCCATTCATATGTTTAATATACAAATAAATGAGTCTCACTTTCTAATATATCCTCACTAGAACAATAATCTATCACACCTCATCCATGTGGTTTATTTTAGCACTTAGAAAAAAATAATGGGAAGGCATTTAAAATTCCTTTTATACCGTATCTTGTTTTTGGCTGCTGACCACAGATACTGATTTAATTTCATTAAAAATTATATGCCATTACCCTTTTAGTAGCTTGCAGTGGCCCCTGCCCACACAAACACGTAGAACTCTGAACTAGTAAGGAAAAATGCAAATGTGTCAACTCTTCAACTATAAATTCTTCTAGGCAGAGATCTTTCTTTATAAGTTCTATACAATCAAATTCATATAACACTAAGTAAACAATATATTTATTTTTTAGCATTGCGTGATATCACTATGAGCATGTTCTTGCATATGACTTAGAGTTCCACTATTCTTGGTTCATGGGAAGGAAAGAACTGTTATCTATTTCTTGCTAAAAAGTGATAATAATCTAATGTGTTTATAAGGACAGAACTAACAGAACTAAATTGAAATTGAAATTTTAATTGGAGAGGGATTTTCACATTGTCACATCAAGACTCCATTCAGTTTATGCTACCAACGGACTTGTGTTTTTTTCTCATTTATTTTGAAGACGTGTTTTTTCTTAAGGATAATTTTCAACTTCATGTTAATAATAATGAAATATTTTAATGTCATTGGCACTGATAACTATTGTAATTAGCTAGATATGTTTTTGGCTCTGCAGTTATAGTGAACATATACTCAATAACCAGCAAATTTCACTTATTGGACTTAAATTTCTGTCATGATTATGTATTTGGAGGAAGAAAGAATTGTTTAAGTGACCACACAGAGAGTATTTAAATGAAAAACGTATACACTTGCTATGACCCATTGACCTCTTTCCAATAAATTCAACTTAATTTTAAACATTTATTTTGGTGTGTTGTGGAAAATTTGAAATGCAAAGAGCTATTACAAAACATGTCTGAATACTTAATATACAGTTTACCTGTCATGGAAAAACTATTCCAACAATAACAAAATGATAACTAAGTGCATTATATTTGTAAGCACTTTCATTAATATAAAGACAAGCTGTTGGAATATATCTAATGGCTCTCTCTTAAATGCTAAATTCCTGACAAAAGTTTTGCAAATTTTAGCTGTAGAAGAAATGAAATCCTGCCTAATAGAGCTATAGAATTAAGAAAGAGAAAGGAAAATAATGATATAAAAAGTATATAACAAAAGATTCACTTGCCTTATTTGTGTCCTTTTTCTCAAAGGCTTTAACTTAATGGGTATAATGATAAAAATTGGACTATTTGCCCTTCTACCTGTGTCTCTGCCTTTGTCTCTGTGTTTCTCATGAATAAATAAATCTTTTAAAAAAAATTAAAAAATATATGCAAGTACAACATGAATGTGAACAAAGACATTTTTTACGTCTAAAAAAACGTAAAATCTGAAGGGCTTTACATTTTTTCATTTCTAAAATCTAAGCTTCATATTAAAATCAAGAAATAGTATATGGTCTCATTCATTTGGCGAATATAAAAAATAGTGAAAGGGAATAAAGGAGAAAGGAGAGAAAATGAGTGGGAAATATCAGAGGGGGTGACAAAACATGAGAGACACCTAACCTTGGGAAATGAACAAGGGGTAGTGGTAGGAGAGATGGATGGGGGGTTGGGGTGAGTGGGTGATGGGCACTGAGGGGGGCACTTGGCGGGATAAGCACTGGGTGTTATGCTATATGTTGGCAAATTGAAACCAAAAAAAAGAAATAAAAAAAAATAAAAATAAAATAAAATCAAGAATATTGGCCCATAAATAATTATTATTTTGGTGTTATATTCATAACCATGTATTCCTAGAATTAGAATTCAAAAGTAAAATGTGGGGATGCCTGGGTGGCTCAGTGGTTGAGTGTCTGCCTTTGGCTCAGGGTGTGATCCTGGGGTCCTGGGATCAAGTCTCACATCGGGGTCCCTGCATGGAGCCTGCTTCTCCTTCTGCCTATGTCCCTGTCTCTCTCTCTCTGACTCTCATAAATAAATAAATAAAATCTTAAAAAAGTAAAATGTGTGTCGTAAAGATGAATATTGATATATTTGTTTAAATTAATGATGAAATCAAATATTTTTAATGGAAAGTAAGCTAGATTTTTCTGCTTGTTTGATTCATTTGCAAGTAGATTTTAGGCAGAAATATCAATGAATTGAAGGAGCTAAGACTCGATCCAGAACTCCAGGATCATGCCTTGGGCGGAAGGCAGGCGCCAAACTGCTGAGCCACCCAGGAATCCCCTATACTTCTCATTTACACATAAAAAGTTGGAAACAAAGTATATCATGTTTTAAATAAGTGTTTTTTTCCCCCAAATGCTGGTGAGAATGTTGAAGAATACTGAATAAGATTTATGTGCATACATTACCATTGGGAAAAAAATAGTACATTATTATCAGAAAGATTAAATGATTTTTAGTGAAGATCATGCATATTTTTATGCCCTTCTTGTCAGTAATTTCACTTTTGGTAACCTACCAAAAAATCCAAATGCCTAAAAGAAAAATATACAGATATATACATTCATAAAATAATGCTTTGTAAATATAGTGCCATTTATTTTGATTATTTTTTATTGAACTATAGTTGACACACAATGTTACATTGGTTTCTGGTGTACATTTTGGTGATTTGACAAATTTATATGTTATATTATATTCACCACAAGTGTAGCTACATCTGCCACCAATGCTATTTTATTATTGACTATATATATATCCCTGTGCTGTACCTTTCATTCCCATGACTTATTAATTGTATTACTAACAGCCTGTTTCCCCCACTTCCCTTTACCTTATATTTATATTTTGCTAAAGAGAAACTAATAATACATTTAAGGCATATGTGAAAAAAATAAACAAAATCTATACTGAAATGTTTAAATTATTGATAGATACCTAATAATTCAAACCTTACATTATTATATTTAATAAAGTTAGCAAACTCAAGATTTTTTATTTTAATCAACTTCTAGAAATTCTAATGTAGTGGAATAATAGTACTAAACTCAGAGGTTAATGAAATATAAAGAGGGGACATTCAGAGTCAAAAATAAATTTAATTATCTTCAAAACTCAAATGTAATTAAAACTAAGATGAAGCACAAACATATAAAACTATACCTGATAAAAATAATTATATGTATTGATACGATATATAACTATATATTATAAATCATATGTTACCTATATGTAACATAAATATATGGAATAAATAAATTATATATCCATATTATAACAAATTCTAGAATTACATGTATAAATCTCTAGATGAGAAAAAAGATTCTATATATATTTGTATATATAATGTCAAAAATTATATATAAAATACATAATATAATATAAAATATTATATATATCCATATAGATAGATAGATATGCATTATATAAATATGACTTTATGCATTGTTTCAAATTTTAAACCTGTCAAAAAATTGAGATTTTTTTTGGCAATACAAAATACTGAAATTGACACACAAAAATAGTAAATAACAGAAAAAAAAAGTCTTTTGAAGATCCCCAAAAATAGATTATATACTAAGTAGTATTTATTTAAATTTATGTTTATTCAAACTTTCAGTGATCAGATACAGTCCATATATGTGAATCCATGTATAGTGAATCTCTAAAAGGAAAATTATACAGCTGATTTTTGTGGAAATAGAATAATGCTTTTAGTAAAATAAATAAAAACAATACAATAAAGAAATACAAAGAGTAATTATTTATTAAATTCTGACACAAGTATCCTAAATAAATTTTAGAATATAAACATTAATAACATTTGTATAATTCATCAGAAATCAGTAACATAAAAATGATTCAGAATTGGACTATTAATAGGTAAGATAAGGGGATCCCTGGGTGGCTCAGCGGTTTGGCACCTGCTTTTGGCCGGGAGCCTGATCCTGGAATCCTGGGATCGAGTCCTGCGTCGGGCTCCCGGCATGGAGCCTGCTTCTCCCTCCTCCTGTGTCTCTGCCTCTTTCTCACTCCCTCTATGTCTATCATAAAAATAAATAAATAAATCTTTAAAAAAATAGGTAAGATAATAAAGTGTTATCCATTTATATTAATAAATACATTTGATTAATTCCAAAGTATTTGAAGATTATTGTCCAATGAAGTTTAAAATCAAAATTCATGGATCATTAAGAGTAAAGTTATATGTATAAAAACAAAATAGTAAGACTTTATTAGGACTATTATATATTTGAAAATTTCTAACTAAAATTTTGAAGCAGAAAACTTATACAAATCTTTTTTTTTTTCAAGAAGCAAAACAGTTACTTTATTTTTCTGTATTTAATAAAAAGTGACTCCTCATTTTTTTTTCAAGAAGCAAAAAACTTATACAAATGATTTAAAAAAAATCATTATTAGTAAATAACGGTTTTGTAAATAATGGCATACCTAGGAAACTTAAAAAAAATAGAAATTACAGGACAAAAGTCATATGAAGCCCAAAGGAGGAGTATTATATTGTTTTTTTTCAAAGGAGGAGTATTATAGATAGAGAACATGGCAGTGATAAATTTCATAAAGCAAGAATTGACATGCTGTGTTCACAAAACAGGAGAATTGCTATTCTCAAGGTTACATACTATTGACATGACTTATCACTGCTAATATTAACTTTGATCTTTTGACTGAGATCATGTTTTTAGGTTTCTCCACTAAAGTTACTTGTCTTCTCAATTTCCATATTGCATTCTTTGAAAGAAAATCAATATATATTCATATATATTCCACACTTAAAGAGTGAAAAGTTCTGCTTTATCTCACTAAGGGTGTAGTACCCATGTAATTAATTCTTTTGCACTGAAAATTAATCTATCCTCCTCCATTTATTTATTAATTCAATAATTTATTTATATAAATGTGGGCACATGGATATTTACTTTATATTTTGGATTATAATTCAATACTACTATTTATTATGTGGCCCAAATTAGTTCAACTTTCACCATGTAAAATCTCATTCATTTGGCTCGTGTCATTTTGACATACCTCCATCAGGCATTCTTTTTTTAATATTCCTTATTTTCTGACATTACCAGGTTCTCAAGACTCAGACAAGACTCTTGTATAGTCCTAGTCTGAGGCATTTGTAAAGGAGCTCTGGTTCTTTTTATTGAAAATGGTATTAAAACCAACATCTGGACAATAAGTGTGTTTGTTGCTAGGAGGGAGTCATTGTATCTAGGCCTTCTAAAGGGACAAAGCTATTTATTTATATATGTTATTCTTGGGGTGCCTGGGTGGCTCAGTCAGTTAAGCTTCTGCCTAAATTCAGGTCATGATCTCAGGGTCCTGGGATCAAGCTCCTTGTCAGGTTCCCTGCTGAGCGAGGAGTTGGCGTCTCCCTCTTCCTCTGCCTACCCACTCTGCTCATGCTCTTTTTTCTTTCTAAAATAAATAAATAAATAAATCTTTTAAAAAATTATATTCTCTTAAAATTTCCTCCCAATGGTGACATTTTGGGAGACTAATTTTTTTAGTACAAAATTAGGGAGTTGTTGATTACACATTTAGGTTAAAATATTTGCTGTTTATTTTTGCCCTGGCATTGGAGGTTAATCTTTATTTTCTTAACTCATTTGCATTTCATGGTGCACTGCATTGTTTGCCTATGAGGTTTGGTCTTTAACATTAATTTTCCTCAGCCCATTTTTAGTATTTAACCAAACATTGACTTGGAGTGTTCCCTAGTTGTTTGTGTTTATACCTAACCGCTTCTCCTCTGTCTTTTGGCAAAAAGAATACATCTACAGTATCACATTTTTTATCTGGAGGTTTCTTTTATGCATATATATATGTATAAATATATGAATTTAATGTATTTGTCTCATATGCATATGTATAAATATATATTTAATACATTTATTTAAATGTTATATATTTGTTATATTACACATATCATATATTTGTTGTATTACATATAACAAAATCAGACTTTAGGAAATTTAAATTAATTGGCTGTATTTTCTCTATATCTGTGTTGTATAGAGGTAAAAGCCATGTGAAAGCCAGCAATTATGTGGGTATCATGTTTAGAAAAATGTGAGTTATTTTGAATCCCTAGTGCCTAGTACTAAGCTCCGTCCTTAGTAGCATTTCAATAAAAATTTGACATCTGACAAATGGCTTCCAGTTATAATCCATTGTATCCAGGCCCTTGGTACATTGTCATTCTGATCAATGCCAACCCATAAAACTACGTTCGCATTTCTTGTATTGAGTTTCAGTAGTGGTGTTTCTGTTAAGATTTGTTCATGGCCTTTGGAAAAGAACTGACACTGATGAACTGTCCTACTCAAACTTACATCTGCCAAGCAGAGCAAAACCTGCTCTTTGCTATTGGCAAGATGGAAAAACCTAAAAAACATAAACAGCCTCAGGGGTACCCAGAAAAATATTGTGAACCTATTGCTTACATGACTCACTTCATGAACCTGATTGACCATCTCTAAAGCCTATGCCAAAATTTCTATCTTCCTGTTATAGCATTTCATTCCTCCATAAGCAATAACCTACATTTACTACTCAAAAACCTATAGATATTTTCACAATTAAAGTATTATTGGATGTTTCTATATCTGGGTTTGGATTGCCAAGCAAACTACATAAAAATCAGTTCATTAAACAGATTAGACACTTTTTCTTTGAGAATTGTTTTCTCAGTTGGATGAATGGCTCAAGACATCCACATGTAACCCTCCTCACTCAATAAAATGACTCTCATTAAAGCAAATATGATCTCTTTCTTTGATAAAAGAAAGTTTAAAGTTTAAAGTTTCTAATGTAAAAGGTGAATAACAAATTGTAATATAAAGATAGTCTGGCTTGGATGGTGTCAGAATAGCTGCCACTTGATGGTGGACTCCCTCTTTCTCATAGACAAATTTCATTTTAATAAGAAAATGTTATGAGCTGATTGTGTGCAACACACAATTGTTCAGCTGTCCTCCCATAGACACTTTAAAGATTGTGATCCAGAAAGTTGGAGTTGAAAAATATTAATATTTATCTTTCATTACCTTTCAGCAGCATTGGAAAAATATGAATAATAGTAATTTCTTGAAATATTCCTTTCTTGAAAATTGTTTATTTGGATTATGAATTATTACCCTTTTTCACTGTTAATTTCCATTAAGATTAAAATTGATTCTAATGATAGCTGGGTGCACATTCAGTGAAGTGTCTGACTTTTGATTTTGGCTCAGGTCATGGCCTCAGAGTCCTGAGATCAAGCCCCGGGTCTGGCTCTGTACTCAGCACAGTGTCTGCTTGAAATTCTCTCTCCCTCTCCTTTACTCCTCACACTCATGCTCTCTTTCTCTCTCAAATAAAAAAATACATGTATAAAGAAAAAAAATAGATTATAAATGTCTTGAAGACCACAAAGTCCTCCATAATCCAGCACATGTGTAACATTTCAAACTCATTTTCTAATGCTGTCCACTTTCTTCACTACTTTCTGTCCACACTGGCTTTCTTGTTCTTCATGGAATATGCCAAGCACATGACCATTATGAAAGCTTTTGCACTTGTGTTTTGCTCTTCTTAAAATGGTTTTTCCCAAAAACTCATATATATAAATTGGTAGTATCTCATATCAATTCAAGAGGTACTTTGATATTATCCCCAATATGAGGACTTCTCTGACAACCCTATATATGTTAGTCACCTTTTATTGTAATGATTTGATTTCCATTTTTAATTTTTATTCATAACACTTGCTATAATCAGAGATTTATAGTTTATATTTATTTGTAGTTAAGTTATTGCCTATTTCTCACTCTAGATTATAAATTTTATGGAAGCAAGAAGATTGTTTGATACTATTATGTATAGTTCCCTAAACACTGATAACTCTGCACAAAGAATTACTATCCTCATCTATGAGAATTGTGCCAAGCAAATCCTTGCACTACTCTTTAAAAAAATTCCATTTATTTATTCATGAGAGACAGACACACAGAGAGGCAGAGACACACAGGCAGAGAGAGAAGCAGGGAGCCCGATGTGAGACTCGATCCGGGGTCTTCAGGATCATGTCTTGGGCCAAAGGCAAGAGCTCAACCAGGAGCTACCCAGGTGTCCCCATTACACTTCGCTAGATGGGACGTCCTTGAGTCATGAAATGCATAGACTACATTTTGTATATGTCTATCCTGATGGCAGCCCTGAAATCTATGGAAATGGTTTGTTTAAGAAAAGCTCCATAAATATTTTAGGATTATTATTTTGTAAAATCAAAAGGCCTTAATTGAAACACTTGGCCCCTTGGGACCCCTGGGTGGCTCAGTGATTGTGCATCTGCCTTCAGCTCAGGGCATGATCCCGGACTCCTGGGATCGAGTCCCACATTGGGCTCTTTAGGTGGAGCCTGCTTCTCCATCTGCCTGAGTCTCTACCTCTCTGTCTGTCTGTCATGAATAAATCAATAAAACCTTAAAAAAAAGAAATACCTAGTCCCACTGCCATGGAGACTCTTCACTTACGATGTCCATTCTCAAGCAGACTTAGCTATCTTTGGAGCATGGAGCTATGTTGGAACATTTGTCAGTTTAAGGTTCTGACATCCCTTTGTATTTCTTATGGTATACTACATTGCTATAAAAACCAAACCAAAAATGAATAAAACCTCGAAGACAATGGATGTTTACTTCATGCTCAGATGCCAATCTTCAGTAAATGCTCCTAATTGGTGGATGACTCTCTTCCATAAAAATCACTAAAAAATCCAGGCTTTTTCTGTCTTGTGACACTTGCACCATCAGAATCATATTGTTCTTTGTATCCGGATTTTGGAAGGGAAAGAGAGTGTGGAGAAAGTACACCTATTATTCAATAAACTTTTACCACAAGTGGCAGATAATCATATTCACTTTCTATTAACAAACTGTTCACATTATTATAACAAAATACAGATAACACTGGGAAAGTTAGTGCCTGGGGATGCATCTGCCCTCTAACTACCACTGTATACCATAAAGGAGAGAAAGGGGCTTTAGTAAAACCTAGCTCACAAAATATCTGTGCAAACATTTATTCCCACAGGTAGAATATGCTCACTCCACATCTACTACAAGATCAGTGGTGAGCAAGGGCAGGAGGAACATACTATCTAGACTGTATAAGACGCTCCACCATATTCTTTTAACATAGTAAGTAAACTAGAATAATAAACATGGTACAGGCTTTCCTTGCCTATAATGTGTGTTAGCAAAATATAAGGATATGATTTTGTTTTTTAATGAAAAAGACAAAGTGGGATCCCTGGGTGGCTCAGCAGTTTAGTGCGCCTTCAGCCCAGGGCCTGATCCTGGAGTCCCGGGATCAAGTCCTGCATCCGGCTCCCTGCATGGAGCCTGCTTTTCCCTCTGCCTGTGTCTCTCCCTCTGTGTGTGTGTGTGTGTGTGTGTGTGTGTGTGCGTGTGTGTCATGAATAAATAAATAAAATCTTAAAAAAAGAGAAAGTAATGGCTAACAAAAAGAATCTTAATAAAGGTCAAAACTTCAATGTAGTTAGCAAGAGAACTATGTCAAAATCTTGAAGGGGATGGATTTTATTAGGTTTCATTATAATTTCTGCAATTTGAGCCTAAAAAGAAGAAATAAAATATATTAAAATGTTGACAGTGTTTGCTAAATTCTAACATTGACCCACAATATGGTTTAAAAGAACTGATAAATCTTTACTGACAAATATTATAAGTAATGTATATCTAAAATATGTTTATCTCTCAAGATGAAAAATAAGTCTTGGAGAATTTAGTTGTCTTTAGCAAGAGTTAATAAAATGCTATTCTTTACCTTCTGTGTCATTTCTCAGATCAAAGGGATTCTAAGTTTTAACAGTATAACGCTGTAGTTTATGTTGAGTGCCTTATGCCCTTGATTATCATTTTATAATAAATAAGAAAGTAACCACCTTCTAAACAATGTTAAGTACCTAACAATTGTATACATTCTTCTATGTATATATTTTTTGGAGATTTTATTTATTTATTTTTATTTGAGAGCAAGTGAGAGCAAGAGCATGCACAGAAGGAAAGGAAGCGGGAGAAACAGACTCCCTGCGAGCAGAGAGCCTAATACTGGGCTGGATCCCAGGAGCCTGGGATCATGAGCCAAAGGTAGCCACTTAACTGACTGAGCCACCAAGGTGGCCCTGAATTCTTCTACACATGTATTTAAATATTATTTTGTCACTTTGATTACAGAATAGCAAAGCTTCATGCATTGTTTTCAGAAACCTGTTGTCCTTTTAATCAAGTAGACAAACATCTCTAAGATTTTAAGCTTCAAAAGTTCAGTTCTTAAACACAGAACAAATAATTTCCAAGAAGTTTTATTTATTTTTTTTATTTTTTAAGATTTTATTTATTTACTCATGAGAGACACTAAGAAAGAAAGTGAGAGGGAGAGGGAGAGAGAGAGAGAGAGAGAGAGAGAGAGAGGCAGAGACACAGGCAGAGGAGAAGCAGGCTCCATGCAGGGAGCCTGACATGGGACTCAATCCCGGGTCTTCAAAATCAGTCCCTGGGCTGAAGGCAGCGCTAAACCGCTGAGCCACCCTGGCTGCCCTCCAAGAAGTTTTAAACCTCAACTCTTTTTGGTGTTTCCCAGAAGTTTCCTGGACAGTCACATTTTTTTTCTTTTTCTTTATATTAAAGGGATTCCAAAAATATAAAAACCGTTTGATATTATCTTTAATTCTGTCCAAACTTTTGCAAAATGTATCAGGATATCACTAATTCAGAAAATTATTTAATTGAAAAACGATCAATACATTTTGGTAAATTGGTAAATAGTATTAGTTATTCTTGCTACTTGCACTATTTATAACCTCTAAAGAAAAATATTTGGAATACATTTTTTTTTGTTTTGTTTTTCTAGGATGTGACAAAATGAGCCCCTTGGGAGTGAAAATCCAGGTGACAAATTATTTTAAGAGAATAAGACACCATGAGATCTTTGTACAAATCCATGTACCAAATCCTCATACTTGTAAAGGCATGTGACAAGGGTTTATTTTGAGTTTATTATGACAACTTAAGTTTCAAGGATGTGTTATTCTATACACAGAAAGTCTCTCTATATAAACATTTGCTTTTCATATCAGATGATGCTCTCAAGATGTTAAGTCTAATAAATTTAAAGATTCTACAATCCCATTTGTTTTCAGGTTTTTCTGAAGAAATACTATTTATATCTATGACAGAATGACTATATTAAAAACAGAGTAAAACAAACTGACGTTAAAAACTGCTTCCCAGTAATTAATTTATAGTATAATAATCTAAATAATAAAAAAATACATTATGACTAGCACTGCAGCATTTGTTTCTACTTCAGAGAAAGTCATCATTAATTGAAATATTTTATGTGCATTTTACTTGAATAAAAAATGCATTCACCTTACAACTGTTATTGAAATGAATGATAGTACTGAAATGGCCATTAGATTTGAATTTTCACAGGACATCTGCTTATGGCCATAATAGAAGAGCAAGAGCCAACTAAATTTCCCATTGTAAACATTTAAAAACCTTAAAAAAGTAATAACGTATATGAGGTGATTGTTTTCAGAGAATGGACAACAAACAGCCACATTCTCAACATATAGCAAGATTCAACTGATGTTTCAGAGGAAAAAAGAAAAAACCTCAAGAGGTGAGCACTAAAATCAGCTAACTCTTTGCCTGAGAACAATCCTTTGACCAGAACACAGATGACTGTGCAAAGGAAGTAATCTAATACCAAGTATATGCAAAGTAAAATAGAAGAGAATTCAAAAAAAAAGGGAAGAAAATTCATGGATCTGTTGCAGAATATCACAATACGATATATGTAATTTCTACCTATATCACAGAGTGAGAAGAGAACAAAATTAGGGCAGAAAAAAATAATTAAAGAATTCATGGAGAATAGGGTGCCTGGGTGACTCAGGCAGTTAAGCATCTGCCTTTGGCTCAGATCATGATCCCAGGTTCTGGAATGGAGTCTGCCTGCTCCCTGCTCAGAAAGGAGCCTGCTTCTCCCTCTGCCCCTCCCCCCTCATGCTCACTATCTCTCTCTGGCAAAAATAAATAAGTAAAATTAGAAAAATATTAATGGAGAACAATTTGCCAAATATAAGTTAGAGCTCCAAAAATATGAATCAACTCCAAGCAAAATGTTTTTGTGTATATATGTGTATCTGTGTTATATAACTCTATAATCAAACTGCTAAAAAACAAATAAAAAAGATAAACATGATTACAGGCAGAGAGGGTGAACAGAAAAAAAAAAGGAAATTTAGAGGTGTATGAATTATATCAATCATATACCAAATTATTAATGAAATAAACATTCCAATTAATAGTTAAAGCTAATCAGAATAGATTTTTTAAAAGCAAGATTCAACTACCTGCTACCAAAATAGATATCTTTTAAATATAAAAATTCAAGAAGCTTAAAAGTAAAAGTAGGGAAAAGATATACTCTGTAAACTATACACAAAGGAAGGCTGAGGATATATATATCCAGATCATATAAAACAGATTCTTATATAAAAGTATCTCAGAAACCAAGCAGAGACATTTATTAATAATAAAAGTTTCAATTTATCAGGAAAATGTGATTATTTTATATTTTTATGCTCTTAATAACCTATCTTAACAAAATACAAAGCAAATATTGGTAGAAACTATTAAAGGGAAAATTAAACAATGCTACAAACATAATTGAAATTTTAACACAATGTTCTTAGCAACTGATAGACAATTAGACAAAAATAACTGTATAAAGACATAGGTGACCTGATCAATTTTATGAGATCATAATACAAGTCCCAATAGTCTTAAAATGATTGAATTCATACAGAGAATGCATACTAACCAAGATAGTATTAACTGAGATATCAATAAAAATCAGAAGTCCTAGAAAACCCCAAATAGCAAATATGTATTTAAATAATGTATGGGTAAAAAATGAATCACAAAGGTGATTAAAAGAGATTTAGAATGAATAATAATGGAAGAGTGCAAAGCAAAGTTTCATTTTGTTTGTTTTTTTACAAATTAAAATTTTCAAGATGTAGCTAACACAGTGCACCGTGCTCTGAGATGAATTTTTAGGTTGAATGCTTAGACTGGAAAAGAAAAGAATAAAATCAAAATAAAGGATAAAAATATAATGTAAGAAACTACAAAGAAGAAAGATAACCCAAAGTAAATAGAATTTTAAAAAATCAATATGAAAGCAGAAATTTAAAAACAAATCTGAAAATAGACAATAGATAAACAGTCAAAAAGAAGTTATTTGTAAAAACAAATAGAATATCAGAGCACATAGGTAGAGTGATAACAGAGGGGGATATCTAAGGAAAGAGCAAACAAATCTCCAAGAACAAGAATAAAACAAGGGCATAAACTAGAAATCCCACAGATATTAAAAGGGAAACTAGAAAATATTATAAAAATTACATTGGGCATCTTGGATAAATTTATTTAAATTTATGATTGTCAAAACTGACACAAGATTAAGCTGAAAATCACAATAGCTCTATATCCAATGAAGACATTTTGTTTGTAAATAAAACTGTACAACAACACTTAACAAGAAAAAGAACAGGCCCAGATATTTCATAAATTATATAAAATAGTCAAAATGAAATAAAACCAATTTTATATTAAGTCTTTCAGAAAAATAGAGAATGAACCACTTCCCATCTCATTTCATGGGACTAAGATTGTCTTAATTTCAAAATTTGACAGATATTACAAAAAAGAAAGAAAAAACATATATCAATATCTTTCATGAGCATATGCACAGAAGTCCTTAACAAAATATTGGAGAATCAAATTCATTAACATATAACAAAGAGTTTCATGTTCAAGAAGAATCTGCGGAATTCAAATTTAGATATGTAATATTGAGATTCATTGTCCCCTCCCTACTTTTTAATTTAGTTTTTCTTAATAACTATCATTTTAGATTCAGTTTCTATTCTTCCTCAATATGTAATGCTAATTTGGAAGCCTCAGTAAAACTATCAAAATGTTATCTTAGTGAGGCACCGTGTAATTAAAATATCTATGAGAATTATAGTCACTAAGACTATTGAATTAAACATAAAGAGATAAATTTTGATAAGCACACACATCTATAAAAACTTGGAAAATGGGGATCCCTGGGTGGCACAGTGGTTTAGCGCCTGCCCTAGGCCCAGGGTGTGATCCTAGAGTCCCGGTATCGATTCCCGTGTCGGGCTCCCTGCATGGAGCCTGCTTCTCCCTCTGCCTGTGTCTCTACCTCTCTTCCTCTGTGTCTCTCATGAATAAATAAATAAAATCTTAAAAAAAAAAAAAACTTGGAAAATGACTTTGTATGTCATTACCTATATCCCATTTAGTTGTTATCTTACTATTTAGCTTTCAGGAAATAGTGATTTACATGTGTGTGTTTTTTTTCTTGCATTTATTAAATGTTTGCCATGGGATAATGTTTACACAGCTAGATAGTGATAGACTAGGATTTAATAAGAATTGTGAAAATTTAAAATGAATTTGCCAACTAATCATCACACTGACAGAATAAGGGAGGAGGATGATATTATTTTGAAGTGATGCAGACAAAAAAGTATTGGGGGGAAAAATCACCGATTCATGATTAAAGTTCTTAGAAAATTGGAAATATGAAGCCAATTCCACAATATATTAAAGACACCTGTAGGGATCCCTGGGTGGCGCAGCGGTTTGGCGCCTGCCTTTGGCCCAGGGCGCGATCCTGGAGACCCGGGATCGAATCCCACGTCAGGCTCCTGGTGCATGGAGCCTGCTTCTCCCTCTGCCTGTATCTCTGCCTCTCTCTCTCTCTCTCTGTGTGACTATCATAAATAAATAAAAATTAAAAAAAAAAAAAAAAAAAAAAAAAAAAAAAAAGACACCTGTAGCTAATGTTATAGTTAGTGGTATTGACAGATGAGTTAGAAACAATGTGAGAAAGCCTGCTTTTATCACTTCTATTCAGCGTTGTGCTAAAGTTTTGAGCCATTGCAATAAGAAAAGTAATAAAAGTTACAGGAATTAGGAAAAATGAAAACTGTCTCACTGACATCTCGTGTATGTAGAAAGTACTATAAAACTCATACATTAATGAGAACCTAGAAGGAAGGAAATCTAAATTGCCAATTTAAGAACAGTTGTATTCTTACATATGACTAATCAACAATTGGGAAAATATTTTTTAAATTATTTTAAATTAAAAAAAAATATATATAAAGATCTAACTATATATGCCATTTGTGTATTGGAAACAATATTAAGATGTCAGTTGTTCACTATTTGATCCATTGCAGTAATCAAGACAGAGTAGTAATGTTCAAAATACAAGCACACAGAACAATAGTATAGAATAAAGTGGAGAAAGAGATGAACACATATATGTTCAATTATTTTTTTCATAAAAGTAGGAAAAAACACAATAGGAAAATAAATGTATTTTCATCCAATTGTTCTGGAACAACTATATATTCATATGAGAAAAGAGTTAACACTCACTTCTTTCTTATATTAACACAAAAATAACTCACAATAAATCATAGACTTGGTAGGAGAAGCACAATTATAAAATATTTAGAAGGGACGCCTGGGTAGCCTAGTGGTTGAGCATTTGCCTTCAGCTCAGGGAGTGATCCCAGGGCCATGGGATTGAGTCCCGCATTGGGATCCCCACAGGGAGCCTGCTTCTCCCTCTGCCTCTGTCTCTGGCTTTCTCCTTCTGTATCTCTCATGAATAAATAAATAAAATATTTTAAAATAAAAAATAAATAAATAAATAAATAATAAAATATCTAGAAAAAGTAAGAAGAAAACATGGTAATTTTGGAAAAGAAACAAAGATTAACTAGACACAAAGAAAAAATATCAATAATTCGTACTAGGTCAAAATTTAAAACTTCTGTTTTCAAAAACTACATTAAGATAATTAACAAACCAACAGAACGCAATAAAATATACAATTTTTTCCATATTTGACAAAGGATCTGAATCTAGAATATGCAAAGAATGCTTACAACTCAATTAAAAAAAAAAGATAAGCAAAAATTTATAAACGTTTTGAAAGTTTTGAAAAATTATTTCACAAAATAAAACATGAATTGCATATAAACATGAAATGATATTCAATATAATTAGTCATCAGTCAAGTATACACTGAAACTGCAATAAGATAAAAGTATAGAAAAACTGAATTCCAAATTTTGTGAACATGTAGAGAAAGAGGAGGTAGAAAAGCTAAAGGTTTACCTTGACCCTCTTAGGGTAGCTGGCTGGTCTGAAATTAAACTGACAAAGATAGATTAACACGGATTAAACCACAGAAGCTTTATTTAATATAGATTTTACATGATGCTGAAAACATCATAAGGAAATGAGGACCCACACAGACAGCAGGACCTATGTACTTTTATGCTAGGTTTGATGAAGTGGAGTGTCATGAAGGAATATTCTAGGTTACAAGCATGAGGTAATTGTAATAAACTTGGAGAAAGTTAGCAAGGCCTGTTTGTGGAGATTCTTCTTGACATCTTTTTATCTTGAGATAAGGATGCTTCTTTTCTGTTGCTATAGGGAGGGTTCCACTTGGATGAGGGTTTTATGGTCAGTTTCAGGGAAGAAGGGAAAGTGGTGGCATATAGTCAAAGTGACTTTCCTAACCATTTTCTCAAACTCCTTCAGCTTAAAATATTCAGTACAGGAAGGTGCCATTTTTTTGCGTAGTGTGTCCTAACCCGATCAAGAAACTCACATATGCTGCTGTTGAACTTATAGAATCAATCATAAAACTACTTTGGAAAACTATTTAGTAGTTTCAAAAACATTTAAATAGACTCACACGTTCTACTTCTAAATGTTTGCTCAAGTGATGTGTAAACATATTTCACTCAATGACTTGCACACAAATGTCAATAACAGCTTCATTCACACTATTCAAAAACTGGCAGCAGTACAAGCTTTCATAGTAAATGATGCATAAAGAAAATGTATGTCCATATAATGCAAAACTACTAATTAATGGAAAGGTGGTAACGACTGACACATGAACATGGTTTGCTTAAAAATCATTATGTTAAATAAAGGATGCGGAAAAAAAATTTGTATACTCATATTAATATACATGTCTAGAAACTGCAAACACATGTGTAGTGACACTTAGCAGGTTGGGGTTGACCAGAGCCAGGAGTAGAGGGAGTGATGGACTGCAAAGCATCACAAAGAAACTTTTTGGCTTGATGGAAATGTTCTGTATTTTGCTTATGGTAGTATTTTTGTGAGCATATATCTATGTAGAAACTCATAAAATATATGTTATAAATTGATACAGTTAATTATGCCTTGATGAATTTGATAAAAACAAATATAGACACATACATTGAGAGTAAAATAGTAAGATATCAATACCACACAGACAATAGCCATAAAAAAGCTAGCATAGCCCCATTATCAATATACAATTAGACTTAGAAGATTGTTTTATGATAAATAAAAAAGACTATTACATAACAGTAATAGTATGAATTCAGCATAATAAAAATCAAAAATATGTATGCACTTAAAAACAGAACATCAAAATCTGAGCCTTTTTTTTTTTTTTTGACACCTGGGTGGCTCAGCGGTTGGGAGCCTGCCTTCAACTCAGGTTATCATGATCTCGGGATCCGGGATCAAGTCCCACATCGGGCTCCCTGTGGAGATCCTGCTTCTCCCTCTGCCTATGTCTTTCCCTCTCTCTCTCTCTCTCCCTCTCTCTCTATGTCTCATGAATAAATAAATAAATATTTTAAAAAATCCACTTCTCAGTAACTATAGAAGAGGTAGACAAAAATGCTTTAAGAATACAGAAGATTTAAACACTGCTAACCAAAAAAAATTTTTTAAATAAACACTATTAACCAACTAAATCTAATCAACATTTAGGAAAAATAAATAATATATATCCTTATTATGTTATTTATTTTTAAAAAATGGCAATAAGCTGTTTATAAAATCCCACACAACTTTGGACAGTACACGTAACCCCCAAGATACCAAAATTTGGAAGAGATTAAGAAATATATTTAACTGGATAGTAATAAAAATGCATTCTATCTGCTCAACCGATTTAATAATCAACTAAGTATCTAGGCCTTGATTTTTTACCACCACTGGTGAATTCTATCAAATAGCATCAAATAGCATAAAAGTTATACCAATGTGTTCAAACTCTTTCAAAAGTAAAGATAAGAATCTGCTATATTTATAATCTTACATTAGCAGTATTTTGGCCTATGAATAGAATGCTAACTACTGTAAAGATATTTTCATTTTTCTACACCTCTAAAGCTAGTGTGTTGACATGGAATGATTAAAAAATCTTACAAAAGCACAACCAGGGACTAAGAGACAAATGGAAAAATAAAGAATTATACTGACAGCATCAGGTGCAGACATTCTGTATAGAGAAGTAGTTTCAGGCGTGGTGGTCTCAGAAGCTGGTCAAAAACAATATCTACTCTTTTTTTATCTTCCCAAATATAATATAGGGATTTTTATAAAGGAATAGTTCATGCTTTGAACATATTAGCTTTTATTGATGATAAAATAGTTTCATACATTTCTCCTTCTTAGTCATATATTAACCAGAAATTTAGGAGAACACCCATGCATTTAATAATGCAGTGACTCAATAAATATATACTGAGCATCTGCTTTCTTCCAAGCATTTTTGTTATAGTAGGAATACTAGGAAGTTGGCAACACAGACAAATCCATGCTTGCATGAAGCCTACATTCTTGTAGAAGTGTACAGTTCTTAATCAAATGTAATTTTGACCCAGAAGTCAAAGAAAGAATTTTGAATAGAATTTGAGTGGAGACCACAATAATTGAGCATTCTACTTCTTTGTTCAAATGAATCATTGAAGTGTTTGATGCATTACAGTTGACCCTTGAACAATGTGAGAGGTAGAAGCGATGACACCCCATGCAGTCAAAATTGTGTGTATAACTTTTACTCCCCCAAAAAACTTAACTAATAACCTACTGCTAACCAGAAGCCTTAGTGATAGTATAAACAGTTGATTAACACATATTTTTATATTATATGTATTATATACAGTATTCTTAATGTACAGTAAGCTAAAGAAAAGGTTATTAAGGAAATCATAAGGAAGAGAAACTGCATTTACAGTACTGTGCTGTATTTATTTTTAAAAAATCATGTATGAGTGTATCAGCACAGTTCAAACCCATGTTGTTCAAAGGTCAACTATATTTTCTTATTTTATTCATTTTAAATCATGTTAAAATTTTTTTAAAGATTTATTTATTTATTTATTCATGAGAGACATAGAGAGAGAGAGAGAGAGAGGCAGAGACACAGGCAGAGAGAAAAGCAGGCTCTATGCAGGGAGCCTGATGTGGAACTCGACCCCAGGTCTCCAGGATCAGGCCCTGGACTGAAAGTGGCACTAAACCACTGAGCCACCTGGGCTGCCCCATGTTAAATTTTTAAATACTGGGATCCCTGGGTGGCGCAGCGGTTTGGCGCCTGCCTTTGGCCCAGGGCGCGATCCTGGAGACCCGGGATCGAATCCCACGTCAGGCTCCCGGTGCATGGAGCCTGCTTCTCCCTCTGCCTGTGTCTCTGCCTCTCTCTCTATCTCTCTGTGACTATCATAAATAAATAAAAATTAAAAAAAATAAATAAATTTTTAAATACTGAATAAAAATTTCTCTTTGGTAATTTAACAGTTTAACGAGTTAATAAACTTTCAAGATGCCATACTTAGATGATATTGTACAAAGAAGTCAAAATATTTTCTATAAAATATAAAATCTCATAATATTAAACTTATTCTCTATATTCTTTTTATGTGAACCAAATCTTTAAAAAACAACTATTTTAAAATGTGCTACGCATTAGTTCTAATCTCCCTTGTCTAGTATTATTTTATAAAATTCTCTATAATATTCGTTAATTCCATAAGCATCCAAATAGCCAAAGCATTTGTGTTTGGTGCTAGATTATTCTTTGGTTACCATAATCTCATAAATTTATCAGTGGAAGACACCCAATGGGGACAATGATGTAATCTTTTTCTCATTTCTCCTTATTTTTAGTAATGAAAGTATGAAGATTCTGTAGGAATCTAGAACTAAAGTACCAATTACAAATAATGTTGGTGAGAATACTTGCAATTAGTAAACGTGAACATTTTAAGAACTTAATGTTTCTAAGTTGAAGACTAGTGGGGAAAAGAATATTCTGAGCCATAGAAATTTTTCTCTTCTATTTTGCAGTCAAGCTTTCATTTCTCAAATAAAGGATCAAATATTTCAAAGTCAAATAGGGGATGTTCTGAATTCTATATATGTAATCACATATCTATGCACAGTAGTTCTTTCAAAACCTTTAATCATGAATTCTATATAATTTGGAGAACACTAGGAAATCATTCGGTAAGAACACTTGATTAATGGTTCTATTATTCAGTGAAGAATATATGAAGGGGACTTGCAAGAATTAGATTTCATTGTAGTTAAACTGAATGTGTGAAATCTTAGGAAAACATTATTGGTGGTAAAAACAGTTAATAACCTATTGCCCTCACAGAGAAGACACTTATCAAAAAAATTATGCTATTAATAATGATGATAAAATTTTTAATATTACATGGAATATTTTTCTTGATGAATTCCTAAGGCAAATTATGACTTTTTAGTATGTATAACAATTCTGCTGCTCATCAACTGATTAGCCTACAACTGTCAGATATAATTTTATATTAATATTTCCCCAGGCTGCTTTGTTATGAATAAAAACATTGTGTAAATTTTGACAAGAAATATTACACAAACAATAAAACATTGAGACACAATCAGGAAGAAAAGTTGACTTTCTTCCAACAGGTTTCACAAGGCACCACTGACCCAGTAATCTTGCCATTGTCTGCAAACTCCTTATTCTCAGAGATTCCAAACACTGATTGCCTGAGTCACACAGAGTGAATTCATCCCCTGGAGAAGGATTCACATTAACCTTAAGTATTGAACAGTTTGTTTTTTTCTGGAATGTTACCTCTGAGTAGGCCTTTTTTTTTTTTTTTTTTGGTCTTTAAAGCAACAGTTTACAGATTCTATACTCCTTTCCTTCACCTAGAGTTTAACACTTAGAGAAGATCCTATCCTTTCCATGAAGAGACTTGGCTCTCTTAGACTTAAGGGACAGAAGACTCTTCACATTCACATCAGCGCTTTGGTTGCTTTACATACACATAATGAGAAGATGAATCACTTGAGCTCTTTGGTATATATCAGGATGATTTGATTTCTATTTAACTATTCATTAGTATTACCCAAAATGTGCCTCTTTGCATTCTATGTATTTTTACCAACTCCTATAGCCTGGTATACTGTCTGGTGTATATATCTTCAATAATCATTTGTCAAATGGACAAAAATATCAAATTTCCCTCTTCTCCTCCTAGTATTCACACAGTCTATCCTATTTTTGTGGACATGTTTTCTCTTCTTTAAGACAAAATGAGGGTGGGGCATCATATGTAAATGTCCTTCAGATTGCAACCCATACATCGTTTATCATTGATATGTTCCTTGATCTATATGTAGTATCATTCCCCCATACTAAGTTGATTTTATATACAGAACATTCTCTACAATTTGTTGTAAGAAAACTGCCAAATTATCTTTTTTCTGTTTAGAGTATAAGACTCATGGTAGCTGTTTATTTCATTCTGTGCTTCCAGAGCCATGAATACAGTAAGAAAGTCAATAAATGCTTGTGGAATGAATGAACAAAATTTCAGAGGTAGCCAATAATCACATGTATAGTTGTAGGGGCTTTAACAACCTGTAATTCCATCCATCTCCCCATTCTAAATTTTTTTAACCAAGCATTCTGTCACTAACCTAATGTATTAAGCTCTTCTTGTTTCATACAAAACTAAATATGCCATTGGCTTGAAATGTTAGCATAAACATACAAAAAATGAAACTTAAGCAATTTGTGATGTAATTTGGCAATTTAACATTTACAGACATAATGATGATTTGAGCCATAATAACCTTTCTACTCAATTAAGCTATGATAGCTACTGATGTACTTACCAAATATTTATTCATCTGAGTCTCAAAAAACTACTTTGTGCAAAACAAATTAATTAAAGCTATTTTCAGTCCAAAAAATAGATGTTCATAATGTTTTTTTTTTCCTTAAAGACTTTAGTTTTTCTTACTTTGACTTATTTAAAATGAGCTTTTACATTTGGGCTTAGAATGGGAAGATACTCCAGAGGATCTATATCTAACATCCATTAAGTTATATCTTGGATCTGACAGCAAAAGTCATTAGTAATTTTCTGTAAAGAACTTAAGTATTTAAGTTCCTATTTCTTCAAAATAAGAGTTTTTGCAACATTATCACTAAGTCCTACTGAGCTCTAAAATCTTGGGTCCTATGGTTAGAAGACAGCCTCTATGATAATTTATTGTTTTTTTTTTAAAGAAATGTATTGTGCAGAGTACATAGATACAAAAAAAATTGGATAGAAATGATTGTAATCCTCACAATGAATGTGTGCATATTAGTTTTATTTTAAAGTAGGTTTCACAGTGTCAAAAAATACACACAAAAATAAGGAAAAGACCTATGTAATACCCATATTTTTATGTCATTTTATAATTATTATTGTGGTTGTTTATTAAGACTAATAAAGAGAACCCTTGTGTGTTGTGAGTGAGAATTAAATTGGTGAAACCTCAATGGAAAACAGTGTGCAGTTTCCTCAAAAATTAAAAATAGAACCACCATATGATCTAGCAATTCCTCTTCTGGGTATTTACTCCCCCCACAAAAAAAAGAAAGAAAGAAAGAAAGAAAGAAAGAAAGAAAGAAAGAAAGAAAGAAAGAAAGAAGAAAGAAAGAAAGAAGGAAAGAAGGAAAGAAGGAAAGAAAGAAAGAAAGAAAGAAAACACTAACTTTAAATGCTATGTGTCCCCTAATATTTATTGCAACATTATTTATAATAGTCAAGATATGGAAACAAATAAGAGTCCATCAATAGATGAATGGATTAAGACATGGTATACATATATAATGGGATATTATTCAGCGATTTGTGACAACATGGATAAATCTTGAAGGCACATGCTAAGTAAAATAAGTCAGAGGGATAAAGACAGATGCCATATGATCTCACTTACATATTGCAACTTTAAAAACAAGCAAAAAAACTAACAGTGAATAGTTTGGTAGTTGCCAAGTTGAGGTGGAGGTGAGAGAGAGAAATGGGTGAAAAAGGTCAAAAGGTAGAAACTTCCAATTATAAAATAAGTAAGTCATTAAGTAATATATAGCATGGTGACTGTAGTTAATAATGATGTATTATATAATTGTATGTTTTTATATTATATATTTGAAAGTTTTTAAGGGAATAGATCTTAGAAGTTCTCAAAAAATTGTTACTATTTGTAACGATATGTGGTGATAGATGTCACCACTTATTGTGGTGATTATTTTGCAATATGAAAAAATATCAAATTATTATGCTGTACATCTAAAGCTAATATAATGTTATGTAACTTATATCAATAAAAAAAGGTATAGGGAGAAAAAGTAATTAAATATGTATATATTATTTTAATTAAAATTTATATGTATGTAAATATATGTATATGTAACAACATTGAAATAAAACTCTATAATTTGATTCGATTGGAAATCCAAAATTTAAGCATAAAATTTATATACCAAGGAATTTGTAGAGCAAAAGATAAAGAGGGTACACATTAGATTTTGTGCCTATACAACATAGGCTCTCATTAACTTTAACATTAACAAAAATGTACCAATTGACAAACTCCATAAACTTAATACTGGGGCTCACATTATATTTAGGGATACCACTAAATTTAAATATAGTTCCCCCTATAATACTTAAAAATTTACTAAATATAAAATAGGGAAAATATATATATGCCTTACTTTCCCTGTAGCCTTATCGATATTTCCCATAGTCACAAGATACTCATTGCTCTAAAATATTCCATATTGAGTATAGATGCTCTAACACAATGAATAACAAATGAAAATTAAAGTAAATTTTTGACACTAACAAATTGGCTTGATAAATGGAACCCTATGTACCTCCTCTCCTGGTTAATACAGTACAAAGTAAATTAAAATAGGGCCTTTGAAGATTAAAAATTATTATATGAAATCTAATTAATAAAGTAATTATCTCCATTTCTTCCCTATTCAATAGCCTAGTGTGGCCAGTTGGTTAAGTGTCTGACTCTTGATTTTGGCTAAGGTCATTATCTCAGAGTCATGAGATCAAGCCCCAAGACAGGCTCCCTGCTAGGTGGGGAGCCTGCTTAAGATTCTCTAGGGCAGCCTGGGTAGCTCAGTGGTTAAGTGCTGCGTTCAGCCCAGGGCGTGATCCTGGAGATCCAGGATTGAGTCCCACGTCAGGCTCCCTTCATGGAGCCTGCTTCTCCCTCTGTCTGTCTGTCTCTCTCTCTTTCTCTCTCTCTTTCTCTCTGTGTGTGCGGGTCTCATGAATAAATACAAATCTTAAAAAAAAAAAAAAAAAAGATTCTCTATTTCCCTTGTCCCTCTCCAAAAAAATAATAAAATATGACTCATTATTTTCCCAAATTAGTAAATAAGACACCAAAAGTTTCTGAAATTCAGGAAAATTGAAAAAAAACAAAAAATACAAATTTAAAACATATCTGGGACCATCATAGTCAACCCAATAAAAACCAAGAAAAAGAAACTATCTTGAAATTAAAGAAATAATGATATAAAATTCAGCAGAATTTTTGTTGTAAACAAGAATAGTCAGAAGACTATGAACATCTAGATGGTGCTAAAATAAAATCAAAAAGAAAACTCAGAAAACAAACTCCTGCCAACCAAGAATTCTGTAGCCCAGAAAATGATTTTCAAAATTTTAGATAAAATATCAAATGAACAAAAGCTAAAATAATTAACTGTCACTGCAACTGCCCTATAAAATATCTTCAGGCTTAAGGAGCATATTACTTTCTGAATATTTAGATATAATGAAGAAATAAAGAACAATGGAGGTTAAAATAAATTTTTCCCCTAGATTTCTGTTTGTTTGTTTTTACTTTTAAAGATAACTATATGTAAAGCAAATATACATATGTATGTGTGTATATGTATATATATATATGTATGTATGTATATGGTTTATAACATATATAAAATGAAAACTGTATGACTATGCCAGCACAAAAAATTGAAGAAATAAAATGGAAGTATGCTGTTGGAAAACTATTACAAGTAGTGATATAATTATTACAAGGTGAATTGTGATTAGATAGAATGTATATGTAAATTTTATCCTGGTATAATGACTAAAAATAGGAAAATTAGTAAGATAAAAGATAAAGTGGAATTGTAAAAATTAATCCAAATGAAGACAAAGAAAGGTTTGACTAGAAAGAATCTAGATATAGAAACAACAGAGAAATAAGAGCAAGGTAGAAAATTTAAATTTAAACATAGCAACAAATTATGTTAGAAGTAATCTAATGACTCTCACTGAAAACAGAGATTGTCAAAACAAAAAGGTAAACACGAGATTGCACTATATACTATCTACAGAAACTGCTTCAAATTAAAAAAGGCAATTAAAAATGAACAGATAAAAAATTATAAATTATATACCATTAAATTTTCATCAGAAGAAAGCTTGAATGACTACATTTATATTAGACAAATAAATTTAGAGAAAGGGAACATTGCCAGGAATAAGAATGGACTTTTATCAGTAATTTCTATTAGTAATTTAAGAGATAAACAATATTAATGTCTCTTAAGAAATTAGGAGTGAATGGTGCTTGGGTGGTGCAATCAGTTAAGCGATCAACTTTTGGCTTTGGCTCAGGTTGTGATCTCATGGTCATGAGAGTGAGTCCATAGTCAGGTGCCCTGTTCAGCTTGGAGTCTGCTTGGGAGTTTCTCTCTCTATTCCTCTGCCCCCTCCTCTCTCTCTGTCTCTGTCTTTCTAAAATAAATAAATAAATCTTAAAAAATAAGAAATTAAGGAGTGTTTTTCAGATTGTTTATGAGAACAACACAGTAATTGAATAAAAGATTACTATGATATTGCAAGAAGTAGAATGAAAAGGTAACCTAAATCATAAATATCTATTCAACAGCCTTAATAAAATATTAGCAAATGAAATTCAGCAATACATATATCATTATATGGAATTTATTCCCAAAGTATAAGATGGATTTCACATCCAAAAATAAATCAATATCATCTACCCCACTACTTTATTAAAAGTTATATTCATTAATAGATGTGGAAAACACAATAAAATCCAATCTTCATTCATGAGCAAAAACTTTTTGTAAACTATGAATAGAAAGGACTTTCTCAAAGTGATAAAACTTTCAGCTGGCAGGATTGTAATAGACAAGCCACATTGTACCACTGATCTTCACCTATTAGTCTATACGCTTTTGTGCATATAGAACATTGAGTGTGGGAGGAACATGAGACTTTCTTATATTCATCAGAATATGGTAAGAGTGATGGAATATTATTTTTATCAGAATTTGCCATATTAGCACTCTGAAGACAGAGACTATCCTTCCATGCTTAATGTAATAAGCAGACACGATAGAGAGGCTCACTTGACTCATAACTACATCTAGCCTCAAGGCTGAAGAGAACTTCGGGCCAACAGCCAAAAGCATCTGGGGCCTCAGTCTTGTGTTCCCAAGGAAATTAATCTTGCCAACAACTTGAATGAAAGTGGAAGTAGATTCTTCCCCATTGGTGCCTCCAAATGAGAATATAACAAGTCTAACAAATGGATCAGACTGACCCTGATCAGAAGAACCAACTCACCCATGCCCACATTAGTAATCAAAAGAAAGTGTAAGATAATAAAAGTGTATTGATTTAACCTGTTAAATTCTCAGTAACTTGTTACAAAGGAGTAGAAAACTACAAAATCATGTGTAATGGTGAAAGAACAACCAAGGCCCCCCTACAACCAGGATACAACTAGAATGTGTAGATTCTAAACATTACAAATGGCCAGAAAAAGAAGTAGAAATTATACATAGAAGAAGAAAAAAACTTAAAGTGTTTGTTTTTTTTTAATAAATTTATTTTTTATTGGTGTTCAATTTGCCAACGTACAGAATAATACCCAGTGCTCATCCCGTCAAGTGCCTCCCTCAGTGCCTGCCACCCAGTCATCCCCACCCCCCGCCCTCCTCCCCTTCCACCACCCCTAGTTCGTTTCCCAGAGTTAGGAGTCTTCATGTTCTGTCTCCCTTTCTGATATTTCCTACCCATTTCTTCTCCCTTCCCTTCTATTCCCTTTCACTATTATTTATATTCCCCAAATGAATGAGACCATATAATGTTTGTCCTTCTCTGATTGACTTATTTCACTCAGCATAATACCCTCCAGTTCCAACAACGTCGAAGCAAATGGTGGGTATTTGTCGTTTCTAATGGCTGAGGAATATTCCATTGTATACATAAACCACATCTTCTTCATCCATTCATCTTTCCATGGACACCGAGGCTCCTTCCACAGTTTGGCTATTGTGGACATTGCTTCTAGAAACATCCGGGTGCAGGTGTCCTGGCATTTCATTGCATCTGTATCTTTGGGGTAAATCCCCAGCAGTGCAATTGCTGGGTCATAGGGAAGACCTATTTTTAACTCTTTGAGGAGCCTCCACACAGTTTTCCAGAGTAGCTGCACCAGTTCACATTCCCACCAACAGTGTAAGAGGGTTCCCTTTTCTCCGCATCCTCTCCAACATTTGTGGTTTCCTGCCTTGTTAATTTTCCCCATTCTCACTGGTGTGAGGTGGGATCTCATTGTGGTTTTGATTTGTATTATCTGATATGTCATTTGCAAATATCTTCTCCCATTCTGTAGGTTGTCTTTGAGTTTTGTTGACTGTATCCTTTGCTGTGCAAAAGCTTCTTATCTTGATGAATTCCCAATAGTTCATTTTTGCTTTTGTTTCTTTTGCCTTCGTAGATGTATCTTGCAAGAAGTTACCGTGGCCGAGTTCAAAAAGGGTGTTGCCTGTGTTCTCCTCTAGGATTTTGATGGAATCTTGTCTCACATTTAGATCTTTCATCCATTTTGAGTTTATCTTTGTGTATTCAACATAGTACTAGAAGTCCTAGCCTCAGCAATCAGACAACAAAGGACATTAAAGGCATTCCAATTGGCAAAGAAGTCAAACTCTCCCTCTCTGCCGATGACATGATAGAAAACCCAAAAGACTCCACCCCAAGATTGTTAGAACTCATTCAGCAATTTGGCAGTGTGGCAGGATATAAAATCAATGCCCAGAAGTCAGTGGCATTTCTATACACTAACAATGAGACTGAATAAAGAGAAATTAAGGAGTCAATCCCATTTACAATTGTGCCCAAAAGCATAAGATACCTAGGAATAAACTTAACCAAAGAGATAAAGGATCTATACCCTAATAACTATAGGACTCTTCTGAAAGAAATTGAGGAAGACACAAAGAGACGGAAAAGTATTCCATGCTCATGGATTGGTAGAATTAATATTGTGAAAATGTCAATGCTACCCAGGGCAATTTACATGTTTAATGCAATCCTTATCAAAATACCATGGACTTTCTTCAGAGAGTTAGAACAAATTATTTTAAGATTTGTGTGGAATCAGAAAAGACCCCTAATAGCCAGGGGAATTTTAAAAAAGTAAACCATATCTGGGGGCATCACAATGCCAGATTTCAGGTTGTACTACAAAGCTGTGGTCATCAAGACAGTGTGGTACTGGCACAAAAACATACACATAGATCAATGTTTATTTGTTTATATACAACATGATAATATGTGTATAGAATCCTCAGCAACTGGTTTTTATAATTTCATTTCTATTAATCTCTCTGTTATAATGTGATCAATAAAAAAGTCTTATTTTCATTTTAACTGAATTAAGCATGTTCACTGAGCAATTGTGACTTTAAATCGAGAGTATATATGTAATAGAAATTAACCCTTTATTGGATACCGTGCATGTTCTCAACCTTAAAATATTAATAATTTTATTCATAATTATTCATGTTGAGCCTAGATAATTTCAAAAACAAAGACCCAAAGCACATATATATAAAAAATCAAGTGTATTTTTATATTTAAGATTGTCAAACAAACGAAATAAATTAATATAGATTTTAATAAAGCACATACATTTTAAGAATTTTTACAAGCTACAAAATTTGAATTTAACTTTATTCTTAAGAAGCTTTTTTTTTTTTTTTCTTAAGAAGCTTTTAAGTTTTAGACACAGTTTGAAGTTCTGCTAAATGACTTATCCATTCTAAAAAGTAATTCTAAATATCCAACTGAGAAACCCATGAGAGTCTACTAGAAAATATCTAACTTTTCTGCTGGAGGGATGACTAAATATATAAGAAAACAATTTCAGTTGGAACATCTTACTATTCTGAGTTATTTTAAAAAAATCTGATTCTCATCACTTCTTTTTGGAAAGTTATTTTCTTCATTCTCATCTTGATTTCCTTTGAAACTTGTGAACATGTTAATTTTCAGTTGACAGGTTTTCTCCAAATCTCACTTTATGCAGCTTTATCACTAAGCATAATGATATAACTGTAACAAATGGAAATAATAATAAAGATGATAATAAAAAACCTTAAGTAATTTAAGTTTGGTGTTTTATTTTTCTGTGCATTTCAATGTAATACATATGCTTAAGAGTGACAATGGTCAAACAACCCTAATATTAACTAAATTAAAAATCAGCTACTAAATAATCAAGGGTAAATGTTAGTATTGCTAAAATACTACAATTAAGGTAGGATATTTGCCTTGTAAAATTAAGCTTCACATTATATTGTCTGTGTTCTTATTAAATTTTGCACATATATTTCAAATTTGTAAATTTGCCTATAGCCATAAAAATAAATATTTATTTCTTTTTGTGCCAAACACTTATCACAGCTCCACAACCCTGAAAAAAAATTGAATGTAGAAGGTTCACGGTCACAAGTAGATAAGAAATAATATTTAGTTTTTCTAAAAACTTTACTTTTTAACAGACTTCAATCAAGATCTCTTTCATAATGTCTTTTGTGCTTTGCATCCAAAATGCACACTAAAATGAGATTCATTTTTCATTATATCATTGTCATTTCAGAGCATAAAAATGCAGAATTAGCATCAGCATTAGTTCCACAAAGTACTTTCTTCAGATTAAAAGTCAGCAAATTATTGTAAACAACATGATTTAATTCATTGGCAGTGATATTTTTGGCAGCTCAGTCACTGTTAGAGTTATGTTAGAATTATTTTTTTTATTAGCAAGCATGATGTAAGTGATGTGAGAAACAACTGTGAAATTATAATCTGCATAATAGACAATTCTGAAGCAGTTATTTCTCCTGTTTCCATGTGCTTTTGAGAATGTGAAAATAAATTTAACTTCCAACCATTCTTCATATGTTTTTCTGTACTAACTAGGAATACCAAATGTTCATTTGTGATAGCAATACAATTCAAGAACAAACATAATCCAGGGATTTATATAAGCAGAATTGATGGCATAATAAAATATTGTTATTGTATAGGAGCCCAATTGCTTTTTGAGTAAACTTTCTGGATATTTAACAATCTGGCCAGACTTTCTTGTAGCATCGAAGGTTTGAGGTTGTGGTAGATAATTTAACCACTCACTATAATTACCTTCTGAAATGTACAGGTTATGTGTTTCAAAAATTCCCTAATTTTGATTTTGTCAAAGTAGACTTCTATTAAAATTATATAATCTCTAGAGGAATAGAATAAATATCAAAAATATTAATAAAATTAAAAAGATCTGATAAGAGCAATAAAGTGCTCTTATAGAAATAGAAACATATTTGATGTTTAAACATTTAAGTAATTTGTGTACTAATAGAACTATATAGAAATGAAAAATGAAAAGTTGTAAACAGATGTGTATTATTTTGAATAATATGGGAAATTTATTTCTAAACACTTAAGCTAAGTGGAATACATTTAATGATGTTAATCAGCATATATTTACACTTGGGAGTCTCTTGGCAGTTATAATTTGCATTGAAGTTTACTTGAAAGTAAATCCATCAAAAATTTTGCAATTTATTGAATCCATATGATGTAAAAGAAATAAGACTTTTTGCATGCAGGTACCTCAAATCTAAGTGATAGGATGACACAAGGGGATAATCAAATACATTATGTACAGGACATAATGTATCTTTTATCGTGAGGGTAAGTCTTCAAGAGACATAGGAATATACAGGCTGAAATATTGTCGAGACATGACACTAATTGTTCTTCCTTCCTTTAGCAGAGAATACAATTAACTGTTTCTTATAACTCAGTATATATTTTACAACATTCTCTAAAAAGGAAGCCCATAGATTGGAAATTCTTCTGAAAAGATAATATAATTTTTGAGCATAAAAGTGTAGTATTAAGTCAATAATTAAAGTTTGCCGATTTATTGAACTTACATTTTTCAGATAATCTGGCCATCATCTGGATTCTAAGCTACTTTATTCTATCATTTCCATTTCTTCTGCTCCTAAGATCACCTCCTTTCAATAAGACCTTATAAACTTGACTAATGAAGTTGGAGATTTTATGTAAACCTATTGTACATGTTCGTGCATGCATGTGTGTATGTGTGCTTGTTTTCAGGTTCACTGAAATCTTATAATCACAGAATGAAAAAAAGTTTAAAATAATAGAAAGAACTACTTCACTCTTTTTAGTGGGAGATAAACTATTTTTTGACTTCTTGATGTTTAAGAATAATCAACAGAAAGAAAACAGGATCTGAGCAAGTACTTGGACTACACAGTAGCTTCCATATGTTGATGTTTCTAGTATGACAAGATATAAATCATCTTTAGTTTAATCCCTAAAACTTTCTGGAATAAGCATCCTTGTTTTCATTTAATGTTGGAGAAACTAAGGCCAAAAACATTAGAGATATATAAAATATCACTCGCCTGGTCATTGAGAGACACTAGATTCAACTGGATGTCGACTAGCTTTATAGCTGATGTCTTTTTGAAAGAAAAAATATGGATCCTCATATATAATTCCTCTGCCTTTAATATTACCCTGTTATAAAAATTTTATATTTACATTTTGCATGTTTTCGTTATACCAAAGGACTTTTCAATTAAATTAAAACAAATCAGTAAACATACTGTCAAAGTAAGTGTTTAATTGAATAAGCAAAACAACAATGAGCAAATTAACACTTTCCAACATGTTGTAACAGTGTTTAAATCCACCTAAAGATAGTAATTTAAAGTATAAATTATTATTAAATATAGTGTCATTTAAATAAATACCACAAACATGCAATTTTCTTGATACAGCATTATAAACAGCAATGTCACTTGTCAAATTGGGCTTTTTTTATTGTGGTTACCTTAACTTGTGCATGATAATGGGTTTTCTCTGACACTGTCAGATTAAAAACAGATAACCAAACACCTGTAAACAGCTTATACTTAAGCTAGTATGTCACACAAACGGCATTCTATCATTCTATACCTTTAATATATTTGTGCTTTGCCAAATTACTATGTTCTTTAGGTATTTCACTATTTTTACAGAAATGTGAAAAGATAAAGGAAGTTGTAAATAGAATATAAAAGAAGGAAAAAGGAAGGATTAAAGATTGTTTTAAACATTACTTAATAAATGTTTAAATTAATGTTTAATTAATTAGTTAATTAAACATTATTTTTTTAGATAATACTTTAAGTTTATATATTAGTGAAAGTGTGTGTCTGTGGATATAAGAATGTGTGTATGTGTATGGATATGATCTTGTATGCATATTACACACACCTACCATATTATTATTAACATGAAATAAATACCCAACAAGTACATAAATGTCCTATTGTCTTCTCTCTGTTGGAAGATGGTACTGAGAATTGACAGGACAATAATTTAACTCAGGATATGGGAGAGAAAATAAATCAAAAGGTCTGATATGTAGATGGAATCAGAGGTCCAGAAGAAGAGAAAATGGAGCAGAGCAAATATTTGAAGGGATAAAGGAATAATGACCCCAATTTTTCCAAAATTAAAAAGAGATACAACCCACAGTTTTAAGCAGCTCAGTGAACTTCAAATGTGTTTGTGTGTATGTGTGTGTACACCTAGGCACTTGACAATCAAGTTATGAAAACCAAAGAAAAGATATTTTTTAAAATCAGGCAACTGGAGAAAATAAGTAAAATATGGAGGGGAACATGAATAAAAATTGTGAATGACTTCTCATGAAGGTCAAGGGAGAGACAATGGAATGCTTTCTTAAATGTTAAAAAAAAAAAAGTCATCCTACAATTCTACATCTACTAACAATACCCTTCAAAACTGATAGATAAATAAAAATATTCAAAAACACATAAGAGCTGAGAGAATTCATTTGAGAGGAGACAATGTCATAATCAAAATATGAACCATAGGCTACTACTTTCTCATTCAAATCACCACTAATTTTGTTATAGTTTTTCCTGTTATTAGAATTAATTTATGTTCATCAACTTTTCTTTCACACAACTTAATACTTGGGATTCATCTATTTTCTTTTATACATTAGTAGTTCATTACTTTTCATTATTCAAAAATGCTGCCCCATTATATGAATATATCACAATATATTTTCCAGTTCTTGATGAAATTTGGGTGTTTCCAATTGTTTGTCTATTGTTTGTTTATTATGAACAAAGCTACTCTAGATATCATTTTACAAATATGTTTGCAGGCATTTAGTTTCATTTCTCTTGTCTAAATACCTAGGAATGCTAAGTATATGTCTCATTTTAAATAAACTATCAGTTGTCCAAAATAATTGCAACATTGCCAGTGGGTGTATGTGTACGTATGCCTATGTGAGACACAGAAAGAGAGAGGGAGAGAGAAATGAAACTAAATTATGGTCCTAATTTACATTGCCTAATAAATATTGACATTGAACATCTTTTCCTATCTTTATTGGCTATTTGTATATCTTTTTTTACACTTGGTTAAGTATTCTACTCATTTTATTTTTAATATGTAGGAAATCTTTATATGTTATTGACAATTTTTTTGTCAGAAAAAAATAATAATTTTGGGATTATTTTCTCCAATTATGTCTCATGCCCAATAACTTTTTTCATGATTTCTTTTGACTAGCACTTATTTAAAATTCTATGCCTAATTTATTTTTTTCTTTTTATAGGTGTATATAATAGATATTCTTTAATTATCTCAGCCTGATAGCTGCAGAAATATTATCCTGTGTTTTCTTCTGAAAACTTCATATTTTAGCTTTTACACATAGGCATATAATTTTTTGTCATTAATTTACATACAGAGACTGGTTTAGGTAAAAATTCATGTTTTTCTTTATGTAGATATTCAGATGTTCCAGTTCCATTCGTTAAAAAGATTTTTATTTTTTTAAATTTTATGTATTTATTTGAGACAGAAGGTGTATGAGAGAGAAAGCACGAGAAAGTGGTGGGTGAGGGAAAAGCAAACTCCCTGCTGAGGGGGGAGCTGGATGTGGGGCTCAATCCTGGGACTCCAGGATCATGACCTGAGCTGAAGGCAGATTCTTAACTAACTTAGCCACAAAGGCACCACTCCATTTGTTAAAAAGACTTTTGTGTCCCAGTGGATTGACTTGGTACCTTTATCAAAATTCAATTGTTTGTATATGCATGGATCCATA
This sequence comes from Vulpes lagopus, assembly GCF_018345385.1. Lineage (NCBI taxonomy): Eukaryota > Metazoa > Chordata > Mammalia > Carnivora > Canidae > Vulpes > Vulpes lagopus. The sequence goes on from NC_054827.1 coordinate 137,048,981, forward strand.
TCTAAAAGCTACCCCAGAAGGACTCTCTCATTCAAGTGGTCCATAACTTTCTCACAGAAAATGAAGAATAAGAGTCTCAATAAATTCTAGGAGTACAGGCCATCCACAATATAGTAACTAATCACTGAGGCAAAATTCATATGCAATAACTGGATATAAAGTATACAGTTCTATAAATTTTGGCAGACATATATAGCTAGGACTAACACAGTCTAGATAATTAACATACCCATTAACTCCAAAAGTTTCTTTATGCTCTGATAATTTCTTCTGATATACCTTATCCTCAGCAACCCCTGATGTGCTTCATGCCACCAGAGATTACTTTGCATTTCTCAGAATTTTCTTTAAGTGGATATCTTCAGTATGCACTCTTTTCTTTTTTAAGTAAACGAAGAGGCTGGTTCTTTTACTCACCATAATTATTTTGATAACAAGATTTCCCAAACAGATGAAGAAAAAGAATCTGACAAACTCATAACCATTATGATAAAATTCTCAACAACCTATGTAGAAAATCCACAAAAATCTACAAAAATTCCCAGCTCTGTAATAAATGATCACAGAATGGTCAAATGCAAAAGTCAGTGGTTTTCATATATACCAGCAATGGAAAATTGAATTTGAGATTAAAAACCATTTACAATAGCCATATTTTAAACAGTCCATATTATATGCCATTTATAATAACACTAAAAAATGAAATACTTAAGGACGTGTTTTATAAAATTTTACATGACCTATATGTAAAAACTATCGAATTCTGATATAATAAATCAAAGAAGATTACATGTAGTTGGATGGATTAAAAGAGTCAATATTGTAAAAAAGAATGAAATCTTGCAATTTGCAACAAAACAACTGGAATTAGTATAATGCTAAGTGAAATAAGTCAAAGACAAATACTATAGGATTTCACTCATATGCGGAATTTAAGAAACGAAACAAATGAACAATGAAAAAAAGAGACAAGCCAAGAAATACACTCTAAAGCATAGAAAAGGAACCAATGGTTTCCAGAGGAGAGATAGGTAGGAGGATAGGTGAGATAGGTGATGGGGATTAAAAAGCGCACTTATCATGATGAACACTGAGTAATGTATAGAATTGCTGAATCATTATATTGTATACCTAAAGCTAATATAATACTATATGCAAACTATACCTTTAAAAAAAAGAATAAATGTAGCATCAATGAAAACCCACTTAAAAGAGTGAATTTTATAGTATGTAAATCATACCTCAATAAAACTGTTGAAATAAATAGATACAATAAACATTAAGTAAGAATCAATATTGTTAAAATCTAATTTCTTCCCAATTTATCTATAGACTCAACCTAATCTCAATCAAATCCTGGCAATATAATTTGCACCAATCATCAAGCCGATTCTAACATTTGTATGGAAACATAACCTAAACTGGTCAAAACAGTATAAAAGAAGGAAAACAAAGTTGGCAGACTCAGACTGTTCAATTTCAAGATTTACTATAAACCTATAGGACATCACAGTTTTGACAAAAAAATAGATGGTGTAGATAAATCAAAAATAATACAGAGGCTGGAAAGATTGCCAAACGACCTGACCATTGACAGGAACTAAAGACAATTCAACATAGAAATAATAGTCTTTTCAATATATGGTACTGGAAAAGTACATGTCCACCTCTTTAAATAAAATAATCTAGAAACAAACTCACAGATTTTTACATCTGTCACAAAAATGAACTCAAATGGATCATAGACCTAAATGTTACATGTAAAAAATTAAAAAAAAAAAAAAACTTCTAGAAGAAGCACTGGAGATCTATGTAACCTTAGTTTTATGGTGTGTTTTGAAATAAAACATCAAAAACTTGATCCATGAAATAAAATATTGACAAGTTGGACTTTATTAAAATTAAAACAAAAATACAAGTCACAGACAGGCATGCTAAGTGAAATAAGGAATTTGCCAAACATATATTCAATAAAGGAGTGTACCCCGAATATACAAGAGTACTCAATTCTCACGTGTATGGAAACACAAAACCCAACTAAAATTCAATTAAAAAATAAGCGATAGATCTGAATAGACATTTCACCAAAAAAGATAAACATATGGCAAATAAACATATAAAAATGTGTTCAGGATTATTTGTCATAGAGAATTGTGAAGTAAAACAAAAATGAGGTATCACTACACAGTCATTGGAATGGTTAAAATCCAAAAAGTTGACAATACCAAATGCAGATGAAAATACAGAGCAACCAAAATTCTTTGCTGGTATTAATGCAAAATGGTACAGCATCTTAAAGACTTGGCAGTTTCTTATAAAGCTAAATATAATCATGCCATATGATCAAGCAATTGGGCTCTTAAATATTTATCTGATTTAAAAATTTATGTCTACACAAAATCTTCATGCAAAGATTTATATCAGTTTTATTCATAATTACAAAAAACTTGTAGTAAACAAGATGACCGTCAACCTGTAAATAGATAAATTGTTTACTTCCATGTAAAGGAATATTATTTTGTGATATATATAAATAGGTACTGAGAATTAAGGAATACACCTGTTGTGATGAGCACCACGCATTGTTTAGAAATGTTGAATCTCTATATTGTACACTTGTAATGAATATTACACTGTTTGTTAACTAACTGGAATTTAAATACAAACTTTAAAAAAGATAAAGAAATAAGGTGTCAAGTCATGAAAGGCAGGGAGAAAAGTCCACAATGCTATATTTTTCCATTAATAAGATATTCTGCGGAAAGCACGACTATAAAAAGATCAACGAGTGCCAAGGGGTCAGAAGGAGAGGGAAGGGGAAGAGCTGAATTGGTGGAACATGGAGAAATTTTTAGGGTAGTGAAACTATTCTGTATGATACTTCAATGGTGGATATATGACATAATGGATTTGTCAAAACTCATCAGAATTTACAGAATAAATAGTGATTCTTAATGTACACAAATTAAAGAATATCACTCAGAAGATTGGTAGATTCCAGTTTAAAATACACGATGAAAAAAGAAGCTGACTGCATTACAATTATGAGCTAGCCTCTCGGGAGGTGGTGGGCAGGAAAGGTGCTAAACCATGAAATTTGAAAATTAGTGCAAAGTTAAGGAAAAAAAAGAAGGGATAAAAACCCAAAAAATACCATGAAGAGATGATACACTCCAATTGATAAAGTCATTTTCCATGGGAATATAAACTAACAATTCTTAATATAGCTATAGATGCGTACTGAAATTAAATAAGTAAATCGATGATGGATGATGTGAATCAGGTTTATGATTGTTAAGGTAGAAAATTACAGACAACGGAAAAAAGCTAGAATAATTCATATGGATTAGAGTTGGAGTCATCAGTATGAAATTAGTTTCAGTATAATATAGATGTGATTGGTTATATAGAGAAATATTTACAGACATGTGTATGTATGTATTTATAGACATGTACATACACGGTTTAGTATACACATAACATTTTCTTGCTCCATCAGCTCAGAGAGCTTAGAAGCAATGACACACCAGTAGAAGTAAACATGCCTAAATCTCATTTCTACTACTGCTCCCCAAGAAAAAGAACCAGGGTTCCTTTGAGAAATGTCTAATTCTGGGGCAGGAACAAGATAACCCTTGAATATCTTGTAGTGTAAGAAAGTAAGAAAGGAGCAAATAATATTTTTAAAATTATATGTCAAAGGAACACAGGTGCCAGTGGAAAGAGCTCCAAATAGTCAAAACTGGAACAATTTGAGCAACAAAATATTGAGCTTTAAAGTATAAGATAAAATCCATGAGTTCATACTGCTATAAATGATTGACTGAATGAGTAACATGGAGAGAAGAGACAAATCTCCCATACAAATGAATTCCAAATAATTACGTAGACATCTCACCCTTAAGGAAGAGGAACATAACTCACTCTTCCTTAGATGTGGCTTCACAGAGTGTCCTTCTGAAGACTACAATCTGGAAATGAAATCAAGAATAGCTTCACAATAGAGAAATCTAACAATCTCAGTCATTTCATCAAAATCAAAATCAACAATATTGACAGCATATACCCTTGTAATGATGTGATGAAACTGATACTTTATATCTGTAATCTTCCTCTGTGCCTGCCCACCAGAAAACTTTGAATTCCAACCAGGAAACATTCCACAGAATACCTGATGAGTATTACTCAAAATTAGTAAAGTCATCAAAAACAAAGTCTGAGAAACTGGCATAGCCAAGTACGAGTTTAAGGACAGATGGCAACTACATGTAATATGTATACCCTGTTGAAAATCATCAAGTAAGGTTACTTTGCTGCCCAGAAATGGTCATTGCACAGTGAGAGGAGATAATTTTTAAAACAGTTCTTTAATCGGGACCTGAATTAAACATGCGGGTAAAATAATAAGAGGTTGAAAGCAAAAATAAAGGCAGGAAATTATTTCTACCTTCACAAAATTTACATCCTAGCAGTGAAATTATTTGTGACTCTCAAAATCCCTGGAATGAGAAATGAGAGCAGGGATTCCAGGCTGTAGACATCAGTGAGAGACAATTTGAACCTAAATTAAAACCTGGTGATTCTTGTGTTTGAAGAAGGACATTCAAGTTTTAATAAATATTTACTAAGCCCTATAATATGTATGAAACAATCTAAGGCAGATCCCTGTCCCTGGAATTACATTCTAGTAAAAGCAAAGAGAATGGATAAAGAAATATGCATACTATATACACATGCATATACTATATACAAAAATATATGTATACTATATGCATACACATATGCACATATGCATATACATATATGTATATAATATACATATATTACCATATATTATATATGTGTACATATAATTTTAAATGACTAACATTCTAGTAAAAGTGAAGAGGATGGATACAAAAAATATGTATACTATATACACATATGTATGCCACATATTATGTATGTATATATAGTATATAGGCATATTATATGATATATATGATCATATATTGTCAATATGTATACATATAATTTAAGACAATGGTAAGAGCTATTAATAAAATGAATGTAAAGGGGCCGAGAGTGCTTGAGGAGAGGCAGGAACTTTTAAATCTAATACGGTGGTCAGAGATTATGTCTCTGAGAAGGAACATTTAAGCTAAAACTTATTAAAAAAGTGCTAGAAATCTTGATTATACTGATGGTTTCTTGGGCATCTAAATATGCCAAAACTTATCAAATTATACACTTTCAATGTATTATTTACTACATGCTGATTATACCTCAACAAGACTGTTTTTTAAAAAAAAAGTTTATGACACAAAGTTGTCTAGGCATATTCAAAGATATTTGTCTCAGGAGAGAGTAAGCTGGATGTTGTCACATGTCACCATATGTCACATATGGTGAGGAAGGCATCTTCTAGGCCAACAGAGATCAGTGGTGGTCTCTGGGTCTTTGGGCCCATAGGCTGTTAGAGAAGCTCCATCTGACAGCATTTGTAAATTTGTTTCTGTGTGTGGTCATGTTTCCCTTGGGTTACTCCTGGATTTGATTAAAATACTGCTAAATGTGAAGCCACTATCATTACAGGCAATTAATAGGCAGTTCTACATCCACAGTTGGGTCTAAGAAATGAGGGAAATAAGCAACTGAAGAGAAACTATCTGATAGAAAGCAGAGGGTATGTTTCTAAAAAGTGAGAAGTGGCCTCTGGGAGAGAAATAGCAGTGGCCATGCGTCCGGCAGCTGGCTGAGTCAACAAACCAATGGTCCAGATTTGAGAAACGAGAAGCATTTACCAGGGTCAATACACAGAATGAAAATTTGCTAAGCAATTTGAGCATCTGCAGCCTATAGCAGCTCCAAGAGTTCTATATCAAAAAGGCCAACATCTATTATGCAGTTGGAAGAAGTATCTCGGTACTGGGTTTTTCCTTGTTGCATTTAAAATGCAAGCACACTGTTTCTGATTAGATAGTATGTTTTCTTTGGGTGGCTTCCAGAATCCAATGGAGATCTCAGTAAATGGTAAAGTCTTTATGCAAAAAGTTAAGACACATGTATTTAATTAATTAATTAACTATATACTTATTCTGTATTTATGTAAATAACCACATGCACACACACGCACACACACACACCAATATACTAGGAACTGATCTAAGCATCAGGAAAACAGCACAGAGGTAAACAAACTTCATCCCTGACGTTTAATACAGAAGTGACAATTAATGATAAACAACTAACTGAGACAGTTTCCGACATAAGGGGTAGCAGAGATATAAAACAGGGGATTGGTCTAGGGGAAATCACTGGGAAGAGACAAAATACAAGGATAAGGAAAAGCCTCTCTGAAAATTGTCAGCTTGAGCTAAGAACTGAACGACTGTATAAGTCAGACGCGGTCAGTTCCAAGAACATTAATTCCACAGAAAGTGAGCAGCATATGCCAAGGCCTGAGCCAATAATGAGTTTGGCATATTTGAGGAATAAGAAGCAAGCTGGTGTGACTGGAGTATAGTAATGGAGCCAGTGGTAGACAATGAGGTTCTAGACACAGGCAATGGCAAGTTTGTGTAGGACCATGATGATGTACTAAGAGTCTCTAGGAATTTGGAAAGCATTCTAATAAGATGGGAAAACATTGACCGATTCTGAGCAGAAGAATCATTTGAACTTCAGAAACTAATGTGCTTTGTCTTAGACACTAGCTAATAAGCCCAGTACTTATTCATTATATTCACATGCTGCACTAATGGGCCAAAGGGGAGGTGATTAAATCAAGTTTCAAAAAAAGAAAAGAACAAAAAGTCTTCTTGCTTGGAATTGAATTGGTGAATTCACGGTTTAAAGGATATAACAGTGCTTAGGCAAAGCATACTCTATCCTTCTGGAAAGAACACCTGATTAGGCCTTACTTTTCTCCAGGTAGATAGTTTCTGAAAGGGGTATTGAGACACTGTAATATTAAGTAGGCTTAATCAGTTGAATTCCACTGCCTGAATTGGGACATCACCAGGTTTTGTCCTCAGGCAATTTGTCCCTTATCTCTGGCTATTTTACAGCCAACTTCTGTATTTCTTTCCGTTTGAACTCTACATACACACTTCTCTAACCTTGGACCTCTGGCTTCTAATCTGTGACTACTGCTTCAGGGAGTGTCCATTCCCCCTCTGTTGGTCTCTCTTGAACATTATGTCTTCTTCCTAGCCTCAGGATTTCTTTGCAAGGTCAGCTCCTCAGGCCAAAGGAACTCAAATCAAACTCACTGACATTGTCCCTATTCCCTGATAAGAAATCAGAAATTACAGGGAGGGACGAGACACAATATCAAAAATATGTAGAGACTCCTGCTAGCTTGGTTTGCATTTTTGTGCATCAGGTTGTGGCAGGGAATATTCTGCATTGCAGAAGAGACTCTTGGATTTATATTCCTCCAAACACATTTTCTGTATAGGTCTACATTAATTTCCAAGGACTACAACAACTTTGTTGAGAGAATGTGAAAAATACTCTCTTTAGTGTTATGGGATCAGATCTTCAGATTTGGTTTCCTTGGCTTCCAGCTCCTGCATTCCTGTCCCTCACTATTCAGCTCTTTCAAATTTATGTAATTCTATAATCCATACTAAATCCCCTCTACTCAGAATATATATTTACTGGCCTCTGTTTGTCTAAACCCAGATAGTTTGGGGAACTGAAAGTGGTTCGTCTCAAAGGAACAAAACCTAAACATAAGGATCTGGAAAAGTGAATTGGATTATATTAGAATCAAAGATAGTGATGATCTCATAAATAATGTTAAATGATTCTGATAGATAAGATCCAAAATAGCTACACAAATTTTATTTGCATGTATTGAAGGACCTAAAAAAGGTGGATTTTTACCACATTGTGGTAATAACATAATACTATGAATGAAAATAAAAGTATAAGATTATAATATGAGATGACTCCTGACTATACTGAAAATCTCAGAGAAATACAACATGAAGTTCATGGCTTTAAGTTCTGAGAAAAAAAAAAAAAGAAATAAACAGAAATAAATCTTGTAGTATGGCTGTGATGGTTAATTTTATGTGTCAACTCAGCTGGATCACCATACCCAGGGAGATGATCAAACGTTCTGGATATTGCTATGGAGGTGATTTTTTGAAGGAGATTAATATTTATATTTGTGAAAGTCAAGTGTATCAGTAACCATAGTGGGGATGGGCTTCATCTATGAGTTGAGTGTCTTAACAGAACAAAGACTGACTTCTCCTGAGCCAGAAGAAATTCTTCCAGCTTTCTCCAACTGCAGGTTTTCCTGAGTCTCCAGCCTGCTGAAGTATCCTGCAGATTTTGTACTTATCAAGCCCCCACAAACGCTTGAGCCAATTCCTTAAAATAAATTTCTGTGTGTGTGTCTCTCTCTCCTGCGTGTCTTGATAGTCCTGCTGGTTGATATTGCTTGCTGAACAATATCAAAGGTTGATCCTCTCTGTGAGTGGATTATAATGCAAATTGAATTCACAGCCATACACACTTGTTATATATTCAAATTAGGGCATTGATTGAGGAAAAGTGAGAGGTGGCAAATTTCAGTGTGTTTCTTAGATTCCTACTGTCATTTCAAGGGAGATCTCCAAATGAGCTCCCTTGATCTTTGTTGGCAATCTTCTGAATTTTTCAGAAGTTCTTAGGACTTCTACGCCAATCTCCAGCTTTCCTAATAGCCAGTTACTCTGTAGTTCCTATATTAAGCCTTTTATACTGAGAATGCTTACAGTAGATTCTGTTCTCCTGGCCTGGTTTATAAACTATACCAACACCCAGAAAATAACAAAAATGTGAGCAAGAAAGTGACAATGACAGAGTAAGGAAAAGAGATATAAATAGAAAATGTTTTCACCTTCATGAACTCAAATTTTACATTGAAAGAAAAAAGTTTCAGTAAAATATCACAGGTGACACCAAAATATAAAATAATTATTAGTAGAGTCAGTAAGTTCCCAGGTGAAGGTGATCTTTCAAATATCTAACATATCAAAGAATCAAGGAAAATTTTGAAATTGTACAAAAGACTCAAAGGTGATTTTTTTTTAATTTTTATTTATTTATGATAGTCACACAGAGAGAGAGAGGCAGAGACACAGGCAGAGGGAGAAGCAGGCTCCATGCACCAGGAGCCCGACGTGGGATTCGATCCCGGGTGTCCGGGATCGCGCCCTGGGCCAAAGGCAGGCGCCAAACCGCTGCGCCACCCAGGGATCCCTCAAAGCTGATTATAGTAAATACTGCTTACATTAAGAAAATCATAGTATGATCCCAATTCAACTGTCATTCTGAAAATTTTTACTAAGACAAACAAATCCTTTTATTTTATCCTCATTATACCCAACTTTTAAAAACATGGGTTCAATATTATATATTTTCACTAGATTTATTTGTTTAATTAATTATTATTTATGCCTCTAAATCTTTCAGACTGACTTATAAGAGTTCATGCAATGTGATGAAAATTAACAAATTAAAGATAGTTTAGAAGATATCAAAACAAGGTTGAGAAGAGTTAGAATCAAGAAAAAGGATAAAACCATGATTTTGAAGTTAGATCCAGTTTTCATACCATGTATCAAATACAAGCCTGCCTCTATATGATTTAAAAGATTACTCAGAGGGACACCTGAGTAATGGAGTTTGTTAAGAGTTCCATCCTTGGTTTTGGCTCCGGTTGTGATCTCAGGGTCATGGGGTCAGAGATCAAGTCCCATCTTGAGCTCCGCCTGGAGCCCTGCATCAAGCTCTACATTCAGCATGAACCAGGCTTAGGACTCTCTCTCCCTCTCCCTCTGACCTTTCTTACCATTCTCCCTATTTTCTTCTTTCTCTCTAAAATAAATAAATTAATTTTAAAAAGAAAGATTACTCAGAAAGGAAACTTTATGTTTAAAATATCCACAAAATATATTAAAAAAAAAAACTTGATCTACCAGAATTTAACATCATTCAAGAATGACTTAACAGAACGTTTATTAAGCAAAGATGATTATTCATGGGACTTAACGTACAGAAAGACTAGACTGCAGGTGAAAAACAGTAGTACTTTATAGGAAGCCAAATATCAGTTGATATGACTGAATCTTAATATCTTTTTATCACAAATGAGAAGAAATTATGTTTAATTCCAACAATTTAACTTATTTTCTCATCTGAAATCTTGATAAATAATTGAAATAGATGTAATTAAAATTGTACTCTCTGGCAAATCTGGTGGAGCAGCAGGTCTATTCTATTTGTTGAATGTGGCTATGTAACTCTAAGGGTTAGTTTTTTTTACAAACAAATGAGCCTAATAAATACAAATGCCTTAAAAAAAGGCATGTCTTTAATAGAAAGCAAATCAAACACTGTTAATTTGCCTTAATATTAATGTTTCTAGGATTAACTAATGACCAATCATTATTCCCAATGTCATCTCCCAATGATATAACAGAAAGTGGTTGTTTTAATTTCCTGTTCCTGCCATAACAAATTTTATTTTATTTTATTTTATTTTATTTTTTTTTATAACAAATTTTAAAATCTAGTGACCTAAAGCAACACAAATTTATTCTGTTACATATATGGAGTTTAGAATGCCAAAATAGTAAGCATATCTGCATTTCTTATAGAGATTGTGGGGAGAAACCCTTTCCCTGCTTTTTCTATCTTCTACAGATTTAGAGATGGCAAATAAGCATATAAAAAGATGTTTAACACCATACACTATTAAGGAACTGAAAATTAAAATAACAAGATAACATATCTATTAGAATGGTCAAAACCCAAAACACTGACACCATCAAATGCTAGTGAAGAAATTGTTCCACACACACACACACACACACACACACACACACACACACAAATTGTTCATTGCTGGTGGGAATGTAAAATTTCATAGTCACTTTGGAAAAGAATTTGGCAGTTCTCTATAAAACTAAGCATAATCTTACTATATGATTCAGCTATTATGCTCCTTGCAATTTACCCAAATGAATTGAAAACTTGTCTCCATACAAAAACATGTATACAATGTTTACAGCAGTTTTGTACATAATCAAAAACTTGGAAGCAGCCAAGATGTCCTCTATTAGGTGAATAGATAAACTATGATTCATCCAGATAATGGAGTATTATTCAACACTAAAAAGAAATGAGCTAGCAAGTAATGAATAGATATGGAAGCACTAGAAATACATATTAATAAGTCAAAGAAGTCAATCTAAAAAGGCTACATAATATGTGATTCCAATGATATGACATTCAGGAAAAGGAAAATTATGGAGATAGAAGATTAGTAGTTGTCAGGGTTAGGGGTGGAAGAAATGATTAAACAAAGCACGGATTTTTAGGATAGTGAAACCAATATGGATGTTGCTTCAGTGGTAGACTCAGGTCTTTATACATTTGTCAAAAACCATAGATCACACAACATCGAGAAGGAACCCTAAGATACACCTCAGATTTTGGGTGATCAGTATAGGTTCATTGCTTGTAACAAATGTATCACTCTGTCAGAGGATGTTGATAGCGAGGAAGGTGGTGCATGTGGGTGAGTACAGGGGATATATGGGAAGTCTCTGTACCTTAAAAAATAGTATAACATCTATAATGAATAACATAAGTTAGCTAGTAGAATATGTATGTGCTCCTGACATCCAGCTTATGTTAAGGTGATTAAGCATTTTTCAAAAATATTTATTTACTTGTTTTAGAGAGAGAGAGAGTGAGAGTGAGAGCTTGGGTGGGGGGGCAGAGGGAGAGAGAGAGAAACTTAAACAGACTCTGGGCTAAGCATGGGGCCTGATGCAGGGCTCAGTCTCACAACCCTGAGATCATGACCTAAGCTGAAATCAAGAGTCAAAGGCTTAACCAACTGTGCCACCCAGGCGCCCCAAGATGACTAGGAAATTTTTAAAGAGAGGTATTGCCACATCTGCCACACACCTCCTACTTGTGAAAATGTTACCATTTCCATCGGTCTGATACTGGAAGTTTTATTGATATACTTTCCGTATAAACATCTGTAATTAGGAAAGTAAAATACTCGACAGATACATTTGTTCATGTTAATAGAGTCAATAATGTGTGACATATTGACTAGAATCACAAATAAACTAATACTGTTTTTAGTAGATTTGAAATGTTCCCTGGTATAATAATAATAAAATACATACTTATACATCCTAGACTTGTATTTTATAAAGGGAAAAATCCAAAATTAAATTTAGGTGAAACGCCTCATAAAGTACTAAAATTCTATTTTGAGGCCAATTATAGGCTTGATTCATTTGACAATGAGCAAAATAAACTCTTGGTTCAATGTCATGGGCTATGGTTATGGAATTAATACAAGTACATAAGTTAGTGAATGTCTAAATCTGCTCTTATAATACTAACATATATCTAGAGGCAACAGACTTCCCATAGAAACCAAGTTGCATAATTTTGGGGGTGGTATCTTTTTTTTTATTTTACTGACTTTTTAACTAGCAGTATAGTATTACATAATTTGTCTGAAACTTCCTTGAAATATATATTTTTTTCTGGAAAGAAAGAAAAAGCAAATGTTATAATGACTTATATATTAGTTGGCGTAAAAAGATCATTGCAGTCTATTTGTCAGTAATGTTCGGTCCCTATTATAGCACAGGCAATAAGCTATATATTTTGTTTTGTTTTTAAAGATTGTATTATTCATTCATGATAGACACAGAGAAAGAGAGAGAGAGAGAGAGAGAGAGAGAGGCAGAGACACAGCCAGAGGGAGAAGCAGGCTCCATGCAGGAAGCCCGATGTGGGACTCCATCCCGGGACCTTGGGGATCATACCCTGAGCCAAAGGCAGATGCCCAACTGCTGAGTCACCCAGGCATTCCTAATAAGCTATATGCTTTAATAACTTTTTTTTTATTTCATACTAAGAAATACTGTTGATGTATATGTTAGAAGTAGCCAAAAATTATACTATGCTTCTCACAATGCATCATTTTCCAACAAGTAAATGCTTTATACCATAAAAAAGGGAACACAAATTATTCTCTCAAAATGAATTATGCTTCAGAAGTCATAAACAAAAATGAAAAATTACAAAGCAGGCTAAAAAAAGAGGTTTTGAAAATCATGTTTTGTTTCCCCCCACCTTTTTTTTTTTTATATAACTTCAGAGTAGATTCAACCTGAATTAAGCAGCAGCACTTCAAAGACTTTTCATAAATGATGTCAAGTAATTTCAATTGAATTGAAGCTGCCAGGTTCAGGAGAGATATTGAAGGTATTAGAACCCTAAGGATACTAGAAACTTCACTGGTTTCAAATTAATTTAAAGTATATTAACATCAAACACTGGGAAATTCAGGTTAGTGATAGTGTTAGAGAATGACTTTGGGGCTACTATTCTTGGCTTTCCTTTTGAGCTGTTATTTATCATTGAAAAGCTATATATAGCCTCTATAAATGTATCTTCTAACTTTCAGAAACCCAGATTCTGTTTTTCTTGGAAATTAAATTCTTGAATGACTGGCTGTGATTTAGCCTGTTTAGATATATTTACTTCTCTGAGAAATTATCTCCTTATCAACATAGAAGATAGTTTGTTTTTATGCTGCTCCAAAATTCCAGTTAATTTATAACAAAATGAATCAAATCTCCCTGTACTATTATTAGTAGAATTATACTTTAACAACTATTTGCTTTTATGCAATAGGAGAAATGGAATTGTAGGTTTGCTTCTTCACTCTACAATCTAGAAATTAGGGACGCCTGGGTGGCTCAGCATCTGCCTTCAGCTCAGGGCATGATCCCAGGGTCCGGGGATTGAGTCCCTCATCAGGCTCTCTGCGAGGAGCCTTCTTCTCCCTCTGCCTATATCTCTGCCTCTCTCTGTGTCTCTCATGAATAAATAAATAAAATATTTTAAAAAACAATCTGGAAGTTAGAATCTAAGTGAAATTCTTGATACCAGAATATTTATTTTTTATCAATACAGATAAAGGCAAAGCTGGCCAAATAATATTTGCAACTAGAAGAATTTTTTTTAAAGATTTTATTTATTTATTCATGAGAGACAGAGAGAGAGAGAGAGAGGCAGAGACACAGGCAGAGGGAGAAGCAGGCTCCACACAGGGAGCCTGATGTGGGACTCGATCCCAGGACTCCAGGATCACACTCTGAGCCAAAGGTAGAGCTAAACCACTGAGCCACCCAGGCTGCCCATAGAAGAATTCTTTTTTTCATGAGAGAAAAAAAAAAAAAACTTAAGCGATACTTTTAAAGAGATTGCTGTCACTTCTCCTTTTCCACATCTTCATTTATAATTAGCAACAGCATTCTCTGAACATATTTTAACAGGTATATGGAAGTGTTTGCTAGACTGATGTTCACATATTTTATAAAATCCAATAAGTAAAAGAACAGCAAATACATGACTGTGTTTCCAGAATTTAAGAAATCTTTAGAGAGATAGCTTTGATGTAGTTTATATTAATTAACCATGGATTTGAAGGTTTCTACTGGAATGTCATGCAAGTGACAGGAAAAAGGCTTTTAAACCTTCTCTATTTTGCTGTCAAATGACCGAAACTTTCTCCATCTACCTGATTCAGAACCTGCAAGCTACTATTGCAAGAAGAAATTATTTTTGTGTTCTGTTAAATTATCCATCTTTATAATACAAGTCTTTATATCCAACAGGATCAGAAACCATAGGTGGTAGATTAATCAAGAAACAGGTGAATATAGAATAAGAAATCATGAAGTAATATGTATACATTGCACATTTTTTCTTAAATTTTGATTTTAAGAGTGAATTCACTTACAAACATCACATAAGTCAAAGAATATTTTAAGCATTATTTTATCCATTGAATCTGTTTTAATGATTGTCCTTCGTTAGATTTTAATTTTATTTTTTTTGAGAGAGAGAGTGAGAGCAATGAGGGATGATTGGAGGGAGAGGGAGAGAATCCTAAGTAGACTCCATGTTGCGTTCAAGCTCTACATAGGAATCAATCCCATGACCCTGAGATAATGATCTGAGCCAAAATAAAAAGTCAGCCACCCAGACAATTGAGCCACCCACGTGCCCCTAGATTTCTATTTTAATATAACCATGACCCATTTGTCACTTCCAGTTTGTTTCAAGAGTTAGATCTTAAAAACGTTTAGTAACACCTGACAGAATTTATTTCAAGTTTCTTACTTTATTTCTCGATTTTATTTAAACAATTGTTGGACTACATGTAATTTCACAGCATGTTTATTAGCAACTTAACTGTCTTGAATTTCCCTCAACATTTAGTTTGTTTTAATTGCAATGATTCTCTGTCTTTTTAGGCATTCATTCTTACTATTCATCAAATATTTTATTAAAAAGTGCAATTAAAATTTAAAATCCAACTCGTGCAACGATATTTAGCAACAATCATAAATGGTGTTCAGTAAGCCTTTAACTCAATCGGTGGGAGTAGCTCGGAGCATACTGAAGAGTCCTTTTTTTTTTTTTTTTTATGAGACAAGGGGCAGGGGGTTGCTGGTGCCTGTCAGTTAAGTGAAGTTTAAGAAACCTTATAATATCATCAATCTTATTCCAAAATTCAATCTCACCTGTACTCTGTTGTTTCTCTGTGGAAGTCATAGTATTGTTAAATCAAGGAATGTTCTAGTACAATATTTTGTTAAATATCTTTGTATATATTTTATTTTTTCTTTAAAGTAATTTAAAATGTATATAAGGACAAAAGAAATTGAATAATGGCTACTTAAATTCCATTTTATAAAAATTGTATTTGATTCCAGAAATTATTTCTAAAAAAAAGAATTTAAAGGCCCTCAATAAAAATAGACATTTCATTTCTTAAAAAAAAAAAAAAAAGAAGTACAGGGAAATATATGAAAGGATAATGTTCTTAAGAAGGAATCAGTTAGATTTGAAATGTTACTTCTTTCTGAAGTAGACAAACGGGAAGATTTGATTTTAAGAGTGAATTCACTTTAAATGAATAAAACTTTAAAATGACTGTATAAAGAGATAAAACAGTGACACCCCTTGAGCATAACTTTGAGAAGATATAAAATGTAGTATATATTTGAAAATAAGTCAAGTGGAGAGAATAGAACATAAAACTCCATGAATGGGCCAAATAGAAAACAGGGTAAAACAGTAAATTTATATACAAATATACCATGAATTTATATTAAATATAAACAAAAATAGATACCCTGTTGAAAACACAAATATAAGATGAAATTCAAAACTTAAGGCCATGTATATGAGATTATAGGAAATGTAAGCAAAATATAAGGACATAGAAAATTTGAAATAAAAAGATTTCATCAGGTAAACAATAACCGATATAAAATTTAGAAGAATTATAAAATTTTTCAGAGTAACTTTAAAGAAGGGAACATTAGCAAGTATAAAGAGGGATGTCTTATTATGACAACATAACCAATCTCTCAGGAAAATAATACCTTCCATAAATTTGAATGTAGCCAATAATGGTACTCCAAAAATATTAATAAAATGGACATCATTAAAAGAAGAAATAGTAGGAGATTTAAGACAATTCTCTCAACAGATTATTTTTAAAATGAAGAAAACACTCTCAATATTGTTACAGAAGATCTGAAAATTTAAAAATGGCTTAGTTGAATACAAGTAATACAAAACATGGCACCTGACAATAACACAACTCAAATACTTTCAAGATAATATCAAAATTTTACCTTGTTCTCAGCCATGGAAAGAGCTTATATAAATTTCAAAGGATTAAAACAATTTAAAGTATGATTTCTGGTCACAGCAGGATTAAACTGTAAAATAGTAACCAAAATAAAGTAGGAAAATTTAAAAATGGCTGAAAATGAATGAATATACTTCTTAACAATCTATGGTTCAAAAAAAAAAACCCTTGTATAATAAAATATTCTGAGCTGAATAATGATGATGTGACCAGAAAAATGTGCATTACAGTTGAAATAGTACTTAAAAACAAATTGATAACCTAAAATCCACATATTAGAAGATAATATAGACTGAAAAATCAGTGACCTAGGCTACTATCTTAAAAAGTAAGAAAATGGGGGCACTTGGGTGGCACAGTTGGTTCAGCATCTGACTCTTGGTTTTCTGGGATCATGATCTCAGGGTCATGATCTCAGGGTTGTGGGATTGCCTGTATGTCTGGCCCCACATCAGGCTCCACATTCTGTGTGGGAGTCTATTTGGGATTCTGGTTCCATCTCCCCTTACCCCTGTCACTTGTGCTCTCTCTCTCCCTCCCAAATAAAAAAAGAAATCTTTTAAAAAAGTAATATCAAAATAAAAGATGAAAAAAAAAATAAAATAAAAGATGAAAGAAAGTAACAGAAAAAAAAATAAACACAAAATAGAAAGCAAATATAGAATTGACCTAATCAACAAAAACAAAAAGTTTATTTTTTGAAACTGTTAACCCATTTTGTAAAATCTTAACTATTGAAATGATGGACAGAGAAAGAGAACAAAATACTAATATTGATAATTAATTCAGAGGTATACTATAGATCAAGAAAACATTATATAAAAATATAATGAAACTACAGCAACAAGTTTGACAATTTTGATTAAATTATTTTTCAGAATTTCACTTTAAATTGAGAGAAACAATCTGAAATATCTCATATTTATTTAAATAATTGAATTTTCTACTGAAACTCATTTCAAAAACAAAATCCTGGGACGCCTGAGTGGCACAGCAGTTTAGCTCCTGTCTTTGGCTCAGAGCATGATCCTGGAGTCCAGGGATCGAGTCCCACATGGGCTCCCTGCATGGAGCCTGTTTCTCCCTCTGCCTATGTCTCTGCTTCTCTCTCTTTCTGTGTCTCTCATGAATAAATGGATTGATTAGTTCTCCAAAATAATATATGGAAATAATAACACTAATCTACTAACACAGTCTTTCAATGAAAAACAAAAAGGGAAAGTTTCAAAACCCATGTTATAGTCTTAAAACTCTAATAATATTACAGGCAAAAAAAAAAAAAACTACAGACACAACACTGTCATGAAATACAAGAATATGTTAACAAATAAAAGTCATCAATATGAACAAGTGGAGTTTATTACAGAATGCAAGTGCTCACATGTGACAGTCTATAATTAATCTTTACAAGATGTCGGCATTGGAGTAAAAAAGAGAATTCCATAACTCTCTCTAAACATTCAAAAAAGTATTTGACAGATTTAAACACACCATCATAATTAAAATTCTTACTGAATTAGAAACATGAGGGCAGACCAGGTGGCTCAGCGGTCTAGCTCTGCCTTCAGCCTGGGGTGTGATCCTGGAGACCTGGGATCAAGTCCCACGTCGGGCTCCCTGCATGGAGCCTGCTTCTCCCTCTGCCTGTGCCTATGCCTCTCTCTGTCTCTCATGAATAAATAATTAAATAAAATCTTTAAAAAAAATAAGACAAACTTCCCCATCAGATAGAAATGCTAATATTAAGCTAATAGAAAAAAAGAGAAAATATTTAAAGCATTCCTCTGAAGTCTGGAATCCCCACATTTATTCAGCATTCATTTCAGTTCCTGGAAAATCACACTAAAAAAAAAATCATTTTTTTGCAGACTTCACGACAATTAGCATAGTAAATCCAGAAAAATCTATAGAAAAATTCTTAGAATTAATAATCTTATACAGCAAAGTCCCTGGAAATGTGAGACAATATCATTGATTTAATGTAGGCCTCTATTGATCAGTCAGTCCATTGATGGATTTTCCCACCTACCTATGTTGTGTGTATGTCTATATGCATGTGTTTCTATATGTGCGCAACAAAGAAATTGGAAATAAAATTTAAATACTATTCACTATTACATCAAAGGTTGTCATGTTTATAGGCACCGCACATTTTCTACAATACTCAAAAGTAACTTATACTCTGCTGAAAATGCCTAGATTATTATCTGGCCACATGGTAGCTAAGATAAATACTCTTATGTACATGTACTGCACAAAGAAATAATAAAGGTAGGGCATTTTTCATATGCCCAAAAAAGTAAGAAAATTCATCCACATAATGCAACACCAGACTCTGTCCTACTCCTGAGTCAATGAGATATGATTGATACATGTTCTGAATTGTGAAGAATCTCCACACTCATATATATTAAGAGAGTCTCTCTTTTACTACTAACTCACAATTATACCAATCTAGACCCTTTTGCATTCAAAGAGTTAGATCTGAGATGATGAATAGATTGCATTCTAAGAAGTTTATTACAATCAGTAGATTTGTCATTTTGACTCATTTTTATTAAAATACATACAATTTGAAAATAAAGAGTACAAATTCTCATGGACTGATACTTCCCTAAATATCAAGAAAATTAATGTACTTATGTAATTTTTCAATAAAATAATCATATGTAGACTGCCATCAATTGTACATTTAAAGTAAATTTAAGGGATCCTTGGGTGGCGCAGTGGTTTGGCGCCTGCCTTTGGCCCAGGGCGCGATCCTGGAGACCCCGGATCGAATCCCACATCAGGCTCCCGGTGCATGGAGCCTGCTTCTCCCTCCGCCTGTGTCTCTGCCTCTCTCTCTCTCTCTGTGACTATCATAAATAAATTAAAAAAAAAAAAACTTTAAAAAAAAAATAAAGTAAATTTAAATGGCTGAGAAATATATCTTTCTTTGAAAGGAAAGACTTTGAACAGAAATAGCAAGTGAGCTTTAACTGGAATGATTCTACTAAGAACAGCTCTAATTGGTTGAGGAAAAGTGAAAAAAGTACTCCTGTGAGTTTTCTGTGACAGTCACCCATTGTCAAAAAATGAAATGCTATGTGATTGCTTTTTGGAAATTGTCTGCCAGGTGAATACAACTCATGAGAAAGTTAGCTTCAAAGGTTGATGGAGATGACTAAATTTAAATTCAACAAAACAAAAGGAAGCTCTACATGAACTACAACAACCTTTAAACCTGCTTCACCCTGTATCTCTTTCTTCCCCCAATTTTACCCAGGAATAATTGACAGATACAATTGTACATATTGAGAGCATACAATGTGATGATTTGACATACATATACATTGTGAAATGGTTTTCAAGATCAAGATAATGAACATATTTATCAATTCACATAGTTAACTGTCTGTGTGTGTCTGTGTGTCTCTGTGTGAGAATGTTTAAGATCTACTCTCAGCAAATTTCCAGTATATAATCCCTTATTATTAGCTATAGTTACCATGCTGTACATAGAACCTTGGAACACGTTCATCCTATAACTGACAGTTTGTACCCTTTGACTTACATCTCCCCAGTTATGCTCCTCCCAAGCCCCTGACAAGCACTATTTCATTCTCTGTATCTATGAAGTCAGCCCTTTTTTTTTTTTTTCAGATTCCACATATAAGTGATACCATGTAGTAATTATCTTTCTATATCTGGTTTATTTCACTTAACATAATGACCTCTAGGTTCATCATGTTGTCCCAAATAATAGCAGAATTTCTTTCTATTTTGTGGATGAATAATATTTGTGTGTGTGTGTGTGTGTGTGTGTGTGTGTGTGTGTTTGTGTGTAACATTTTCCTTATCCATTCTTACATGAATGAACACTTTGGTTATTTCCACATCTTGGCTTTTGAGAATAATGCTGTAAGGAACACGAATGTCCACATATATCTTCTAGTTGCTGATTTAATTTCCTTTGGATAAATATCCACAGTGGGACTGCTGGATCATATAGCAATATCCTCTTTAATTTTTGAGGAAACTCCATACCATGTTCTATAGCATTTTCAATTTATATTTCCATCAAAAATGAACAAGTGCTTTCTTCTCTCCACATGTTCACTTGCTATCTTTTATCTCTTTGCGAATAGCTATTCTGACAGGTATGAAATGCTATTTCACTGTGGTTTTGATTTGCATTTCCCTAATTAGTGATGTTTCTTTTTTTTAAGTGATGTTTCTTGAATAAGAATTTCTCTAACATGGAAAATCTATTCATTCTGTGTCGCTTAGGGTTTTGAGTTACAGATAACCATACTTTTCTAGATAGTTTAAGCAGAAAGTTATATATTACAGTTTATTTAACTAGCCAATGAAAAAATATGGAAGAAATGGAAAATAAGATGTGAATGTTACATGGAAAAAAACAATTGCAGCCAAGAAAAATTCCTTTCCATACCACAAAATTCTTCCATCAGAAAACCACTATTTCCATCCTATTGCATTTGTCACTTAGGATGCCATGAACCAAACAATGACCTTTTACCAGAATTGAACCAAAAGAACCAAATAGTTAGAGCAGCATGCATAAAAGAAAAATGCGTCTCCCCACTCACATTCCATGTTCCATGTTGCTCATGCCTACTTTCCAAGTCTGTTACTGGGGCTACTGTTTGGCCTAACCTAGACTACATCTGGAACCTTACACTAGTGTCACAGAAGCTTGAGAAACAGTGTTTTAAAATACAAGATTGATAGGATGCCTGAGTGGCTCAGTGTTTGAGCGTCTGTCTTTGGCTCAGGGCAAGATCCCGGAGTCCTGGGATCAAGTCCCTTATCAGGCTTCCTGCATGGAGCCTGCTTTTCCCCTCTGCCTATGTCCCTGCCTCTCTCTCTGTGTCTCTCATGAATAAATAAATAAAATCTTTAAAAAATAATAAAATAAAATACAAGATCGAAGGGGAAGTAGAATAAATGTTGGGTAGCTAATCCATAAAATCACTTTACCACTCAAGCACTCAACATCTATGTACACAGTCACTATATAAAAACAACAGCAATAACACTATGTCCTTGCCTAACAAAACACAGTTTTACTTCATCAAAATAAAATCCAATTGCCCTTCTGCCTGAAGTCAAAAGGTAATGCTTCAACAGTCATTATATCAGTCTCTAATATTCATTCCTCCTCAAGTTCAGTTGCAATCCTGCACCACTATAAATAAGGACTAAACTGTATATTTAGTAACAATCTGCATCCCTTGAATAAAATTATAGAGGAAGGTGGGAAGGAAAATTGATTAGTGAATATAAATATAATATAACAAATAGGGAATACATTTGGCTAGCACCTATATTTCTCCTTTCTAAAATAAATCCCAAGGCAAAAAAATTAATATTTACCCTTTTCTCCTTACTTATTCCATTTGTCTTTATCCAGCAATTCTGACAGCCAGGATGAGGTATCCTCATGAAGTTTTACTAATCTAACATATCTGGATTAGGTATAATTTTAACTGCATTTTTTAATAGATATGCAGTTTGAGGCACTATCCCAGAGGATCCTTTTAACTCCAAGCTTCTGTTGGTTTGCAAATAGACCCCTGTACACTGAGAGCAAAGAGACACTGAAGAAAGAGGCAGATTGCTCCACACTGATAGGTAGCAGTTTTAAACAGCAAAGGAATTCGTATAGACCTTTTGGGTATATTCATGAATTGTTCCACTCCTATCTATAATCTTCATATTAGTACATTAATAACTTGCTTTTGGGAAAATTGATATTATACAATGATGATTTCCTCAAAAAATATGTCTTATCCTTTATGCCAGCTCCCTAAGCTTAAAAGATGGGGTTCTTAACAGAGTTATAACTTTATCCTCAATGAGTACATTTCGACAATTTAAAGTAAAGACTGTCAGGTAGTTATTTGGCATTTATTAATGGAGATAATACCTCAAATAAAATCCAGACATTTGGACCATCAAACATTTTATGTAATCCATGGATTGCCTCCTGTATCATTCTTTTATTTCTGAGAAACAAATTGCCAAAAATGAAGCTACTTGGCACAGCACTGATTTATCACCTCACAGTTCTATAGGTCAGAAGTTTGGCAGTCTTGAGTGAATACTTCTTTTTAGGGTTTCACAATGCAAAAATTAAGTATCTACAGACCTGGATATTTATCTGAAATCCTGCAGGAATGTCTATTTCCACATTTATTCAGGTCCTTGGTAAAATTTAGTTCCATGTGAACACAGTACTGAGGTCCTGGTTCTCAGCAGTAATTGCTTTCAACTTCTAGAGGATTCCTACATTTTTTTTAAAGATTTATTTATTTATTTATGATAGACATAGAGAGAGAGAGAGAGAGAGAGAGAGAGGCAGAGACACAGGAGGAAGGAGAAGCAGGCTCCACGCAGGGAGCCCGACGTGGGACTCGATCCCAGGACCCCAGGATCCCACCCTGGGCCAAAGGCAGGCGCTAAACCGCTGAGCCGCTGAGCCACCCAGGGATCCCCCAGATTCCTACATTTTATGGCTTGTAATCCTCCATACAGCCTCAAAGTCATCAGTGGTGGGTTGGGTCCTTCTCAAATTTTAAATTTCTCTGTCACTTTTGTTCATCTCCCTTGTCATGAGCTGGAGAGAGAGCTACATTTTTAAGTGTTCATATGATTCGATTAGCCCTGTATCAGTCCAGGTTTTCCAAGGAAACAGAGCAAATAGAATGCACATACTCACAAAACATGCACAACATATGGAATGATGTTACTTATATGTGTATGAAATTATCTATTGTATACAATTATGTATAGATATTAGTATATATACATATATGAGAGAGACTGAGATTGATTGATTGATATTAAGGAATTGACTCACGCAATTGTGGAAGCTGTCAAGTCCAAAATCTTCATGGTAAACTAGCAGGCTGGAAACCCAGGGAATAGTTAATAGTATAGCTTGAGACCTCAGGGAGTTTTCTGACAACATTCCCTCCTCCTTGAGGGATGTTAATCTTTTTTTAAGCTCTCAACTGATTGGCTGAGGCCAACCCACATTATAGAAGTTAATCTGTTTTACTCAAAGTTTACTGATTTAAATGTTATTCTCATTCAAAAAACACCTTCCCAGCAATATCCAGACATGTTTGGCCAATAATCTGAGTACAATTTGGCCTAGCCAGGTTGACACATAGAATTAACCATCACAAATCCACTCCTTGACCACTTGGTACCTATGCACATTATATTAAACCATATTTAATCTCCAAATAAAGACAAAAACACATTCTTAAACTTCTGCCTAACATGTTGTGTACTATTGTGCAAGCAGTGAAAATGCACTACCTCTTCCCTAGAAGAGGATGCAAAGACTCCAGATGATGGTCACTTTTCTTCTTGATATCCTGTAATAATTTAATATTATTTTATAAAGTTAACAATATTTAAATACTATTATATAAAGTCAATACTTTTTTTAAAAAAGATTTTATTTATTCACTCATGAGAGACACACACACACAGAGGCAGAGACATAGGCAGAGAAAGAAGCAGGCTCCATGCAGGGAGCCCGATGTGGGACTTGATCCCGGGACTCCAAGATCATGCCCTGGGCTGAAGGCTGGCGCTCAACCGCTGAGCCACACAGGGATCCCTAAAGTCAATACATTTTATTTTATGTGATGGAGGATCAGAGAGTCAAGAAAAAGAAAGAAAGAATATATATATATATATATATATATATATATATATATATGAAACAAAATTTTCATAATTTCCTAAGGAAGAACTATAACTATTACAGTCTTCATTTCTGTAACTTGTTATATGGTTATAGCTGGTATCTGTAACTACCTTCTTCCACTACCCAATTCTGTATGCTTTTTGCTCTCAGCTAACACCTCAGCTGATCACTTTACCCAACCTACATTCCTGAGGAGTCTAAGTCATTAGTAATCTTGCCTGGACTGAATAAAATTAAATTTTCCATCACTATTAACACAGGGCAAGGTAATAGTAAGAGACACCTTAGAAGAATTCCTCTATTCTAGACAACTCTTATCTCCATTGTCTAGTAGCAGCTCAATTTTTTCTTGGGAGTAAGGCTCAATTACTGCAGCCAGTATAATAATGCTCTTTTCTTATCTGTTGATTCAGAGGCATGAGAGGCCTACAGTTGCTATGTGAGGATCTTAACTTCCAGTTAAATGATATCATTCTTGTGTCTCCTAGGAGATGCCTCTCTTTCTTTGAAACTAAGACACCTAGTCTAGTACAGCATACAACACAGGAATAAGAAGCACAAATTTTACTAGGAGATTGATAGGGATAGGAGTGAGTCTTGCCACTCCTGTTTCCAACCCCTGATTCCTAACTAAACCTTTGAATATTGGCTGTTTTGACTTAAAGTATATTCAACCTCCAGAAGGACATTGCCTCAGTCCTGAGAGGTACTGCCATATACTTTGGTGATTAAACTAAGTCTTCACAGGCTCTTCCATTATTCTACTAATCCAGCTACTTCAGAATGGTAGGGAAAATGGTAAGACCAATGAATCCCATGAGTTTGGGCCCATTGTGACATTTCACTTGTTGTGAAGTGAGTTCTTGATCAGAAACAATGTTGTATAAATATGGATTTATGAGTCTGAACTTTCACGGGAAATGTCCAAGCTGGAGATGTAAGGTTGGGGTATTAACATAATAAAATAAAAGATGGAAGGTTTGGGCATTAAAATGATAAACGGTTAGGAACTGATGTTGCTCTAACCCCCTACGATGTTTAACACATCTTCACAATGGAATCAGAACTAGCTGGTTGTGCCATCAACCCCCTTCAGCATTAGGACCATCTCCTTGCTTTCCACCATAGTAAGGAATAATGATCTACTTAAAGTTATATGGAAAAGCATTACTTACTCTTCCAAATTTGTCTAGGGTAGGCCTCTGACACCCAAGCTTCTCTCAGGGATGAGGAAGTTTCTGCCACACCTCTACAGAACTATGCAAGGCTACCTCCCAGAATAATGATCACTGTGGAATCCTGCATCCCTCTCACAGGAAAAATCTAACAAAGCTGAGATAAGGGGGAAAAAGCCATGATACCCATAGAATGATCATCATTACTAGTCCCCTATTAACCACCCACAATGCATGAGCCCTTTTTAAAATGTAGATTTGGATAAAGCCCCTGCTCAGGCTTAATTATGTACTATAATCAATGAATATATGATTCTTAAGCATCATACAAAAATTATTTCCTATCTAGCTCCTACAAGTTATCCACTCACTCATAAATAGTGAACAATCAGGGTACCAAAATAAAAGTCATTATCCAAAATGGCACAGGGAAGTTGGTAAAAGGCAACATACAATGAAGGACAGGAGCCATGACAACGAAAAAGCTATTGACCTCAGGGGTTACCAGAGTTTAAATTTCTTAGACACTTATATTTCAGTAGTAATAAAAACAGGAAATGTGTCTGGATAAAAACTTTCCCTTTGTACAAATAAGGAAAACTCAAAAAATTCATAATTGCTATTATTTTATGAAAGGACATTTTTAACAGAAAAAAAAAGAAAAGAATCAGGAAAGTTATAAAACAAGAGAATTTTTCAATTACATTACTTATGTATATGCAAACTTCCTACTTATTTTTCTTGTTTCTTCTGAATACCAGGGAAAAGATTTTAAAAGGAATCAAAACTAGTCTAAGAAACCAGTCTTCTGGTAGCTTAGAAACCTGCCTTTGAGACTTATCCTGTGTCCATTCATCATTCCGTGGGCATTTAGTGAATGCTGACTCAGGTGTCCCTAACATCTAATGCAACAGATTTAGGCAAGAGTCAGTCCAAAACAAGTCCCTTGCATGGGCCCAGCTTCCTATCACTTCCCCTGCTGGCTGAGAGTATAAACTACTGAGCAGATGTGAGTTGGGCAACAGCAGAGTCACAGTGACTCCAGAGGTAGCCACTTGGCTCTGCACCTAACAACCTGGGGAACAGGCTAAAAATACTGAATCTAGGGCTCCCCCTCAGAATTTTGATTTGTTTGGAGCAAGGTTGGGCCTGACAATGATATTTTATTCTTTATGACAGGCATCAGATACACATGGTTTAAAAACCCAAATAGTTATTAGAAGCTTACTATAAAAATAAGTGTCACCTGGCCCTGCCTCCCCATCTCTGGGTTCACCTCCCTTTAAAGTGAATTTTTCTGGTTTTTACGTCTATAATTCTTGATAACATGCTTGAACATCTAGATCTTAATTCAGCTCTTGAGCTCACTGAGTACCTTAGCTCTTATGGTGATGGAATTATGTTGCCTCAAAGATGTCCTCAGCTTGTTTCTCAGAACCAATAAAAATGCCACTTTGCATAGTGAAAGGAACTCTGCAGGCATGTTGAAGTAAAGGCTCTTTTTTTTTTCAAAGATTTTATTTATTTATTCATGAGAGACGCAGAGAGAGGGAGAAACACAGGCAGAGGGAGAAGCAGGCTCCATGCAGGAGCCTGATGTGGGACTTGATCCCGGGACTCCAGGATCACGCCCTGGGCTGCAGGCGGGTGCTAAACCACTGAGCCACCCAGGGATCCCAAAGTAAAGGCTCTTGAGATGGGGAAGATTATCCTGGATTATTCAGGAGAGTCCAATATAATCATGGGGCCTTGTAAAAGGGGGAGAGGTGGGTAGAGTCAGATAAAGGAGGCGTGAGTTGGAAGTAGAGTTTGGCCTTTTGCACTTTGAAGATAGAGGGCAGATCCAAAAGAACCTTTTTTTTGGGGGGGGGGGTGGAGGGTTCAGGAGGAATAGAGATGAACTTGTATACTTCATCTACCTTTTTCAAAAGGGCATTTTTCTGTTCCTGTAGCCCCTGAAGGAGAGATGCAAAATCTTTTGGGAAGGCTCATTTACAGAAGTGTAGAGAACAGACCCAGGAGATTCTTCTCTTATCTGTCACACACCATCAGCCAATTAGCACATCCTGGCATCTCTCTTTCATAATATGACAGACTCTAAGTGCATCTTCTCATCTTACCACCTGATCCAAACCACCTGTTCTCTCTGGGATTCCTGAACTTGCCTCTGACCGGACATTACGAATCCAGAAAGACTCCCAAGCCAACACTTTTCAAACTTTAATGTGCACATGAACCAGAAAGAATACTGGTCAGTGCTTCTCACTTTGAAATGTGCAAATCCATTTGTAGATTCTAATTTAGCAAGTTTAACACAGAGCCTGAGATCCTGCATCTCTAACATGTGTCTGGGTGCTGCCATCTTCCAGCCTACTTTAAGCAGCGATATCTTGATGGAGGTTGAGGATATGGTCTACCTCATCCATGACGCATAGGTTGGAGGCTGGATTCCCACCTCTCTCTTCCCTACCTGTGGACAATTATTCTAACACCCTCTGGTGGTTGGCTCTTCTGGCCCCAGGGATGGCTTAAAAGCTGGGGTACCTGGGAGTACTGCCCTTTGGGTGACTCAGTGGCTGAACTGAGATGATTGCTCAAAGGACATGACTCTTTTGGACAAGCCCCACTGCCCTTTGCAACCTTCTCTTAACTTCTCTCTCCTCAAAAGATACTTAGGTACAATAGCAATCTCTAAATCTCTTCAAGGATACCCTCTCCCTGGAGAGCAAATCCTGTAAGATGCAGTTTATTTTCTTTGGTACTCTCAGTCCAATAAGCCTGTATTACTACTAATAGTTTTAATGATGATAGTATCTACCCTTTGTTGAACTCTTCTATCTGCTTAGCACTCTTTCTAGACATTTCATATTCATAGTTTGGTTTAATCCTTATACCTATGCTGTGGGATAACTGTCATCACCCTCTTTAAAGATGAGGAAATTGAAATGCAGAGACATTAACTTGCTCAAATCACAAAACCAGAAAATGATAGAGTCAGAATCCCAGGCCACCTGCCTGACTCCTGAGGTCACATTCTCCCTTAAGCTACACCATGTCAGGTCTTGACCTACAGGAAATGAAGGAGGAACAGAAAAATCAAACAAACAAATAAAAAACACAGTCATTTGTTCTCCATGATCTTAACTTCCCAGCAGAGTCAAGGACAGGCACACTAGGTGCGCACGCACACATGGGTGCACCTCTCATGCATGCACAGAGCAGACGCAGGGTGATACTACAGGGGGCTGTCAGTGCCCTGCACATGAATTGGACCGAATAAGCTGAGAAAGCAGTGAGCCCTAAGAAGAGACGATAACTTTTAGATGCTGAGATCTGAAGAATGGGAGGATTAAGGTAGGTGTAGGATGCAGGTGGCATTTCTGACTAGAGAGCAAAAGAAGCAAGACGGAATGGTTTGCATTCAGGAGACAGTGAGGGGACAGATTAGTGGGGATGTTGTATGATCTGAATGATCAAGCCCTAAGCTGGATGCATCAAAATTGTTTAAAAAGTTACAAAATAGTAACTATTGCCTCAAAAAAACAAATTTTAAGAGAGAAGGGAAGGACAGGACAGGCTTCTCCCTGTTTCTTCTTTCAATTTCATTCCCTTCAAGGGTTGGGAGGGTGGGATGCCTGGGTGGCTCAGTCGGTTAAGCTTAAGTGGGGAACTCTTGATTTCAGGGTTAGGTCATGATCTCAGGGTAGTAAAATGGAGCCCTTCTCGGCATGGAACCAGTTTAAGATTGAGAGAGAGAATCTCTCTCTCCCTCTGCCTCTCCCCATTAGACTGTGAGCTCACTCTCAAAAAAAAAAAACAAAAGAAAACAAAAGAAAACAAAAGAGGGAGTGGGATGGGGAAAGGAGGGAGGTGATTACCCTTTGAAAACTTTCATTAGAATCCTCTCCTTATAAGTTGTTTTGCAACGGGCTAATTCCTTCAACAAAAATACTCTGGGCCTCTTTATGGGCCAATAGTTTCAATTCAATGTATGTAACACTGTCATGATGAGAAAGTTATAGATGATACAGGTGGATAACAGATTACTGGTTGCTAAGGGTTAGTAATGGTGGAAGGGGGTAGGGAGGTAGATGTGACTATATAGAGGTAGCATGAGGGGCAGTTTTTTAAAAATAGTTTTTTGATAGAATAGGTGTGTATGTTGACTGTTCATGATTATATGTGACTGAATGCCATAGAACTATACACGCATATTGCACCTATGTTTCCTGGTTTTGGTATTGTAGTATAATTATGTGGGATGTAACCACTGGGAGAAACTGGGTGAAGAGTACACTGGGCCTCCCTAGTACTACCTTTGCAACTTTCTGTAAATCTATAATTATTTTGTAGTAATAAACTAAAACATTATAAAACTTGGAACTAAGGAAATTGTCATAGAATAGTTTTTCAGGCCTATTGAACTGTTTGTGAATCATTTATCAAGTGAGCCATATAAGCCTCTTCTTGGGCTGGTGGACAACAGTAGAATTCTGTTTCCAGGGATTAGTGTTCGCTCAGAGAACACTTCCAAAAACTCCCTAAAATGTACTTTGCCCAGTGAACATTCTCTCTAGTAAATGGTTGCGAGTGCCATTTGGAGAAGAAGACTAGAAGGAAGATGTATTTATGGAATTATTTCATGATCCTTCCAAAGTTGAAACCAGCCCCAGCTTCTTTTTTTTTTAAGATTTTATTTATTTATTCCTGAGAGAAACACAAAGAAAGAGGCAGAGACAAAGGCAGAAGGAGAAGCAGGCTCCCGGTGGGGACCCTGATGCGGGACTCGATCCCAGACCCCAGGATCACAACCTGAGTTAAAGGCAGACATTCAACCACTGAGCCATCCAGGGGTCCCCCAGCCTCAACTTCTTTCAAGGAATTCTGTTCCTGTGAATTTAGGACTGAAATTACAAACAGAGCCGTTTAAGGAGATTTAAATTAATCTTCAGAATTAGAGGATTTCCACCTCCCTCCTCATTCCAGTTAAATAAATCAAACATGATTTTAGTGAGACTTAGTAAGTCGTAGGCATAATATCAGTTGGCAGTACCATGATTCCTGAAGTTTACATTCTAATCATCAATACACCTGTATTGACTGTTAAATTGACCAAGAGTGATGAGGATAGCATTGCCTTGGCAATTTTGTGCTACTGCTTTGTTTCTGCCACTCCGGGAGTCCATCAAACAAATCTAAATAGAGAATCTACTTCAGTGGTGGCATTTCCTATGTAACAAATAACATAGTTTTGCAGAATTTCAAGGTTGATATTCTACTCATCACTAGATTTAACAATGCTTTAAAAACCAGTATTCTCTGGATTCTCTCAGGGACACAGTTAGAGAATGAATGTTGTATGATCCAACAGTTCCAACATTCCAATTCACTCAGTGTTTGAATATCTTCCTTTATGTTTTATCGTGGAGTTTCTGGAATTTCAACTTCACAAGGAATGAGCCAATGACTTCTGAATAACATCAACAGAATGGACCAGCAATTAAAACCACTTCTAATTTCTCAAGCTGGCACATTGATTCAAGAATTTTTGGCAGATGTTCCACATTAATAAATTTGGCCTAATGTGCAATTATATCATTCCCTTCTTCATCTAGAAACCTCCAAATCTCTACACATAACTCCTGGATTACAGGACCTAATACATGAGCCAACTCTTACAATTATGTTGGTGTATAAACCATTTTATACAAAAATTTGGCTTTGCAATTTCTCCCTTGGAACATCTCAGATATGTCTATTATAGGTCTGGTGGCAATTAAGGAAAACAAGAGAGGAGCATGCAGAGGATTTGCATTCTTATTAAGATTATTCTCTTATATAGATCCATTGTATTTTTTTGAAAACGACAGGAACAGTCGTATATTTTGGCGGAGGGTTTTGGAGTGGTTTGGGAATCCTACACATGTCACTGGAATCCTATCAAATTATATCTTTCCAAATTTCACCATCCCATTTTCTCTCAGTAAATGTCCTAATTTAACAAAATCTTTGAAAAGGCTATGTATTTAGTTTATACTTATTATGGGTTGATTTATATCCCTCAAAAAATATATGTTGAAGCCCTAACTCCCAGGACCTCAGTCTGTGAACTTACTTGGAAATAGGTTCTTTACAGAGGTAATAAAGTGAGGTTATTAAGATGGGCTATAAGCCAGTGTGACTAGTGTCTATAAAACGGGGAAATGTGGACGTGGCCAGACGTGCAGAGGGAAGAGATTATGAAGGCAAACAGGGAGAAGATGGCCGGGTAACTGGAGGATGTGTACAAGCCAAAGAATGCCAAGGATTGCTGTCAAATAGCAGAAACTAGGGGAGGCAAGGAAGGATTCTGCTCTGCTGCTGTCAGAGCAAGACTCCGTGACACCTTAATTTTGGACTTCTAATGTTCAGAATAGGAAGACAATAAATTTCTGCTGTTTTTAAGCTATCTGCTTTTCGGGCTTTCTTAAGGAAGCCTTAGGAAAACTAATACAATGCTTTAATTTGCCAGACCGAAGGATCAGATTTTATTTGTAAATTTATATATATGTAAACCTTGCAGCTAAAAAGACGAGTGATTACTTTGCTGAGAAAAGATCCAATGATCTCAGCAGCCTTTGAAATGAGAATTTAAATCATGACTTGGTACTATCTTTGGAGCATAGTCAGAAACTGCCAACCCTCCATTCTCAATCCTACTGCCCTGTATAAACCTGTAATGATCATCGATCATAATACCACCAAATCCGTTAGAGCCTAGCTCTAAATGGGCAATTATTTCCAGGTGATCATAAGTAATATTTATGTAGATATTTTGCTGCTGTGTTTCATGGATTACTAATGTCTCATACTTTTGTGTTAATTGGTTCCTCGCTGACTTAATCTCAACCTTGTGAAATCACTAATTCTAGACTTCATTGAGATTGTCTTTTCTCCAAGCACCTTTGCAACCAATTACCTTATTGCTAACAGTTCTCAGCTTCAGGCAATAATATACATGCTAATTAATGATGAAAAGGCCATCTTAAATATATTATATCTTAGAATCTCCCAAATAGCCACAGTTTTGATAGGAACAATGGCATAGCTAGGAACAACAGCAGCTGAGGTAAACAACCACATTATAATAGTCCTAAAAATTCTTCTAAAAATCTCATTAACGCACTGACACTTTCCTCAGTCTCTGAAATTCTAGGGATGCTCGGAAAGATAAATGTAAAAGTAGCATAGAATAGTGGTTGAGGGCATGGACTCTGGAGCAAGTCTAGCTAAATTCAAATCTTGCCTGCACCATTCATTAACCCCGAGACCTTAGCCTCATTAGGAAATCAGTTGTGCTTCAGTTATCTCCATCTCTAAAATGAGAATAGAAACAGTGACTCTTCTTTAAAGTTATAAGGATTAACGGAGTGAGTATTAAAAATATCCAGAACTTCTTAGTACAAGATAAATATGGAATAGGGAATAAATAAATAGGAACCAGACCCATAATGTCTGCCTGATTGTCCCATATAAAACTAAATTTCTCCAACCATGCTGGCAAGATAAATCAATTTATTGCAAGCATTTCTGTTTGCTTTCCAGTCTCCTGTGTGTGCCCTCTTCCATACATCTAGAATGCTGGCTTGCAAGCAAGTTTGAGAAATATCATTTTAGATTTACAGTGTCTATTGAAAATGCACAAATTGATTAATATTATGCATGGTACCCAGCCACAATAGCTTTTCCCCATGCAGACCTCATTGTATTTCAATATCAAGAGCATGCAATCGTCTTTTTATTTGGAAACTGTAAGGGAAATCCCATAATTCAAGAAGCTAAATCTCTTGGAGAAGATTTTCTAAAACAAATTAAATAACAAAAGTATCACAAGATCAGAATTTAGGAAAACTTTCTACAGTGTTCTATAAATAGAGCTTTAGAGCTAAATTATATGTTAGTTTATAAGTCTGAAGGGAAGTAGAAGACACAATCTGAAATAATTTTGCAGTGATACAGACTTATGTCCTCATCCACTCCAAATGATGCTTAATGCCATCGAATTTTGACTGGACTAGTATTTTAATTTTTAGTCACTGAAGAAAATATTTTTTTGGGGGGAAGTATATAGAAGTTAATTTGACCTGAATGGTAGCTTAGACCTTTGAAGATTTATTAATATTTGAGAATTTACATCTATGAGTGAAGATAACTACAGGATTAAAAAGGTAAAGTATCTAGAGTGATCCATATGTATCAACAGTAATCTGCCAATCTGATAAATCCCTGGAGTGAATTTTATGACCTACAGATCTACTGTTCTGCAATAAATACTTATTGCTAGCCTATCTTATCACTGCAGATTCACCCAGCAATTTGTAAAAGCTATGCATTTAAGATATATTTAGTCTTAAAATGCTGCTTCCCTTTGGGGTCCAGGAAGCTAAATATGTCCATGTTCCATTATCTAAAATCCTTGGTTTTAAGTGGCATTTACAATACATCCCTAGATGGTTCTCAGGTAGTGCTTCGTAATCACATAAATTTTCACAGGTAAAGATATGAATATGTTTTGGAAAGACTATACAAAATGGTAGATTTTATTTACTGCTTTTTAATACTGTAATTCTTAAAGAAAATGAGATAGAGTTGGCAAATGTTCTCAAGACATAAAACAACGAATGTGAAAAAAATAAAATGAAACTAAATGCTTTGCATATATAATGCTGGAAAATTAAGTGTTTAGTCTGTCATTTTCATCAAAGATTTTGAAGAGAGTACATCAATTTACTGATTAAATCAAAGAGAACATTAAATAATAGGCCTTAAGCAGCTTTCTCAAGTAACAAACTATTTTTAATAGACGACTTCCGGTATCCTCTGACTCTTTTAACATCACTTTTGTCTAAGTAGCTTTTTAAATAAACACTAACACATTTACCTTGTTCAATATTCTATGGTAATATTTTTATCTTCGTTCTCAATCCTATGATTATAATCATCATCATTGTCACTGACACTCATCTATTTTCTGGTTATTTTACATATTTAACTCCAATTCAATATGAAATAGTCAATCTCCAAAATTAATTTTTTGCAGCTTCTTCAAATTCAAGTATGTATTTGGCTAAAAAGCTTCTGGTGGAAATAATAAATTTCGATATCATCTCAATGTGGTAAGATCCTCTAAGGTCTTCGTTGTTTTTAAGATTTTATTTATTTATTCATGAGAGACAGAGAGAGAGAGAGAGAGAGAGAGGGAGAAACACAGGCAGAGGGAGAAGCAGGCTCCATGCAGGGAGCCCGAAGTGGGACTCGATCCCGGGTCTCCAGGATCACGCCCTGGGCTGAAGGCGGCGCTAAACCACTGAGCCACCCACGCTGCCCGTGGGTCTTTGAGTACAGATTCGTTCTAAAACATTATTATAAATCAAAGTCTCTTTCCCAACTGCATAAGTGACATCCCCAAGATCAAGTTCCAACCCTCTGCTAAACACAGTAAGCAGCAGTTCCAAAGACATTTTTGTTTTTTGTTTTTTGTTTTTTTGGTTTGTTTTTAAAGACTTTATTTATTTATTTGGAGAGAGATAGGGCAGGAATGGCAAGGGGAGGGAGAGAGAGAAGCTCCTCACAGAGTACAGAGACCGATGAAAAGACCAATGTGGGCACCTGATCCCAACTCCTAGATCATGACCTGAGCCGAAGTCAGATGCTTAAAGGACTGAGCCACCTAGGTGCCCCTCCAAGGACGTGTTTATAGTGACTCCCCTGGGGACATAAATTTCCTTGGCCACATAGCTGTTTTATAGATGCCAAGTTTGGGGAAAAGAAAATTTTGAAACCATTTTTTTTTATATGTAGTTCAATCTCACCAGCCTATGGTGAAATTGCCCTCTTGGTATAAAGTGGCTACTGATCTAGCTATATTTTTCCCCATGTTTCTCGTGTTTTCAGTCACATGTAATAATATACAGAAAAAGTTGTTTGAATGTTTCAGGCATTGACTTTTTTTTTCAATTACTGCCATCTTTTCCTTATGTGGGCCTGGGGCCAGGAACAGTCAATCTGGTCTAACACACTTACAATCCGATGTTCTCTGGTCAGCCAAGTTAGGACTTTGTTAAGGCAGCCCTAGGAAACTAATACAATGCCTTAATTCATCAAAATGAAAGGTTAGATTTTATTTTTTTATTACGATGTTTTAATATTAATTTTTAATTTAATATAGTAGACATATAATGTCACATTATTATCAGATGTACAACATAGTGATTCAATGTCTCTATGCATTGTGCTCACCATAAGTGTAGCTATCATCTGTCACTATAGAATGTTATTAAAATATCATGGACTCTATATTCCCTATTTTGTACCTTCTATTCTCATGACTTATTAGAAAACTATATCTCCGTAATTAGAAAACTGTATCTCCTACTCCCCTTCATCCATTTTGACCATCCCCGAGATTTTGTTTTTAAATGTATATCTATGTAAACCTAGCAACTAAAATGTTTCATGCATTCATTTCACCAGAATATGGCGCCAGTAGAATGCTATTTCATTAGCACTGAAAATTATTCAGAGTTACAGCTTTCAGTATACATTACTGAAGCAAATTTTCAGTGTAATTTCTGCCTACCTCACGAGATTTTTTACCTCATATTTTCACTAATTTCACAGTCTCTATAAAATTTCAACGACTTGCATATGTTTTTTAAATTAAATATAGTACTAGTTTCTGACCACATATTTTCAGTAAATTGCCTCACTTCAATAACACGTTCAAGCTTCTGTAATTATTTTTCTGTTCTATGAAAAGAGACGCTTCCTTTTCTTTCTGTTGTGAATTTAGCTCATTTTGACATTTTCACAAAGTTTTGAAACTCAGAATGTTGACATCTGCCTTTGGCTCAGGGCACCATCCCACAGTCCTGGGATTTAGTCTTATATCAGGCTCCCTGCATGGGGCCTGCTTCTCCCTCTGCCTCTGCCTCTGTCTCTGCCTCTCTCTCTCTCTCATGAATTAATAAATAAAATCTTTAAATATATATATATATATATACATGTATTTCTAAATTCCATGTGATAGTTCTGTATACATTTTTGATGCATTTTTGTTTTTAAATTTATGTTCTCAAAGAAAACATGAGAAATTAATATATGACCAAATTTTTATTGAACTAAAAATGATAATGTATGTTACATCTCTGTGGTGCCACTATTAGAAATGCTTTAAAAATAGTAATTGCTTTCCTTTTCATATTGAGAAAGAGAAAAACAGCCCCTAACTTTCAGCCTGGCAACAGCTTGGTTTCCATGTTCTTAGCAGTAGTATCAATGTGTGAACTATGGATTATGGTTCTTGGTATGGAGCATTCCATATCATCTCACTAGAGCCTATAAAGTTAAAAAAGAAACGAAAGCCAAAAAATTTTGTGCATTGCCAAAATTATGAGTTGCATGCTAACACTTCTTTTTCAAGTGTTAACATCATTAATTTGTTGTATCAATGAACTTGTAAAAGTGTCTCTTATTATATTTGACAGATGACAATAGGTAATTGTAAAATCTTATGATAAAAACATTATCTCTCACCATTCCTGTATTATTTTAAATTATTTATACAATTTTAATTATGGGGGTGTGTCTACACCAAGATGGACTTAGGTTATATTTATAAACTGAATTTCATTCAGCTATAGCTGAAAGTGAGACATTCCTTTGTATTTAAAACATGTTCTTCTCTATATAAAGATATTACCATAACTATGTTATAACTATTCATGAGATGAACATGGTTGTCTATGTGTATATAAGGCAGTAGCTGAAGTGGATAATTATTACAATCAAAGGGATGAATAATTCCTTTGGTGGAGACATGGGGATATAACTCCCTTGATAGAATTCACTGCGATTCTTATTAAAACTAATAGAAATTTTTCAAATGAATAAAGACAAAATATACTCCAAAGAGTAGAATAGTGAAATTTAAATTCTTAGAAAATAGCAAAGTAGTTTAGTTGATCTCAAAACAATGAAATAGAAAATTAAAGTATAAAGACTATAATTAGTGAAGCTATATAAATACAAATACCCTGTTATATAACTTCTTGGATAACATTGTTTAAATTAAATTACAGTTTTTGAAACTTTTCATAGTAATTAAGGATTAGTCATGTAGAAAATTTAACATTATTGAAGTTGAACAGTTTTGCCCTAAACACTACAGGTAACTTCATAAGTATAAATTTTATCCTAATGAGGTTTAGGGTCAAATATCACTTCATAATGAAGTATCATGCCATTATTCAAAAATGCATTTGGTAACTTTCAAAAAGGGGGAGAAAATTTTTTTTTAAAGATTTTATTTATTTATTCATGAGAGACACAGAGAGAGAGAGGCAGACACAGGCAGACGGAGAAGCAGCCTCCATGCAGGGAGCCCCACGTGGGACTCGATCCAGGGTCTCCAGGACCACGCCCTGAGCCCACAGTGGTGCTAAACCGCTGAGCCTCCCAGGCTGCCCAAGGGGGAGAAAATTTTAACTGCTCTTCCCTGTTGCTTTTAAAATGGTTTTAATTAACCTTAACCAGAGGTATTAAATATTTCTATATTGGAACTTTTCTCAGCAATTTAAAATTTCCATAAATAAATTCAGAAACAAATCTAAAGCAAAGCCATTATTTTATAGGTGAGTAAATTATTTAAATTAATAGCATTATCACTTATTATATTCATATAAAATGGCAAACACAATCATATGCATTTATTACAAAATAATTAAATTATCCATTAGACAAAAAAATACCTTTCAAACATTTAATAAAACCTCAAAACTTACAAAAAAGAGTTCATGAAGTTATACCAATGTGTGTCAAGTCCACTGATAGTCAAATAATGTCATATATCTGTTAAAATACTAATCAGTTTTGATACAGTAAAGTGAAATAGGAATTTCCTCTGATATATTGAGGCAAAAGAAAATAGCTTTGAATTCTATATTTTGTGAAGTCCTGTACAAACGATAACAAACTAATAACACATTTAGGTTTTATGTAAATATAAGATGTTTGTATGGAGAAAATAAGGTGAAGTGACTGTAAAGTAAATTCTGAGAACTTTATGACCAGATATGTTAGTTACTCCTAAAATTTATTTTGAAATATTTGGACCATTATCCTCCTCCTAAAAAACAACAACAACAACAACAACAAACCCTCTCTTCATATAAGAATGTTTATTATTTGTTCAGTTTGTCCTGCTGTTAGCATGGTAGTAGATGAGCAAGTAATACCTGGAATTTCCCCCAATCAGGCTTATCTTTAGTTGCAGACCTGCCTTCTATCTCTCATGTGTACATTCACCTTATGTACCAGTTGCAATTGGCTAGATCAATAAAGCTAATCTGAGCATAAGTGAAGCAACAGAATCCTTTCTGTCTCACTATTGACAGTCAGTTTGCCTTTCCTCCTTTTTAAAGTTTCTTTGGAAGTATGATTAACCCTTGGACAACACAGAGATTAAGGACACCAACCCCCGCACAGTGGACAATCCGAGTATAACTGTTGACTCCTCCAAAATGTAACCACTAAAGTCCACTTTTGACAAGAAGTCTTACAGGTAACATAGTGGATTAGCACATATTTTGTGTATGTATTATATACAATTGTATTCTTGCAATAAAATAAGCTAGAGAAAAGAATACCATCAAGGAAGTCATAAATAATCATACATTTACAGTACAGTACTGAATTTATTATAATACATCTACAGTACTGTACCACATATTAGCAGACCCGTGCTGTTCAAACCTATGCTGCTTAAGTGTCATCTGTTACTTTTCTTTTTTTTTCAGTGTGGGAAACAGTCTGGTGTAACAGAAAATAATTGGAAATTTGGGTTATGAGAAGTTGGTTCTGTTTTATGAGAAGTTGGTGCTAGCTTATGGACTTGAAAAAATGAGCCAAGTTTCAATCGGAAAGATTATGAAACCACCACAACCATGATTGTGATCTGCATTTCTGGGGTTCTGGTGATGTGAACTTGCCCTCTTCACATTGCCTCCATCCTCAGTGGGAAGACTAGAGCTGCATTGTATTCACTGTTTGGGAGTGTTTGAACTATGCTAGTGTTTGAACAGCTTATTACACAAGTGAATTGTAGCGCTTTCTAGATAATGTGTGCTTAGCAATATGTGCCATTTGTTTTTAAAGTCTCAGAATATATCATAGAATCCTTTAACTTTCTATAAGCTCCATGCACATAAATATGTATCAGTATTTAAAAATGACTTCAAAACAACATGAGCTTCTGTATTATCGCCTCGGGAAGTATTTACAATTTAAAACACAACTGGTTTAATTATATGCTGAATGCTATAACCATTAAATACACAAGTATCGTTCTAAATATTTAAACAATTTCTTTCCAAATCTTAAATAAACAAACAAAAATAAACGGGGGGGGGGGGGCAATTCCTTAAAATCTCAAGAAAAGAAAAATGCTCTTAGTGTAGAGTTGCCAGATAAAGGACACCATCTAAATTTGAATTTAAGATAAATAATGGATTTTTTTAAGGTAAGTATGTATTATGGAGATACTTATCCTAAAACATTATGCAAAAATAATAAATGAATAAAAAACAAAACATTATGCATTGTGTATCCGCATTTCAAATTTAACTCAGTGTCCTCTAGCTTATTTCCTAAATATAGCAACCCTGTCTCAGAGAAAAATCCTCTTTATATCTGTCAATTTTATACCAACTCCTACTATGAAAAATCAGTGACTAAAAATTAAAGTAGAATGTGTTGAAATGAGGTATGTTTCAGTAGGTAAAAACAGGAGACAGAGACTTTAAGGAATTGGCTCACATGATTAGGGAGGTTGGCAGTCAAAAATTTGCAGGGTAAGCCAACAGGCTGGAAATTCAGGCAGATAATTTTGCAGTCTTGTAGGACAGACCACTAGGCTAAAAGCTCAGGCAGGATTTATGTCTTGTATACAGTCTTGAGGCAGAATTTTTTTGGGGGGTAACTTCAGTCTTTGTTTATAAGGCTTCGAAATGGTTGAATGAGGCTCATTCTCATTATGGGGGTAATATGCTTTACTTGGAATCTATGCATTATAAAGTAGTTATCAGTGTGGCATGTGGAAGCCAGTGAGATTCAAATCCCAGCTCTGAGCATTTCCATGCTGTGCAACTTTAGGCAAGTTAATTTTTCTAGCATCAATTTTTTTTCTTCTGAAAAAGAGGGACAATAAGGTTATTTTGTGCAGGTTTTCATAGGTCAGTGATACAAAACTTATGAAAATATCTAGAATGATTCCTACCATATAGCAACCTCTCAGAAATGCTAGCAAATAGTGCTAATCTTATTTTTTTAATTGTACAAAAAATATACAAATACCTTGTCCTGTCATTAAAAGGAATATTGAGACATAGAAGGATAAAAAGTGAAAATATTATCTTTACTATGGACAGTGATGTTTTCTTACCTGCATTAGTAGCATCCTTTCTGAAATTTTGGAGCTTTAAAGTTGGCTATTACTTCACATAAGTCCTCCTTCATATTTATTTGATATTCTAGCATATTTTCATATGTAAAGATATTAGTTGATATCCTTTAATATGTGGTTAATTTTTCAAATCCATCAAATATCCCATTGAAAGGTTATTTTTAATTCCATTGATTTATTAGATTAATTTGGGCAGAAAAGTCCTTAGGTACTAAGGAAAAGTCCATAGTGATACTTTTCCATCAATTTTAATTTCTAAACTGTATTGTATTGAGAAGAACCTCAAGGGAAAGAAAAAAGTGAGTAAATAAATTAATAAATGAGTCAAGAGTTGACATTTTCAAATGCTCCCCTCAACTAGAATTGGGAAATATTTTATAATGGCATTTGTGCTGATCTTTTCTAGTTACTAAGAAATCTATGTGACATATAAGTGTTCAAATCAACCTCTTGAATTATACATGCAAAGCATTGGGAAACTAAGCGTTAGAAAACTAGGGTATGTGGACTGTACAATTTATTTCTAATTAGAAGAAGAAAAAAATGTAGAGACAATTGTTTTTATTTTGTTTTGTTTTTTTTAAGACTTGAATTTTTTGGATCAAATCTAGGTTCATAGCAAAATTACAGGACTTTCTATATGGCTACTGCCCCAACACATATACAGCTTCCCTCATTATCAATATCCTCCCATTACAATGGTACATTTGTTAGAATCAAGGAACTTACGTTGACAAATCATTGTCACCCAGAGTTTATAGTATACATTGTGGTTACCCTTGAGATTGCATTTCATTCTATGGCTTTTGACAAATGTACAGTATGTGCAACCATCCATATAAGTATCATACAGAATATTTTTACTGCCCTAAATATCCTCTGCATTTGGCCTCTTTATCCCTTTGTTGCTCCAACCAAATCCTAGCAACCTCTGTGATCTTTTGCTGTCTCCTTACTTTTGCTTTCTCTAGAATGACATATATTGAATCATATAGTGTACACACTTTTCAGATTGGCTTCTTTCACTAAGTATGCATTTAAAGATCCTACATGTCTTTTCATGACTTGATAGCTCATTTCTTGTTAGCACTGAATAATACTCCGTTGTCTGAATGTGTCACACTTTATAGATCCATTTACCTATTGAAGGACATCTTGGTTGCTTCCGAGTTTTGGCAATTATGAATAAAAGGTGCCATAAGCATTCATGTGCAGGTTCTTGTGTGGGCATAGATTTCCATCTCCTTTGAGCAAACACCATATGGGAAAAGTATGTTTAAATTTATTTTAGTATGTTCAGTTTGATAATAAACCAACTGACTGTCTTCTAAAGTAGCTGTACCATTTTGCATTCTGACCAGCAATGAATACATCAGCAGTAGCATTTAGGGTTCTCAGTGCTCCAGATTTGGGCCATTTCAGTGCATCATGGTGGTTTTAATTTGCATTGTGGTTTTAATTTGTATTTCTTTGATGGTATATGGTGTGAAACATCTTTTCATATGTTTATTTTTCATCTGCATATTTTCTTTGGAGAAGTATTTGTTATGATCTTTTTTTT
Source organism: Vulpes lagopus (assembly GCF_018345385.1). NCBI lineage: Eukaryota > Metazoa > Chordata > Mammalia > Carnivora > Canidae > Vulpes > Vulpes lagopus. The sequence continues at coordinate 137,091,701 of NC_054827.1, forward strand.
TTAAATTGGGTTGTGTGTTTTCTTACTGAGTTTTAGGAGTTCTTTGTATATTTGGATAACAGGCCTCCATTAAATTTTTTTGCAAAAAGTTTCTTGGTTTCTCATTCTTTTGACTTTTTCTTTATGTAGAGTAGAAGTTTTCTAATTTTGATGAAATTCAGCTTATTCATTACTTTTTTTTTCCTGGATTGTGCCTTTGTTGTTGTATCTATAAGTTATTGCCATATTCAAGGTTATCTAGGCTTTCTCATATACTTGTTATTTTTTAGGAGTTTTATAGTTTTGTATTTTACTTTAGGTCTGTGATCCATTTGAGTTAATTTTTCTGAACTGCATGAGTTCTGAGTCTATTTTTATTTTTATTTATTTTGTTATTTTATTTATTTATTTTTTAGAGAAGGGAAGCGGGATGAAGAAAGGTGGAGAGAGTTTCAGAGTGCCTGGGTGGCTCAGTGGTTGAGTGTCTGCCTTTGGCTCAGGTTGTGATCCCAGTGTCCCAGGATCAAGTCCTAGGATCGAGTCCCACATTGGGCTTCCCACAGGGAGTGGGCTACTCTCTGTGTCTCTGCTTCTCTCAGCGTGTCTCTCATGAATAAATAAATAAAATCTTTTTTAAAAAGATTTTTCACATTTCTTGCAAGGTGGGACTACTGCCAACAAATTCTCTAAATTTTTGTTTGTCTGAGGAGGTCTCTTATTTGTCCTTCATTTTTGAAGGATAATTTCTCAGAGTATAGAATTCTGGGTTGGTATAATTCTGTTTTTCTCCCAACATTATTTTACTCCACCTTTTACATTGCATGGTTTCTGAGTAGAAGTTCTATGTAATCCTTTTAGTTAGTTGTTCCTGCATACATTTCCTCCCACCCCCCCATTTCTTTCAGGATTTTTTTCTTTCTTTTTTTTAAACTTTCTCTAGTTTGAAAATAATATGCTTATGTGTAGTTGTGGGATTTATTTGTTTTTAATTTATTCTAATTTGTGCCCTCTGGGCCTCCAGGATCTATGGTTTGATGTCTGACATAAATTTGAGGAACTTCTCATTTATTAATACTTCAAATATTTCTTCTGTATCTTCCTCTTTTCTCACCTTCTAGTATTTCCATGATGTGTATGTTATACATTTTGTAGTCATCTCATAGTTCTTGGATATTCTGTTCTGTGTCCGCCCCTCCCCCACATATCTTTTTTCTCTTTGTTTTCTAAGTTTGGATGTTTCTACAGAAATAACTTCAACCTCAGGGAGTCTTTTCTCAGTGATGGGCTCATCAGAGAAATTCTTCATTTCTGTTGTAGTGTTTTTGACCTCTAATATTTCTTTTTGATTCTTGGGACTTCTATCTATCTGCTTACATTGCGCATCTGTTTTTGCATGCTATTTTGTCCATTAGAGCCCTTAGTATTTTAATTATATTTGTTTTAAATGACCAGTCTTATAATTCAACATCTCTGCCATTTCTGATTCTGTTGTTTACTATGCCTCTTAAATCATGTTTTTATCTTTTGATACAGCTAGCAATTTCCTCTTGTTAACCAAGCATGATGTATGTATCAAAGGAACTGTTGTAAATAGGTCTTAGTAATGTGGGGGTAAAGGGGGAGTGGGGAGTGCTTATAGTTCAATGATTAGGTCTCAGTTTTGTAATCAGCCTAAGCCTCTGGAATGCAAGCTTCACAAGAATTTCTCAGTTTTTAATTTTTTTTTTTCTTTTCTTAAAATATTTAGTATTTAGGTGGGAGAGGATAGCTCAAGTGGGCTAGAGTGTTGGGTATTTCCCTTCCCTGGCTCAATTAGGTTCTGAGGATACGCCAAAGGTTAAACTCTGGTCAACTAGCTTCACCCAAGGGCAGGCCTTATTAAGAATGGAGCACTCTGGCGTTTTTCAGAATGGTTCCCTTTTCCCTTCTTTTTGCCGGAGACAGGAGGCAATTTTTCTGCTACATTTACTGTAAAAATCAGACCAAGCTGATTGTTTTTTCCTGAAATTTTTAACTCTCAGAGTTGACCACACTAAGCCTTCAGAGATTCATCAATTACATTTCCAGTTTTCCTACTCAGCCCTGATTGCTGTGGCAGTTTCAGCTCTTGGGTCTCTGCTCTGGTAAGTCATGACTACTTTTATTCACCTGTTTGTCTCTCCAATATTAGCAGCAGTGTTTTGCCCTGTGTCCTCTTCTCTTTTATGGACCCAAGCAGAGTTGTTGATTTTTCAGTCTTTTCCCTTTTATTACATGTTAGGATGGAGTGCTGACTTCTGAGCTCTTTATATGTATAACTGAAAGACAGAAGTCCCCAATACTTTTTTAAATTTATTTTTAGAATGGTTAAAATTGAATATGTCAATTGTAATACAACCAATAAATATAATGGATACATTAAAATGTTCTAAAATATAAAGGGCTTTCATTTGAAGTTAAATGAATTAGATTATGTAATATGCCTGTTAACAGGACGAAGCTTAAGCAGAACCAAAATTATAAATTTGGAATCCTTTAAATTCAGCATTCTCTGGTTAGGAAAATTTCCTAGTATTTGAGTAATATATTTTCTTCCTATGTAAGGAAACCACTCCTTTGACATGTGCTTCTTTTTCCTCACCACATTGGTATTTTATCATAACAAAACAGGGAGAAAAGTTACTTGTGAAACCACCACTAGAAGCACTTTTAGAGTTTCACAATGAAAAAATATGTGACACAGACACCTGTCTGATACCGGTGCTAACCAGTGGTGCTGTGAACTTTAATAAGCTGATAGGGGTCCTACTAACAATTTCAGTCATTGACAGCATAATGGAACATCTGATACCTTCACTTTCGATAATACAGAGAATAGCTGTTTCATAGATAATTCCATATAGGACTTAATATATCCAAAATTCCCAGCACATAGTAAAGATCACTCAATAGAATTAAGTAGTATTTGTTGCAAAATATTAGCATGAGCCTGATTTGGAGACAACTGGAAAGTAAATTTACTGTATTCTGAATAAATAACATTGTTTGAAGTTGTATTTACTAAACAGCAAACCACCAATGTCACCAGAACAACTATTTTCTTTAATTTTGTTAAATGCTTAATTCTTACATCTGCTTTTCAAAATAAAAAGCTCCTGTCAAATAATACAAAGAAATACATTTTGATGAAAAATTCATATTTTAAAATGTGTTTGATTGATAGACAGTTGTACCATCTAAAAATGTGTTCAAATATTGTAGCACAAAAAAAAAAATATTGTAGCACAGAAATTTGAGGCCTTAATTGTGCTACTATGTTGTATTAAACTCAAACATGTTTTGGGGAAAGCATGTCTCCTACAGTTGTACCTGTCAAGTTCCTGGAAGTAGTAGGTAGTGACAGGCTATGTTTTCTTTACTAACCATATGTGTTATTGTATATAATTGTAGTTTGTTTTTATTATTGTATAATAGTCCATTGTAGTAAAAGCTCTAACGTTATTTTTTTTTCATTTTACTTTCTGTGTTTTACTGTTATGATAATTTTGGTCATTTCATGTTTGGGGATGCAATGGAACATACTTCCTTCAAAATTCTTGTACTTATCTTTGGTGAAATACATACAGATTTCTGCTGATTATATATAAATTCCTATGATATCTAAGAATTTATTTTTTTTAAACATTCTTTTTTTTTTATTTATTTATTTATTTATTTATTTATGATAGTCACAGAGAGAGAGAGAGAGAGAGGCAGAGACACAGGCAGAGGGAGAAGCAGGCTCCATGCACCGGGAGCCTGATGTGGGATTCGATCCCGGGTCTCCAGGATCGCGCCCTGGGCCAAAGGCAGGCGCCAAACCGTTGCGCCACCCAGGGATCCCGATATCTAAGAATTTAAATGACAATTCATAGAATACCTATGTTCAATTTCGAAAGATAAAGCTAAGGACTTTCATAGAGTTTATAACAATTTACACTTTGACAAGTGTGTGAGAGTTCCTGTTACTCTATTTTCCTACTAAAACTTGGTATTGACATTTTTTATATAATTGTAGTCATTCTAATACTTTTATAATATTTTATTGTAGTTTTGCTAATTGCTAATAAGTACCTTGAGCATATTTTATAAGCTTATTTTTGGATAACATCTAAGTGCCTATTCAATTCATTTATTTTTATTTTAATTTAGTGGTCTATCTTTTCATTATTGATTTGTACTTATTTTCATGTATTTTTGAATCTTAGTTGATTAGTTGAATTGCAAATAGCTCCTCCAAATCTGTGGATTGCCATTTACTCTTTCCAAATTTTCTTTTGATGAATGTAATTTAATTTCACTAAAGCCAAATTTATCAGTCTTTTCCTTCATAGTAAATAATTATTCTGTTCTATTGAGGAAATAATAACCTATTCAAATGTCACTCTGTAATATTGTAAAAAATTATTATTTCAGGTTTCATATTTTTTATGATTGATCTAAAACTGATTTGTACATGGCATGGATTATAAATGCTCTTTTCTTTCATATGGTAAAATTATTCTAGTGCAATTTATTAAGAAAGCTATCACTTTCTTTTGCATTGAAGCTATTTGTTGATGTTGTTCAAGTGATTTGAATTTTAAAGTGGTAGTATGTTTTTTTTTAATTCCATGTATCTTAGATTACAGAGCCTGAGCAGAATATGACTCCACCACAGTCATCTTTTCTTTTATTTTCTTATAATTTAAAAATTATAGTTATTTTAATTGTATCTGGTTTATATTTGGGTCTTTATGTGCCTAACCCCTCAACCTGCCCCCCCCCCTTTGCTAGCATGCTTGGTAAAAATTTTGGTTACTCTATGTGAATTGTTGTGACATCTCTGGATAATATTATCTTCCTTCAGAGAAAACTTTATATTTTCTCTATAAGCAGATAACACGTGCATAAATTACCTTGCTCCACCAAAGACTATGAATGCTTACAGCTTGAAGTTTTTGAAGGTTATTCTATTTATGTGCCCTTTCTTTTAGAGTATAACCCTACAGGAGGATGAACCATAATCCTGGGGTGATTCCTGGACCTGACTTCCATTTTAGGACTTCAGCTACATCAATTTTTGCCCCAGAATTCTGAGACTGCCAAAATATTAGCATACCTTTTTTTTTCCCTCAGTAGCTATTTTTCTTTGTTGTTTTGACCTTTTACTTCTGGCACATTTACCAGGAAGTGGTAAATGTCTTTGTAGTGATTGTATACAGAAGGCCTGGATAACTTCCATAGTTCCATTTTTCTGCCAGCCCTGCCTCTTAATTCTGGGTTGCTCTGCTATCTGTGACCTTCAATATCTTACACCAGCCCAGTGGAAACAACACAAATTTCAGATGTATCAGATCAGGCTTAACAGCCTGAAGATAAAGTCAACAAATAGCCTTAGGGAGCAAAAAAACTGCTTTGAATCCAACGTTGATGTACTTTATAGGATCTATACCCTCAAGTTCTGATGCTTTAGTTGCTTTCTCCCAGTATTTTTGTTCACTTGTTATTCTCATAGTTTATAAATATTTTGCAGTTGATTTTAATCAGTGATTATAATGGGGTTGCTCAATATAGCTAGGAATGGAACTCAAGATTTATTTTTACCAAGTTTTATGGATGGTAATAAAGAAGTAACCGAATAATATAAATGATAAATAGAATCCATGTCTTTTACCACAACACTCTTAAGTGGTAGATTTGTAGAGGTTTCTGGGTGGCAGATTTTCAACAGGTCAACAAGTTCCCCTGACCCAGTGCCATATCAGATTTTCTGTCAGTGGGAGACACTGGTTCCATCTGCAAAAAGATCTGAAACTTGTCCCTTAAAGGTCAAAATGGGGGATAAGGTCTTAAGTTTTTCTATCTTCTATTCTTTCATTCTGTACATTCCTACTTACTCCCATTCCCTCATACTGATTCAGTGTTATCATTAATTATATGTATTTTATATATTTAATACATAACATATTAAACTTGGCCTGTTCAAATTACTCTGTGATATCTGTCTCCTCATTGGGCCCTGGCTGATAATCACATAAATGAGTTATGAGGAAGATTCAGACAAAATAGCAAGGACATGGCTACTCTAAATATAAAGTTATCCTGGTTCTGAAAAGACTGGTACATTAAGAGAACAAAATATATATCAGATATAAATTCAGAACAGGAATATCAATAATGCAGTCTTGATTCTAAGCCAATGGGATATATGCCTACCTATATTCAGAGTTCTTATACCTCATAACTACTCAAGAGTTCATCAAAGGAGGGGATCCCTGGGTGGTTCAGTGGTTTAGCACCTGACATTGGCTCTGGGAATGATCCTGGAGTCCCTGGATCCAGGGACTGGATCCTGCATCAGGCTCCCTGAATGGAGCCTGCTTCTCCCTCTGCCTCTACCTCTGTCTCTGCCTCTGTTCTCTCTCTCTCTCTCTCTCTCTCTCTGATGAATAAATAAATAAATAAATAAATAAATAAATAAATAAATAAGATCTTTAAAAAAATAGTTCATCAAAGGATGATACTATAGTTAGGGGTTAGGGTTTATGTAACTTTGTATAGGTTAATTAACTGCAGGATCAAGCTGAGTATAAAAAAAAAGAATAAAAAATCAATGGAATAAAATAAAATTTTGTGGATGTTTTAAAAGCATTCTTTTATAGTAGCTAAGAACCCTAGATTTAATGAAGATAGGATTTGAAATCTGGAACTACTGATTAATGATGGGAATTTGGCAATTTTTAAAGCCTCCTGGACCAAAGTTTTTTGATGTTCAGTTAGAGAACCAAATTTAGTCGCTTTAGTTATAGGTGTGTAGGGTATGTATGCATCTGTTCACTGATATGCCTACATGAAAAAAAAAATGGAAGGGAAAGAGGTAGAAATAACAAGAGCCAAGGCTGTGAATATTCAGTATTATTATCATTAGCATCAGCAGAGCAGAAGCAATATCAGTATCATCAAATTAATGATAAAAATCAGTGAAAGCAGAACAAAAACTATTTCTAAAGGAATTCTGTTCTCAGGAAATATATAATCTCTTGATCTTCCAATTATTTTAGAATCTGAAGGGCTGAGCAGAGTTTATTCATTAGGAATCTACCTAGGGAAGTGGGAGGAAGAGCAGAGGAGGCTTTAAGAAATATTGCTATAATCTATATTTTTCTCAGTATAGTTAGTGATAATGAAAGCAAGTTAAAACTTTTCAATTTTTAAAAATGTCTTTAAGGTTTTTTCTTGTTGAAATGTGCTTCTCAAATATGACAATTATAAAAAATTGAGTTATTTAAATCATAAATTATAAGTATCCAGAGCCAGTCCCTTTAACAATGATTTTTTGTACTTCCTTTTGCTAATACCATATATAATTAAGATCATTTTTGTAATTGCATTTAGCATGTCACATACTCAGAGAGAGAAAGGCACTTAGGCAATTTTTATGTTTTATTTACTTTTGATATACTATAAGTTGATAGTTGACATTTTGGATTATACATAGTTTAATTAATGTGTTATACATTCTGTAAATATGAATCAGTTTCTTTCTTTTCATTCCACTCTGTGATACTGAAGAAGTCAAGATCCAAAGTTTTCATAACTTAGAACCAAATTCATGATAATGATGAATTCACCAAGACTGATATGATCTTAGGACTTGATATATTTGAGTAACCACTTAATCTTCCTAATATTTTTAAAAGATTTTACTTATTTCCTTATGCAGAGACAGCATTAGTAGGGGGAGAGGAAGAGAGAGAGAGAGTCTCAAGTAGACTGAACTTAGCACAGAGCCCAATGTAGGGCTCAACCCCAGGACCCTGAGATCATGACCTGAGCTGAAATCAAGAGTTCCATGCTTAATTGACTGAACCACCCAGATGCTCCCCTAATTTTTCATTGGAAACATTCTCAAGGCATCTGGGTGGCTCATTTGGTTAGGTGTGTGCCTTTGGGTCAAGTCCAATCTGGTCTGGTCCAGTCGGTATCCTGCAGTCCTGGGATCAAGTCCTGCCTTGGGATCCCTGCTCATGGGGGAGTTTGCTTCTCCTTCTGCCCCTCCCCCTGCTTGTGCACTCTCTCTCTTTCTCTCCCAAATAAGTAAAATATTTAAGAAGAAAAGAAGGAAACATTCAATATAGACTCTCATGGTGAAAATGGATACATTGGTAAAGTGTTTTTATTCTATTTATTAAGCTTTCTTTCTAAGGTACCTCAATCCACAGATTTTAGATATCACCAATCCTACAAGTTAAAAAGCTAAAATAATCTATAAATACGTGTAATAAGATAAATGTAGTGAATAGGACTTATGATCAGTAAAGTGCCATGTGAATTCATGTGATAGTCAAGTAAAATGTAAAATATAACCTACTCATACTTTAAAAATACATATCTAGCCAATATGATTAATAATCCTCTTATAATTATGATATATATGTATTACTGTCCACAATACAAATTTAACTGTTACATAATTGTTGCTGGGAATGAAAATCTCATACATTTTAATATTAACCTGGAAAAGAAGGCTCAGAAGATTACCTATTTTTCTTTCAATTAGAATGTTGTCATTTTCTATTAATAGGAAATAATTATGTGATAAGCGAATACTCTTGGGAGCTAATTTTAATGTTTTTATAGTTTACCATTATTACTGCTTTTATAACAATAATTAGGGCTTTGAAGATCCCCACACTGTATTTATTAAGACAGTTCATTATTGTAGAATCCAAGAATGTAGTAACATTAAATAATATGTAATTTTTTACGTAACTGTACAAGGTTTAGTTTTAAAATGTGAAAATTTGGTACAACAAATAATTACAAAGAAAAACAAATGTAAATTCAACAAAAGATTTCACTCGGTCCATTAAAAGTAAATTAAGACATTAGCAAACGATTATCTGAGCTAGACTCCTACTCAGCTCAATCCAGCTGCATCTGTGATTCAGACTATTTGAACTGCTTTTAATTAGAACTTTTTGTGAATATATCAGAGGTTGCAAATTAAAGAGAACATTGACTAGCAGATTCTGTATTGTTTAAAAAGGAAATATCCTAGGGAGAATTCCAAATAGTGATACAGAATCTTAGTATTAATGGAAAGTGATGATAAGGCATGTAACAGGAAATTAAAAAAAAAAAAAAAGAACTACTAAAGTCTCAGACTTAATGCTATAAAAATAAGATTACTAAGACATTAGGTGAATTTGTCTCCTATGATTAGTTGAAATTTGAAAAAAAAAATCTACCATCTCACAAGAAACAGTATAAACTATAGTAGTGGTTATAAGGAGGTGATCTGATTACTCTAATTTTTGATGTATGATACAATTTTTTTAAATGTACCAAGTTTAGAGCAGATGAAATTTTCATGATTTTACTTTTATTCTTCCCCATATTATATAATAAATCCTATAGCTGAAACTATTTTGGTAGTATGAAAAATAAAAACCTGTGTTCTTATAAATTTATGTTATAGAAATTCAAGAGTGGTTCAAGGTTTTTTTTTTTTTTTTTAATTTTCATTTAAAAAAACTTTAGAGCAGTTTTAGGTTCACAGCAGAATTGAAAGGAAGGTACAGATATTTCCCATATAACTCCTGCTCCCACACATGAATAGGCTCTCCCATTTTCAATAACCCCCACTAGAGTAGTACATTTTTTACAAATGATAAACCTACATGGGCATAACATTATCATCCAAAGTCTCATAATTTACCTTAAGGTTCGTTCTTGGTGTTATGTATTCTATAGGTTTAAACAAATGTATAATGACTTGCAGCTACCATTATAAGAGCATAGAGAGTAATTCTCTGGCCCAAAGATCCTTTGTGTTTCACAAGTTTTACTTAATCCTTGGATAGTCAGGGTAACTTGAATTCTGGATATTTGTTTGGTTGTTGATAGAATAAGCAATGCCCAAGATGATGTCCTAAAACAATAGCAAAGTGCACACAGCACCCACCAGAGGCACTCCCTGAAGTGCCAGGCCCTGGGCACTACAGGAGCTTTTCTTCATAAGGCCATTACATTCAGGAGGAAGGTATACAACTGGTTTTTCTAACACACAGAAGAAGCAGAGATAGACAAAAAGAGGGAAAAAAAGGAACTTTTCCACATGAGAAAACAAGAAACTACAGCCAGAAATATAAGTGAAACAGATATAAGTAATATGACTGATGGAGAATTTAAAGCAATTATCATAAAGATACTCTGGACTTAAGAAAAAAATGGAAGATGTCAGTAAGACCCTTACACAAGATAAAAAAGTTAAAAAATAATCAGAGATGAAGAGTGTAATAAACAAGACTATTTCTCTTTTACCATGAATAAAGATAAGCTCAAAATGGATTAAATAACTAAATGTGTCATGAAACCATAAAAATCCTTGAAGAAAGCACAGGCAGTAATTTCTCTGACATTGCCCCTTACCATAGCACCTTTTTTTTTTTCCTTTTTTTTTTTTGGAAAAGTCTGCTGAGGCAAGGGAAACAAAAGCAAAATTAAACTATTGAGACTACTTCAAAATATAAAGCTTCTGCACAGCTAAAGGAAATAATCAACAAATCTAAAAGGCAAGCTACTGAAGAAAATAGAAGATATTCACAAATAGCATATCCAATAAAGGGTTAGTATCCAAACTATATGATTTATAAAACAACACTCAAAAATGAATAATCCAATAAAAAATGGGGAGATGACATGAATAGACATTTTTCCAAAGCAGATATACAGATGGCCAACAGACACATGAAAAGATGCTTAACACCACTGATCATCAGGGAAATGCAAATTAAAATTACATCGAGATATCACCTCACACCTGTCAGAATGGCTGAAATCAATAGTACAAAGCGTTGGCTAGGATGTGGAGAAAGGGGGACCCTCTTGCACTGTTGGTGAAAATGCGAACCGGTGCAGTCTCTGTGGAAAACAGTATGGAGGGTCCTCCAAAAGTCTAAAATAGAACTGCCCTATAATCCAGCAATCATACTACTGGGAATTTACCCAAAGAATACAAAAATACTAAATCAAAGGGATACATGCACGCCGATATTTGCAGCAGCATTATTTTCAAAGCCAAATTATGGAAACAGGCCAAGCGTCCATGGATTGATGAATGGATAAAGAAGAGGTGGTATATATATACAATGGGATACTATTCAGCAATAAAAAAGGATGAAATCTTGCCATTTACAGTGACCTAAGGTGGAGCTAGAGGGTATTACTCTAAGCAAAACACCATATGATTTCACCCATATGTGGAATTTCAGAAATAAAATGAGCAAAGAGGGGGAAGGCAAATCAAGAACATATTCTTTTTTAAAAAATATTTCATTTATTCATGATATACACAGAGAGAGAGAGAGAGAGAGAGGCGCAGAGACACAGACAGAGGAAGAAGCAGGCTCCATGCCTGGAGCCTGATGTGGGACTCAGTCCCAGGACCCCGGGATCACACCCTGAGCCAAAGGCAGATGCACAACCGCTGAGCTACCCAGGCATACCAAGAAACAGATTTTTGACTATAGAGAACAAACCAGTGGCTACCAGAGGGAGATAGTTTAAATAGGTGATGGGGATTAAGAGGGCACTTCTAACAAGCATTGATAGATGTATGCACTTACTGTACACCCGAAACTAGTATTATACTGTATGTTTTCTAGAATTTAAATAAAAACTTTAAAAAGGAATAAAATGTAAAAAATTAAGAAATGGAAAAAAAAATTAGGGCTTTCATAAGCTATATGTTAACAGTAAATAAATGCACAGCTGTGTAGCAGCTGAGCCATTATTGAACAATTCCAAAAGAAGAAATTAATAAAACCTGGGATAATTTCCTTTTTTTTCTATATGCCAGTTGATAAAACCAAATTAGTTTTACCTCATTATATAAAAACCATGCTGGCTCAACATGTATCCTCATATATCTCTCAAATTTTAGCTATGAATATCATGCTAGATGTTGAATATAGAAAGATAAAGATGATATGTCTCTCACACTTAAAGGTCATGTAGTTTATAGACAATCTTGTATAGCTCTGCTATTGTGTCTTAGAAGGCATAAGTGATTTGCGCTTATTGTTACAGCAAAGATTTTTATATTCTTTAATGTACATGTAAGTTCATTAGTATTCAGCATAATATAAATTAAACCTCAAAATTATGCTAGTGTTATCTAAGATGGTGCTTTTTACAAAACAATCTAAAATAGATAGTAAATACATATCATATTGAAAATAGTGTATGAGAAATAAAATGGTTCCATCCAAAGTGCCTAATTTATCTTTAAGAAAGAGCATAGGATGGGGATCCCTGGGTGGCTCAGCGGTTTAGCGCCTGCCTTTGGCCCAGAGCACAATCCTGGAGTCCCGGGATCGAGTCCCATGTCGGGCTCCTGGCATGGGGCCTGCTTCTCCCTCTGCCTGTGTCTCTGCCTCTCTCTCCCTCTCTCTATGTGTCTATCATGAATAAATAAATAAAATCTTAAAAAAAAAGAACATAAGTCTCTGATGGTTCTGATGATTTAAGCTTGCATTTAAAAATATGAAGAGGGAAAGTTTCAAAAATATTCAAATTGAAAACACAGTTTACCCATTTCTCACATCCTCCACCTTCCACCTCTGGCAACCATCTAACCACCAACCTATACCTATATATTCTCTATATCAATGGGCCTTATTTTTTCAGATTCCTCATATAAAAGAGGTCATACAGTGTTAGCGTTTCTCTGATTTGTTTCACTTACCATATTGCCCTCAAGGTACATTCATGTTGTTGCAAATGGGAAGATGTATTATTTTTTAGTAGCTGAATAATATTTCATTGTATTTGTGTATATCATGTGTGCATATGTGTGTGTGTATATATGCACACATATATATACTGAGTATGCATGTGCACCATGTGTATATGAACCATGTGTGTATTTATGTGCTGTGTGTATACGCATCATATATATGCATACATATGGTGCATACATACATATATATGCATATAGCATATAATGGTGTATAATACATGTGTACATGTGTATATACACACATATATATGTGTGTGTACCCTTATATACATATATGTATATAAATGCATGTATGTATACACACCATGATTTTTTTAATCCATTCATCCATTGAAGGATACTAAGGATGTTAACATATCATGGTTATTGTAAATAGTGCTGCAGTGAACATGGGGGTACATATAGCTTTTCTAATTAGTGTTTTCATTTTCTTTGAGTAAACATCTAGAAGTGGAATTACTGGGTCATTTGGTAGTTCAATTTTTTTTATCGAAATATAATTAACCTACAATGTTATATTAGTTTTGAGTGTACAGTATAACAATTCAGCAATTCTGTACATTACTCAATGCTCATCAAGATTAATGTCCTCTGGATCTCTTTTATTTCCAAGGTGATGATCTTTCTCATTCAAACTTGCCCTAGCTCTTGGTTTTCTTTCAAATCTTTCTTTCTGTCTAAATTGCCTTATTTTTCCTTGATATTTCCCCATTGTTGAGAGTTTGCCAAGACCTGTTAGTGATACAAGGGGAGAAATCTCATTTAGCACCTAGATTCAAGCTGACTGGAAGCTAGACCTTCCGGCACTAGCTTTTAAGTGTATGCAAATATACTCAAAGATGCAAGTATAAGTCCCATTGGCCACCAAAGCCATGTAGTCTAGAGGTACACCCCTGGATGGCAGAAATAGAAATCTGGGCTCTTGATGAGTGTATAAGCTCTATTCTGAGTGATATTGGTGAACAAGAACAAGGCAGAGGAAGAGTGCTAATGTGACATCTTTAGCCTATGCTCCTTCAGAGCAACTCTGGGCCATTAAATGTGTGCCAAACCTGAAGCTTACCTATTACCTAGGCCAAAGCTCTAGGATAAGCAAAGAGGCCTCTTTCACAGAAAGATTTGAGAATATGCTAGTCTACTGTCTGTACAGTGTCTGGGGGTGGTAGCTTGCCAAGAACTCTACCTGGAATCACCACAATCCTGGGAGACCCAGGAATGTAAGCCTACCTGGCTACAGTTCTAGGAAATCAAGAGGTATCCCATGGGTAGGTAGCAGCTGCCAAAACCAGGGCACTGAAGGTTTGTAAATCTCCCTCCTAGAGACACAGGTACTCTGGAACTTAGCAGAGAGTGAGCATGTGGATAGTGCCTGCCTTCCAAATTCTCTGGAAGAGATTATAGTCTCCCCAAGGTGCATATCTAATTAGAAACCTGCCCCTCAGGCTGCAGTCATGATGCAGTTAAAAGGCTAATAGGACTTTTTTTTTTTTTTTTAAAGAAAGATTAGGCACCTGGGTCCGTTACTTCTTGTGCCCTGGAGGCAGGTGGTGGCTGTTTAGAAACCTTTCTCCATTGTTACAGTCCTGTGGGACCCACAAGTGTAAGCCCCACTGGCCACCAGAGCCCAGTGATGTAGAGGTGCCCTCTGGCAGTAGTTGCAAAACTATGTGTGTCAGGCAATGGTCTGAGGGAGTTCCTGGGTGGCATGGATTATTACAGTCTCATGAAACCAAGCTCACTTCACCTTTGGAACCAGGTGATCAAGAGGAGTCCTCTAGGTGGCACCACAGAAATTGGGGCACCGAATGTGTGTTAAAAGCTCCCTCCAGAAGCTGCTGGTGCTCCTGAGCATGGCAAAAGCAGAGGGTGAAGATGATGTCTGAGGTTTTCATTCTGGGAGATTGTTCCAGCAGGATCTGAAATGTATCTGTTAAATTAGATGCCTGCTACTCAGACCAATGCTTTAATATAAGCAGGTGAGCTTCTTTCACTTTTGAGTGTGGGTGTGATTGGCTGCCTCTGAGAAGGACCATCGGGTGGGTGAGTTCAAGTATATGAGTCCTTTAAGAGCAGTTTCTTACATTGCTACAGTCTGATGAGTCTCAGGATGTGAGCTCCATTGATTTTCAAAGTTAGATGTTTTGTAACGACTGATGTGGCATTCAAACTCTGTTTTTCAAGGTGAAAATCTTGGTTTTCAGTTACCTGCCAGTTCTTAGACCTGGGGTTGGGTTTATGGCAAGATTGTGTTCCCTGCCCATCCCCCACCCACTTTGACATAGTTATGTTTTCATTTACCTGATATATAGTAGTCACTCGGCCAGTCTTCAGGTTTTTTAAGAGGAAACTGTACAATATATAGTTATACATAGGCATAGACTCAGCATCAAAGGAGATGAGTTCAAGATCTTCCTACACAGTCATCTTGAACTGGAAATTCCTTAACCCGAGAGTACAGTTTGTTATTTGTGGTAATTTAGCAAAGTGAGAGAAAAGTCTGATTGACTATTTCCTCACTGAAAATTTTAAGCTATACATTTGGCAAAATGTTTTGCCCTTGTGAACAAGCATATTAGTAAGGGGTGATAGATAATAATTAATTTTTATAGTGTGCTATTAAGTCATAAATGCTACAACATTAGAATGGGGTGAAGGAGTAGGAGATGTGGGAGAAAGGGCTGAAAGCATCTTACCTACTTACTATACTAATGTTTACCTACTCAGAGCAAAGAGGGGGAAGAATAGAGGTCAGAAGTAATGATGGTGGTGGGCAGTGCAGGTAGTCCTTTGTAGATCATTATAAAGACTATAAGTTTTCATAAAATAAAATGGAAAGTCATTGGAAGATAGCAGCAAATAAGTGATACAACTCAAATTTAATGTGAGGGTCTCTGTGTTGAGGATAGATGGAGGTAAGTGTACAAGCACCAAGACCAGTTAAGAAGCAATTTAGTACTCCAATGAAGGAAGATGAGAACTTGGGCAAGGTGGTGAGAAGTGACCAGGTTCTGGGTACATATTGAATTCAAGAGATCCTATGGATTGGCTGTGAGGGTGAGAGAGACCATTGATTGGGTTTGTATTTGAGTATCAGATGCTTTATTTTGCACAGGTTAGGTTCAGAGGACTATAAAATATCCAAGTGGAGATAGCAAGTAGACAGATGAAGGTACCAGTTTGGAGTACAGGAGAAATGTCCAGCTTGGAAGATTCCCAAGAATTTTGGGAGTGATTAACAGATGTCTTACATATGTTCACGAAGAACTCCAGGCAGTCACCAGATTGCACTTAAAATTCCCATTTCTTCTCTTGCTTTTCTTCACACCTGCACTTATTGAGGAATCACTAGTATTTCTCCTAGATTTTGCTGTCCTGGTAGGCACTGCTGCTTCCAAGGTATAGTGCTTTTCCGAGGGGCACAATTATCTATCATTTTAACTGCTAAGTGCAAGCCTCAGTGATAGTCATGAAGAATAATCTTCTATTGCAAAGTGAGGGAATGACATTTTATTTTCTGTGTGAGAGAGATGATTTTACACAAAATATTTCTTAAACAATGAAAATGCATTATTCAATTTAGGAATAAAATATTTTTTTTTTGGAATAAAATATTTGATGCTTACATTTATATCAATCTATAAAGATTGAGAGCCAGCAGTCAAATCTCCTAAAGGGGATTAAAATGAGATGTTTCACATGAGATTTTGGTGGGAAAGAAATGTTATGTTTGACAGACAAAATCACAATAAATGTAAGCTATTGATATTAGTATTTCTATTTTCTTTATTACTGAATAATTAGACCTGCAAAATAACCAAGGTATTCTAGGATGGGAGCAGTTTTTTCTTATCCTTAACCAATTTAAATTCTGTAGTAACTCATTAATCTAAGTATGTTTATAATAAGAATGTAATACAAGATTATTTAAAATAAGCATATAATAGATTGTTTTATTATATAATAAAATAATAAATACAATGGATATGAAAGAATACTGAGTACATGTTGATGGATCACCAATTGTCTTCCTGAACTTACTCAACTGATTCAAATATGGACTAAAAGGAACAAGAAATTGACAGATGTCAAGATGTGTTCCCCACCCTTTTCTTTTTCTAAGACCACAGTTGGTCTAATTTAAAGGACGCTGGTGTGTTATAGAAGTCAGAGATCCTCTGTTTATTGCTTTGGGCCTTCCTTATTCGCCAAATTGGGATTAATAACTCTTTTTAGAGGGATCCCTGGGTGGCTCAGCGGTTTAGTGCCTACCTTTGGCCCAGGGTGTGATCCTGGAGTCCTGGGATCAAGTCCCACATCGGGCTCCCTGCATGGAGCTGCTTCTCTCTCTCTCTCTCTCTCTCTCTCTCTCTCTCTCTGTGTGTGTGTGTGTGTGTGTTTCTCATGAATAAATAAAACCTTTAGAAAAAACTCTTTTAGAGCTTTAATGAGAATGAAATAATTACATATGGTGTTTAGAATAGTTCATGCCACACAGTGAGATACTTTCTAGAATTATTTTACCTTCACTGTGATATAACCATTCACATTAATTTTATTCACTTTTATAGGATTAAATGAAACAATTCAGGTTAATCATTTTTAAAGATAAGTAAAATTTTTTTAATAGGAATCCAATTTTGTGGGTGTTTAAAACTGTATGTGTAACAATAGGGTTGATTTAACCATGTAAATTTAAGGATAAAATAAATGTTATATATAAATTATAAAAATAAAATATAATTTATAAATATAAAAATATATAATATAAATAAATATATAATATACATATAAATTGTATATATTTAAAATGGAGATGGTATTTCCTTAGTTTTAAAAATTAATTCCATATTCCCAGGTTAATGTGTTGGTGTATTTTTCTTTATAGTTTGAAATAACAGGCCTAAAGAATAGTGAGAATCATAAAAGTAATTTTTTTAAAAAATATATTTTTATTTATTTATTTGAGAGAAAGTTAGAGTGAGAGAGGTCACAGAAGGAGAGGGAGAAGCAGACTTGCCACTGAGCAGAGAGCCATAGGGTGGGCTGGATCCCAGGACCCTGATACCATGACCTGAGCTGAAGGCAGATGCTTAACCGGCTAAGCCACCCAGGTATCCCTAAAAGTAACTTTTTATTTTCCTCAATATTTGGAAATAAGATGCTGACCTATGGCCAGTCAAAATAATGAAAAATAACATTGATCAATAAATTACTGTTAAATTCTTAGACTGCATCAAGTTTTGCTGAGTGTCCCAATAAGGTCCTTTAGGGAAAAAGGGCTCAATCAATAATAGCATGTTGAATTTATTTTTCATGTCTAATTAGTCTCAGTTTACTCAAAAAATAGTGAATATGTCCCTTTATGTATGCAAAATATACTTGAATTATTATTTATAGAAGAGTTGCTATTAGGATACAGGAATTGAAATATACAGATTAACAAAGTAGTAAGGACACATTCACAAGTCTGCATGTTGAAATAAAGTTGTTTAAGCATTCATTAATATTGGTATTAATATTCAGAGTACTATGTAATAACATAGTGGTTGAGGAGAAAAATCAAAATAGAAAAGAAATATAATAATAATACAAAGAAAAATACTTAAGTAGGACTCATCTAATTTTCGGAAGTAGATGAATACTAATTTTGAAAATTGAGTTAGATTTATGAAAAAAAAAAGCGATAGCTAGTACAACACAAAACTGCTCCCTCAAGTGTTCACAGTGAATCTGGGAAATACAGGCATGCTATTGAAGAAGCAGTAATTTTACAGTGATTTTGGACAATCTTTTTCAAATGACTGTTTTTAAGCAATTTTTTAGAACATGTGAAATTTAAGTCATTGATATAGTTTTTCATCTGACATTTTTTTACTGTATAGAAATAACCTTAATGTATTTTCCATTACCTATGGATGAATCATGAATCCCAATGTGTGGATAAATAAATGTAACAAAAACTGGAAATTTTTCTGAATCTCTAGGGTTTCTCATTCGTACAGTCTACTATTGGCAGACCTAAGCAGAACCATCCCTTTCTTATACATGTTATAGTTTCTGTACAGAAACAGACTTGATGCCCTAATACAGAAAGGTGCATGTATGTTAACTATATCAATATGTGTTTGAACAAGACCTCAACCAAATTATTTAATGAACTTAGTTTTACCTGGGAGTTAAAGATTATCTTCCAATAGTTTCCAGATCTAAATCACTATTTTGAAGCGTCAACTGTTTAGGATTTAGACTTTTAATATATGGCATATAGCATTTATTTTCAAATTTTGTTCATAAAATAAAAGGCAAATTTATTAAATTCTTATATTTTAGAAATTGTATTGACTTTTCTCTATATTGGCTTCTTTATTAAAAACATAGTCTGTTAAAAGATAAAACTGTGGCATATTAAAATTTTAAGAATTTATTTGAAAAAAACTGTACTTGGGCAGTGGTTCCAAACCTGTGGTGGTTGGGAGCACTCCTCCAACAGGAGCTAAAGGGAAGACATATATAGAGAAAAATGCCAAAGCAAAGAAAGAAAGAAAATTTTGATTGACTATGGCTTAAAAGCCTAACTGGTTATTTGTGATTGGTTGTCCTAGTATTTTGATTTTGTAACCTTGAAACATATAAGACTTGATGTAAGTAGACTTAGATTTGGTTTGCTTACACAGACCACCATGACAGCAAACCCGCCTTAGTCTGACTAGTCTCCTTGTTAAATTAATTTAACAAGTCTAATATTTTAGTGACCTTGGCATTCAACATTCAGTGCAATAAATTATGGCTATAAGAGTTATTCATTTAGAGAATTTGAATTTTAGAGGGTTTTCAACTGTCCATATAGCAACCTGAAATTCATGCTAATTTTTCTTCCCTATTCAAAATGAGTAAAACCAGACAAGTATTTTTTTTTCTAGTTTCTATATGATGAGATACCAGGGTTTACATTATTTTTCTTTCCCTGAAATCTGAAGAATAAGAAATGCCTTATAGTTTAAATTCCTGTTACTACTGGATAGATGCAATTGTATAAGAGGTAAAAATAAAATAATTGGTTATTTGACTAAAATTTGTTTGTAAAATAGGTATACCAACACAGTAATTCATTTGCTATATCCCAAAATGCAAGAATAAAAAAAGACTCAATGTCAAAACCAGTATTACTGCTAACAATATTATTACTGAAAATAATTTAAAAAAATTTTTGTAGTTCTTATGGTATATACCACAAGAGATATGCAACCAAGATACTGTATTTTGAAATTATGATACTTTCTTTCCATATGATTATACCACCAACTAACTTCACAGACTTTTTTGAGATTTCATTTTTAGAAATTGCTTTGATATTCAACTTGTATCTTATAAAAAATGTACATGGTTCTAAAGTCCAGTCTGCAAAACAATATTTCCATGAATGTGTTCCTTTGTAGGTTTATGACTATTTCTTTGGGACAGAGACCTAGAGGTCACATTTGTAGATCTTATGGTATAATGAATGTAATTTTTGGCAGATATTGCAAAATCTCCTTACGTAGGTGTGTATTACTTTTCATTCTCATCACAAATGTATAAAAGGCCTGATTCCCAAAGTTCTTGTCAATAGAGTATACTTTTGTATATTTGTATTGTATTTATAAAGGAAATAAATAGTAATTTGTATATTAGTCATTTGGCTGATATAACTGGTTGGCTTATACAAACAAAACAAAACAAAACACAATTTCTCTCATAGTTCTAGAGACTAAGAAATCTGAGATCAAGATACTAGCTACTGGGTCCCTTGTGAGAGCCTCTTGCTGCTTTGCTGAGAGATGACTTCTTATCCTCACCTAGTGGAAAGAAGAAAAGTTTTTATATAAGGCATTAATCCCATCAAGAAAAAAAAATCCCATCAAGAAGACCCAATCTTATGACCTAATCTAACCTTAATTACTTCCCAAAGCCCCACCTACAAATATCATCTCATTAAGGATTATGTTTCAACATATGAATTTTGAGGAGACACAAACAGGCAGTCTACAACCTTCACTGTAGTTTTAATTTGCAATGCTCTTATGAGAGGGGATGAACATTTTTTCAGAGGACTTATTGATATTTCTTTAGGCCTATGGATTATCTAGGCTGATTTTATACCATTATATTGGTCTTTCCCCCCTCTATTTTTGGAAATGTTTATATATTTATGGGTATTAACCCTTTCTCTGAGAAATTAGTTGAAATTATTTTTCCAGTTTGTCATTTATTATTTACTTATGATGATATTTTATTTTGCCACATTTTTTTCATTACCTTTTAAAGCAACGTAAAAATAAAATGGCTTGGGGTGCAGAGTCAAACAACCAATCCTTGGTTTTGGCTCAGGTCTCAAGGTCATGGGTTCTGCCAGTGTTGGGCTCCATACTCAATGTGGAGGCTGCTTAAAAGACTCTCCCTTGCCTTTCTACCACCCAAATAAAAATAAATAAATCTTTAAAAAAATAAAATGGCTTAATCTTTACCATATAAACCACAAAATTACTATATTATCTAATTGTATTTCAGTGGTTTTCAATATGAACAGAAAAATTTTAAGTCTATGTTCAGGTAATAAGTACCCTATTCCAGTTGAAAAAGCCTCATTGCATAGTAGACTTTCTCCCTGGTGCCCATGGGAAATAGTTATCAGATACTCTTAAAGAATAGGCATAGGTTGGATTGTTCAGATGAAGCTCATTGCCCAAAAATCTCTTTCAAGGGTTTGAATAAAATACCCTTACTAGTATTTGTTAAGACTCTTAAATTGTTACCTAGGAAAGGAGACTACAAAAAACTGAAAGAACAGTAGGACAGTTTAAGGCAGAAATATTTTTTAAAACAGTTTACTTTTTAATAAGCTAAAAAATAAAAGATGACACTGATATTTATTGCAGAATCAGTGCTTGCATAGTCATATAATGTCCTCTTTTTCATCTGAAAATTAAACTGGGACTTTTAAAATGAATGTGCTTCTAATGAAGGGTGACAAGTGTCATACTGATGAATTCTATGATGTTTCTTGATGATTTCACTGAGTTGAAGATGACAACTTTTAAATTCAAGGATATGCATCAACAATCCATGTTTTGAAATACTTTTATATTTTTTATTTTGCAACTAATTGTAAAATTTGGCATTTTAAAATTGTTACATTTTGAGCATGAATTTGATAACAGAATCTGTATAATGGTAGTATGAGAAATGGTTGGCTTTTAATGAGTTCTAGTCACTATGTTAAACGTATTAAGCATACTACTTAATTTCATCCTTACAGAAATAATGTGTGGTAGGTATACTTAATTATCCCCATTTTACAAATGGGAAAACTAAGGTTATTAAGAGGTAAAATTCTCAGTATCACATAACTAATGAGTGACTATCTGAAAATAAACCACAGCTGTCCCTAAGGATCATGCTCTGAATTCCTAAATTACATTTGTTCCTATTTCATTTAGAAAGGTATATGATGAGTTTAGTACTGAATCAGTGCCTACTACCCCCATAATGACTCAAAGGTATTTCTTCTTAATTTCGTCCCAATCTGACTCAGTATTCTACGTCAGGTGTAACAAAAAAAGACGGTGGCTTGACAGACTTGGACAGACAATGACTGAGAAACTTTCCTTGTTTTTGAAAAGGTCCAGGTGTCAGGGGGCCTGCCCCAGTTACAGGTAATAAGAGAAATTTGGGGTAAGCATACTGAGCTTGTTACACAACAGAAAAAAAGAAAAAAAAAAAACACTAGAGAATTGACTGAAGCACTATGACATATTTTCAAGAAGAAATTATTTCATACTATATAAAGATGTATTTATATAGAAATATTTTATAAGTAATTAAACTGCTGACTTATAAATATGTGAATTTACAGTGGATATAGCAAATATATTGATTTTGCATTACATAAATATTAATAAATGTATAATTTTATAAATCAGTAGACTAATTCAGATTTTGTATAGTTTGGAGGAAATAAAAGCCAGTCTTTGGAGCATGGATAAACTATGAAATCAAGCATTGCATGAAATGCCATGGCTTAGACAGGAAAATCAGGGTGTATGAAAACCAGAAGGGCATCGATTATGGAGCTAAAGCACTGTTTCAGCAAAGGGTTTACAATGAAAATCTTGCTGAGTCCATATTTTAAAAGAACTGAAGAACATAATGGGTTTTGACTACAGGAAAAGTCAATATCTGAGTTATAATACCATAGTGGCAGCTTTGAAGCAAGGTAACTGTGGGAGTTGACTGATACTCAAACTGATGAGGGCAAAGTATACCTGTCTTTCTTTTTCCCCTTAAATTCTCAAATTATAATACTACATCTGGCTCAGAATACACCATCTGCAAATATTGTTGAATAAATTATTGTCTCAATTGGACGCACATTTTACCAAGGGCTATGGTGAACTAAAGGAGAGAATATAGCTATGGAATGGAAAGAATCAATTCAAGGCAAATACTAATATTACTAACTTCATAGCAGTCAAAAATTATTTAATATACCTAGACTTACTCACTCAAAATAATACTTACCTTGCATTACTCTAAGGATTGAATGGAAAAACCTTAAGAAAATACATAATTACAAAAATATCAATTCGTCTTGGAAGTCATCAAAAAAAAAAAAAAAAAAAACCTCTACTTTTATATTCAGGTATTGAAGTCAGAGCTTCTTTTGGCCTCTTTAACATCACTGGTCTTCTGTCCCTGTCATGCACTTTAACGTTTTTTCTCTGGGAAAAAAAAATGTGTTAATCTGAAATATTCTGTTTCCACTTGATTGACCCTAAATTGCTATAAAAAAACATTTTAAGTTAAATATAATGAGCTTCTTTTACTTTTTTATTAGAATGAGTAAAATATCTTGAATAATGTACTACTTTGTGACATTACTGAAATTATCAAAATCTTTATCATATCAACAATACGACTTCTTAAAATACAAACTAATTATTATTAGTTTAGATTGGTACTATGATCTGAATGTTGGCATCCCCAAAAAGATTCAGGTTGAAATTCTAGCCCCCAAAGGTGACAGCATTAGTAGACAGGCCTTTGGGAGATGATTAGGCCAAGAGTGTAGAGCCCTTATGAATTTTAGTGGTCGTGTAAGAGAGATCCCACAGAGCTCTCTCGCTTTTCCACCGTGTTAAGGATACAAAAAGTCTGCAGCTTGGGAGAGGACCCTCATCTGACCATGCTAGCAAACTGGTATCAGAATTCTCAGCCCCTAGAACCTGTGAAAAATAAGTTTCTGTTGTTTGTAAACTACTCAGTCTGTGTTTTGTTGTTGTTGTTGTTACAGCATCCCAGACAGATTAAGACAACTAGTAATTCCAATTATCCTGACATTTGGCACTTAAGGTGATACATGTTAGAAAAGGCTCTTTCTTCTAATTGCTAACTGAAATATTAAAATAAAAAGATAGGGGGTGCCTGGATGGTTCAATGGATGAAGCATCTGACTTCGGCTCAGGTCATGACCTTGGGGTCCTAGAATCCAGCCCCAGGATTTGGGCTCCCCACGGACTCTGCTGTCCCTTTCCCTCTTCTCTTGCTCATGTATGCTCTCTCTCTTTCTCTTTCTTAAATAAATAACATCTTTACAAACAAAAAAAACATAGTAATGGAAAAATGCTTAAAATTCTTGATTTGGTTTGGTCATTTGACTTTAACTTAGATCCATATCTTTAATTGAATCAGAAGCCACTGCATAGTTTAGACTTCTTCTACTAAATAACAAATATATTAAGTTTTTAAGGAATTTATAATTGGATTGATATATCTCTTCAGTTAACACTACAGTTTTTCCCAGTCTTATGATTCAGCATCCATTCAAGATAGAATAATGAAAGATACTTATTCCAAAATGCATGGTCTTTTTGGATTTTTGCTTAAAATTGAGTAAAATGCAAAGTGTTCTCATTTTTAATCACTCCAGTGCCTAAAAACATCAATAAAGACTAGAACGTTCACCTATTTGCATTTCTAATTATCTAATATTTCATTTCTGCTGAGGACTATATTGTTTTATAACTTATGTGCTACTTTTACAAAATTCAGTTTTCAAACATCATTGATTTGCATATATTTCCATAACTTAAATAATTTATCATAATCTATTGTTTTCTGTTTCTTTTTTGTTAATTTTATACATAATATCAAATGTTGAGTTAAGCATTTCTAACTAAACAATAATTGTTTAAGAATAGTATTATAATTTATATTTGTGTGAATTATCTATAATCTGGGATGGGTTCCATGACAAATAAAAATTGCCTAGTTTTATATTCATGATTCTCTAGCCTTTCTCTCATCTAGATTGTCATATTGCAACTTTGGTTATGACAATAATAATGGTTCTTAAAAGAACAAAACAAAACAACAACAACAAAAAACCAATGGTTCTTAAAATGACTTAACATTCTCTTACTGTTCTCGGGTATTTTAGCTGCAATTAGCCCATTCATTTATTTTCCATTTCTACTTCCCCAAAGTGAAAACTTTCTTTCAATCTAAATTTTATTTTGTTTTGTTTGTATTTTTTTTATTGGATTTGCCAACATGCAGTTATAACACCCAGTGCTCATCCCATCAAGTGCCCCCCTCTCAGTGCCCGTCAATCCTAATTTTAAAATGTATATCTTTACAAACTGGTGATTTTAGATGTTAACACTACAAGTAACAGAATTCTGAAACTCAAAATTGCTTACACTGTTAGAACATTTTTATCACACAGGAGAAATCCCTAATCACTATGAGTGCCAGATATGATGCAACGTAGTTTCTTCTTTTTCTTCATAGGTATACCCTTCATCCAAATTTTCCATGCCTCTGCAGCTCTGAATAGCACTTCTCAACAACCACTATATAAACCCTTTTGTCTGTCAGTGATTCTTTTTCGAATTTTAAATAAAATGTTAAACATTTCAATTACGTCCATCTCTCTGTTTTGTAAAACTTCCACATATTCTGAGAGAAAAAGCCAGTCATGTGTGTTTTTTGCATTTTTTTAAAGAAACTAGGATATTCTGCTTTTAAGATTGATTTGAAGAAAGTAATTTTTTTTTTTTTTTTTTTTTTTTTATGATAGTCACACACAGAGAGAGAGAGAGAGAGAGAGAGGCAGAGACACAGGCAGAGGGAGAAGCAGGCTCCATGCACCGGGAGCCCGACGTGGGATTCGATCCCGGGTCTCCAGGATCGCGCCCTGGGCCAAAGGCAGGCGCCAAACCGCTGCGCCACCCAGGGATCCCGTAATTGTTTATTAATAATGACTCTACCCATTCATAAGAATTTTTTATCTCTACTTCTTTGTAGGATCTTTTATGTTGCTAAATAGAGGTTGATTAATAATTTTGATTGTCTTTGATAATATTACATAACCTCTTAAGATTTTCAGATACAATGTTTTTCTATTATGATTTTTCCTATTATAAAGTATTAAACTTTCAGCTATGTGGATAGATCTTAATTTATTATGCTACTACTCTATGGATTAATATTTAGGTTGTTAGCAACATTATTAGAGACCATGATCCAATTAATATTTGTGTATGTGTGTAAGATTCTGTTCTATATATTCTGGGAAGTTAAACTATTGAGACAAAGGATATAATTTATAAAAAACTATTAATTAATCTGCCCAGTTCTAGATGTAAATCACATTAGTTACATGCTAATGAATAATCAGAAAATGACTTTATGTTTCCCCATAATTTTATGGGGGAATAAAATGAATAATCAGAGGATGGATTATGTTTCCCCCATAATTTTATGAGTGAAATGTGCTATGGGAATTTGTCCATGTGATAAGTGGTGAAAATGTCATAGTAGAATATTAAATTACATTTTTCTATTATAAATGATTTTTCATAGCTTTTGAGTCATTTCAGTGGCTTTTTCTGTGTTCATATTCTCCACCCATCTTCCTACTGCTTTTTTTTCCTTTGTTCATATCTCAGTGTAGAATTTTGCCCTTTTCTAAATATATGAATTATGAATCTTAATTTATAGTTTTTAATAGTACATAAAAGCCTGAAAATTAAACATATCATATATTATACACACTTCTCATTTTTTGCAGTGGAATATTTTTAGTAATAAACAGTACATTTATAACTTCTGTAACTAGAAAGATTTTCTCCCCAGCTAAAAAGCAATAGTCACTTACATTTTGTTTAAGTTTAATTCATCTTGACTTAATCATGGAATTTGGTATGAGTAATTTACTTTTTCCAAATGCCTTCCCATTGACAGAGTTCATTGCATAATTTATTTGTTACACAGTGATTTGATGCTTTAATTTGTTTAAGATTTATTTATTTATTCCTGAGACACAGAGAGAGAGAGGAAGAGGCATAGGCAGAGGGAGAAGCAGGCTCCTCACAGGGAGCCCGATGAGGGACTTGATCCCAAATCCCAGGATCACAACCTGTGTCTAAGGCAGGCTCCCAACCGCTGCGCCACCCTGGTGTCCCAGTTACACAGTGGTTTGAGATGTAGCCTTCATCAATATTGAGTTATCACATATATTTGGTTCTGTGTCTAAGCTTCTGTTTAATTATAGTACCACAACGTTTTAGAGCTTGAAATTAAACATTACTCTTTGTATATATTCTTGTTAATTTTAGTCTTATTTTTATGGGATTTCTTGTTTATTATTGATTTTTGTTTTCCCCATGAAAACTTAGATAAAACTTGTCCAGTTCAAAACAGATAACAAAAGCCTATTGGTATGACATTAAAACTGAAATTTAATTGAGACAAAACTGACAACTTTATGAACCTGAAAATGGTATGCATTTTCTTTTACTTGAGTTTGTTTCTCTTACCTACAAGTGTATTTTTGTTTCCTTCACACTGGTCTTATTATATATTTTTTTTAATCAGCAGCTAGAAGCATAGCAACCAAAAGCATGTAATCAGAGCCAGAATGCACCCTTCAAGTCTTATTTCTATCACATTTCAGTTATATAATATTGGACTCGACTCTTTGCTCCTCTGAGGGGATTAGCACTAAGAATAAACATATATCCTTAGTGAGGAAGACAGGTAGAGGGCCTTCACAGCTCGGCATGCTTTCCTACTTACTGTCTAGGATATGGCCTCTGGATTTGTTTTCTTCAACAGTTCTCCAATTCCTCTAACATATATTTTGGTTTTCTAACTTTTCCAACTGTGATTATTGTGCCTTGTTGCAAGCTACTCCATAAGAACTAAACTCGATTTCCTTTAAATATCTTTTTAATATAGGCTGACTTACATGGCAACATATACTGAAAAGTATTATATCATGCCCAGTAGTAATGATTGTAGTATAGTCTTGTTCATCTTTTCTTCTAATGGAATTTCAACAGATGACCTCTGTATCACTCAATATTAGTTTTGATTGAAATAACTTCAAATCAGGATGCCTGGGTGGCTCAGTGGTTGAGCATCTGCCTTTGGCTCAGAGTATGATCCCAGGGTTCTGGGATCAAGTCCCACATTGGGCTCCCTGCAGGGAGGCCGCTTCTTCCTCTGCCTAGGTCTCTGCCACTGTGTGTGTGTCTCTCATGAATAAATAAATAATTAAAGAAAGAAAGAAAGAAAGAAAGAAAGAAAGAAAGAAAGAAAAGAAAGAACTTCAAATTAATGCATTTTCTACAAAATTTATATAGAATAAACTAATTGAAAGCTTGCTGTTAACATGGAAGATTTTGTAAGGAATTAAGTAAAATATATTTTTTAAATTTTTCAGAGATGATATCTGGGGGAAGGTGACCTGCCTTACATGAATGTACATATGTTATACCTTAATTATGAAAAGATTTATGCTCTACCCTAAACAAATAAAACTTTTGTCTTATAATGTTCATCTAATAAAAATTTTAAAAAATAAGTTCACCAATGTAAGCAATTTTTATTCTAGATTTTATACTACATTCACATATCTGTACAAGTAAAAGTAAAATTTTGACTGAGAATCATTCTTATGAGAAGGCTTGATTCAGTAGCATAGTACTAAAAATTGAAATAAGGTCCCTTCTACTGATGAGAAGACATTTCAAGTCTAACTTATCAAAATCATTATGGGGACTAAAGGAAATTATCCAGAGACTTGATGGAACAGTATATGTTTTATGAAAATTGCCTTTAAAATCTTTGCTAAGATAATGCAAAATAGTATGTAGATTAATTTAATTTCTTATTGATCATAAGATTAGATTTTAGCAAAATATCCTCATCCTAAAGCAAAGATTTTCCCCAACAGAAAAATTAACAACTCTTCATTCAATTAAGTAATCTGTTTTAGAGTTGGATACTATGGCTATTTAAATCTGGGAAAAATGGAAGTGTTTATCACTGATTCCCTGGTTACAAAGTAGGCTGAAATTTAAACATCTAAATTAAATTTATACTCATCAGTGTGATCTCTCTGGGAGACTACATATCTGCTCCATTGATAGTAGAACACAAAGTAGATTTGATACTCCTTACTTGGGGAAACAATCTTCTAAAATTACCTACAAAGAGTTTGACACATTTTGGATTTCCTTAATTTTTTTTTAATTAACGTGTTAACTTTTTGAATATCCTCATTTTTAGAAAGATTGAAATTCAAAGGCATATTTGAATGTATGTGTGTCTACATGTGTTTAGCAGACAAAACTAATTTAAGGTCAAGTTCAATGAATTAAGTGAATGACTATGCTATTTGGAACTTTGGTCAAAGTGACATAGGTTTATAAAATTAAAATTTATTTTCTTGTATATTTCCCCTAAAATGAGTCTCAGCCAAATTATTTCTCATAAGAATTCTTGGTAAATTTACTAAGAAAACAATTATAAGTATTTCATTAAATGCTTTTTAAATATCTAAAATATATTTTATTTTCATATGAAACTAAATTTTGAAAAATAATAAATGGGTATAATATCTCTTTCTTTTTAATTATGGACAATAGAAATAAATAAATGCTTTTTATTAAGAATTGTAAGCTTTATATATCACTGCAGTATCATATCCTTTTGCTGAAGGCAACAATCATGAGTTAGTTTACCTTCTATTCAGTACACTGAAATGCATAAAAGAAGGCTTCTATTCTCAGTATTGGAAGAGAATTATACCCAGCGATGTAGATTTCTTATAGGACCTATTTCTTTTCAAGGATAGATTCTCTTCTTAGCTCTATAGAAAAACTACAAGAAGTGATAGGAAGAGAGTACTGTCTGTGTAGCATGCATTGTGCTGAATTTAATAACTGTCCTTGGACAAGGACCTGTGTTCCTAGAACTAACTTGTTTTCCTCTCACAAAATTCCTTGGCCTTTAGCTGGCTAGTTGGTTTGTTTATTCAACACTCTTGGAGTCTCAGTTCTTAACTATGAAACTTGGGCAAAGTCAAGGTGAGATGAATGTCTCAATATAACAAGAGATCTTATTTCCCCAATTTGGATAAATGGAAGGATAGCAGGTTGCAGAAGTATCTCATTCCTCTGCTTCCTCTCACAGAATTCCTAAGTTTAGAGGATCTCTGAAGGGAGCAAATAAACACTTTGGTCTTAGAAACTATAGAAATTGTTTAGTGACTTGGCATGGAGGTCATAACTGTCATGGGCAAAAGAACCACCAGCTTCAAATAGACCATAAAAATTCAGGCAAGAGTAGCAACATTTTAATTATTCCCTGGAAATATTTACCACTGGTGATGAGGTTGGAAAGAGGAGCTAAGAGATTTAATTTTCTCAAAACTGATTTTGTGTAGTAAACAAAAATATGTTTTGGGGTTTTTTGGGGGTGCGATAGGCATTTGGGGGGAGACTATAACTTAAGTCACATTTCAATAAAGCCACTGTTGGACAATGTCTTAAAATTGTCCATAATAAAATGGAGATCTTTACCTAGTTCTTTTTTTTTTTTTTTTTAGATTTTATTTATTTATTCATGAGAGACACACAGAGAGAGAGAGAGAGACAGAGAGAGAGAGAGGGAGAGAGGCAGAGAGGCAGAGAGGCAGAGACACAGGCAGAGGGAGTAGCAGGCTCCATGCAGGGAACCCGACTCAGGACACGATTCCGGGTCTTCAGGATCAAGCCCCGGGCTGAAGGCAGTGCTAAACCGCTAAGTCACAGAGGCTGCCCCTCTTTACCTAGTTCTTTTATTTATTTATTCTTTTATTTTCTACCTCTACCTCTACTCCCCTCATCTCCCCTTCCTTTATTTTTATTCCACTTCTCAAAGAGAACTTCCTATGTCACCATGGATGAAGTTATATATCCTACTAATCCTAGCAATTAGACATTGATAGGTCAAATTTGGTTTATAAATGTAACAAAATGTGACATTTTTATAGTATAAAGAAGTGTCGAGTGTATAAAAGAAATCCATATGGGCAGATGCCTAAATTGAATTCCTCCACTTGTTTAAAATTTTAAGTTCTAGAAACAGATCCCATAAGAGATTGTTTTGATATTCTGGTCCCTAGAGAAAAAAAATGTCTAAACCTTTTTAAAAAATTATTTAGAGAGAGCACCCACATAGGTTGGAGGGAGCTGAGGTAGAGGGAGAGGAAGAGAGAGAGAAGCAGACTCCCTGCTGAGCACAGAGCCCTGACATGGGGGTCAATCCCAGGACCCTGAGACCATGACCTGAGCTGAAATCAAGAGTTAGTCACAACCGACTGAGCTACCAAGGTGCTCTATCTAAAACTTTTTAGTATCTAATCTGTACAAGTGAGTGAAAAAGTTGAACCCAAAAGAAAGGCATATAGGAGAAACAAGGTCAGGTTGTAGTTGATTTAAAAAATTAAACTAAGGGGATCCCTGGGTGGCGCAGCGGTTTGGCGCCTGCCTTTGGCCCAGGGCGCGATCCTGGAGACCCGGGATCGAATCCCACGTCGGGCTCCCGGTGCATGGAGCCTGCTTCTCCCTCTGCCTGTGTCTATGGCTCTGTCTCTGCCTGTGTCTCTGGCTCTGTCTCTCCTTCTATCTCTCAAGAATAAATAAATAAAATCTTAAAAAAAAAATTAAACTAAGAATTCAATCAATATTCCATTTTTCTAGTCATTTACCTACCTTCTCATAACAGGCTCAAATTTCAAAGGCTCTAAAAACTCTCCTGTGTTTATATAAATTTTTGTAAACAATCAAGTTAATTATGGAAATAAGATGTTTTTTTTCAGAAAAAAAATTTGCACTTGACTTTGATTCCATTTTCAAATCTTCTTCAGTGTACTTTTCAAGTGCAGTGAGAAAATGGATTTGAGTCTAAAACACCCAGGTGAAAATTGAATTAGGGATTTTATATTCAATTGCAGCTCACTTATGCTCAAAGGTAAGCTAACATTCTGAATTAATTTGTGCCTCAGGTTTTGGGAGAGCAAATCCTTTCTATGCTAACATCCAGCATTTAATCCCACTAATTTACACTTAAAGTTGACCTATTCTAATACATCAAAATTTAAGTTTATACAAACATACTTTTTAAAGTCAGAAAGAAAAGTTAAGTATATATCTAGACAACATCTTATGTGAAAATCTAGAAAAGTATTAATTTCATACCTAAAAGGATATAGAGTAAAACACATAATTTTCTATTATCAAACAGAAAACAGAAATTTAAATTTAGCATTAAAACAAAATATTAGGAAGTACTCTTAGCCATCTCCAGGAACACTGGAGGTAAAAATGTGGCTAGGAGGCAGAAACACAAAATTTTAGGAGACATTGAAAAAATAGTTCAAATTTGCTGAATATCCATTAATGTTGTAGAGTTATAAAACATTTAGGTGCACTTTTGAGAAAATGCTTGCTTACTTGGACCTATTCATAGAGGGTAAAAAAAACTATGGGAAAAGCATAAACCATAATTCTTTTAACTGAAAGACAATATATGTGTGTGTGTGTATAAACCCATTAATGTATGTTATATATATTATATACACATATACAACTATAATGTGTATATAATTAATATATTTTATATATACACTTTGTTAATGTTTTGTGTGTGTGTGTGTGTGTGTGTGTGTGTGTAAATAGCCAAGCAAGTCATTAACAGAAATCCTATACTTGGCTCCATTTATCTTATGTTTATTATTAAAGCTTTTTATTTTTGATTTACTGGAGGTTATGGGTACCACTTTCATTGTTAATGAATCAAAACAGTAAGATTTAAAAGTTTGCTTTTTTTGGCTTTTTAAACTTACTGTTTTGCTTTTTAAATTTATTAAGACTCTTGTCTTTCTATTAAACTACTGTGAAGTCAGTGGCCATTAGGCCATTGCCATTAATTATATAACTTACATTTTCCAAATGCTAATTTGTTAGTAAAATCCCTGTAGATTGTATAATCATTATTTGATCGTAGGCATTTGGTTTTGTTTGGATGTATTCTGTGAGGATAACATGCCACA
The DNA here is from genome assembly GCF_018345385.1 of Vulpes lagopus. Classification (NCBI taxonomy): domain Eukaryota; kingdom Metazoa; phylum Chordata; class Mammalia; order Carnivora; family Canidae; genus Vulpes; species Vulpes lagopus. Next base: position 137,124,907 of record NC_054827.1, read on the forward strand.
GGGGACTGGAAGCTCTTGAAGAAAAGAATGGCTGCCCACGGTTAAGTGTTTTTAGAAAATGAGGCAAGAAGGCGAAGGGTCAGCAGATTAAATTAGTACATGTCTGAACTGGAAAGCCAGATTCAATCATAACATTCAAAGTCCAGTTGAGAGCCAGAGGCTGAGCTTGCTTGAAGTCACTTTCTGTAGGAAATCTGAGGAAGAAACATCTCTGTCCAAATGAGCTGGAAAAAATGCTGGCTGAATATACTCTCAGTTTGACTTTTTCAAGAACAGAAAACAGCAACATTACACATAACAAACAGCACTTGTCTCACTCACAGAAAGTAAAGGTTGGCTGGCAGCCAAAGACAGTCTTGCTGTGAAAATAGATTAAAGAAAACCAAATACAGAATTGTAACAGGGAGGAAAGAAAAGAGGAAGAGGGGAAAAAAGTGAGAAGACAAAAGGCAAAGCAAGTAGAGATGGGATGACAACAGAATGGGTGAAAAATGGATGAATAGCTTAGCTGAAACTATCTGTCTAATTCTATTGGCCTTGCATTGATTTGCAGACATATAAAGGCATTTTATTAGGGACTTAGGTAAGCAGAAGAAAGAACACAGGATTCACAAACCTATAAATTAGTCTTGGTTCTGTTATGTAGCTGAGACCTCTGTTTCACCTTATCTCTCAAGGCTTAAGTGTGCTTGTTTATAAACAATAAATAAACCAACAGAAGGGGGGATTTCAGGAAGATAAGCCATATGGATCCTTACAAATATGAGATTTGAGAGGTGATAGAGAGATGATAGATGCTTGGCCCATGATTTTGGTACAGTTGTACTGGTTTTGTTACCAATGTACTTCATCAAAATCTAAAGGTAATACAAAAAAAAAAAAAATAAAGGCAATACACTTCTATGCTTTATACTGATACAATTTGTAGTATCAGTGTGATTTTATCCAATTAATTAGTGAAGAGAGAGCAAAATACACCTACTGCCCCTTGCCCCCACAAAAAGCAATTGACCAAAACCAAAAACCTTGACCATTTTTGGAGACTCTTAACTTTCTGTTCAATGTCATTAGCACACACGGAAAATAGTATACAGTTATATGTAGGCCACAAATTTCTTTTTCTTTTAAAAACATGTCAGTTACTGGGGTACCTGGGTGGCTCAGTGGTTGAGCATCTGCCTTTGGCTCTGTTCATGATGTTCCTGGAGTCCTGAGATCCAGTTCTGCATCAGGTTCCCTGCAGGGAGGCTGCTTCTCTCTCTGCCTATGTGTCTGCCTCTCTCTATGTGTCTCTCATGGATAAATAAACAAAATCTTAAAAAAAATTGGTTACTTATTTACAACTAAGATGGATAGAATGGTAAATTATATATATATATATATATATATATATATATATATATATATATATAATATTATATATTTAACCACAATAAAAAAGTACACAAAAATATATATTGACTATTTTAAGAAAGAATATGTAAAGGGAAGTTATTCATTTACCTGAGTGAGGTGGGATATGGTCATGGGAAAGCATGCTAGTTTTCTCTAAAATATTACTTTTACAGGTTAGGTATATTCACTAAATCTAAAACATTTATTTGAACAGCCCTCAGTGCAACACTATTGTTTAGTGAGCTTTCAAAAAATAAAGATGGGATGCCTGGGTGGCACAGGAGTTGGGCGTCTGCCTTCGGTTCAGGGCATGATCCCGGGATCGAGTTCCCTACCAGTGTCTCTGCTCCCCCCCCGTGTCTCTCATGAATAAATAAATAAACTCTTTAAAAGTAAGTAAATAAAAAAATAAAGATTCCCAGGCATCAAAATCAAAGGTTCATTTCACTTGCTCTGAAACAGGATTGTTCAATTCTATACAAGATTGTTCAATTCTAATGTGTAGCCAGGGTTGAGAGACAGGAACTGCATTTCCATGTTCACAACTATTTCTCTAGTATATTATCTGGCCAGCTATCTGTGTGCTGAATGAAGAATCAAATACGCAAATGATCTAATAGTGTATTTTACCTGTACCTTTACCCTATATTAGATTCACTTTGAAGCTGGAAGAGCCATGCAGATTCCATAAAATCAGCCAGAAAACATAAAAGTATATTAAACAAAATGTCAATAATCTCCTCTCCTCTATGACCTTGCCATTCCTATTCTGAGATTACAAATACTAAAAGTTTTCCATAATTATTCAGTCATTCTCTATTAACATACAAATATGCACGATTGAATATAAATATGTACAATTTGTTTTTTTATTTTTATTTTTTTTAATTTTTATTTATTTATGATAGTCACACAGAGAGAGAGAGAGAGAGAGGCAGAGACACAGGCAGAGGGAGAAGCAGGCTCCATGCACCGGGAGCCCGACGTGGGATTCGATCCCGGGTCTCCAGGATCGCGCCCTGGGCCAAAGGCAGGCGCCAAACCGCTGCGCCACCCAGGGATCCCCAATTTGTTTTTTTTTTTAATTCTGCTACTTTGTTCTCCAGCCAGATGGGATCAAAATATTTACAATAATCTACATTTTGGGGTGCTTGGGTGGCTCAGCCAGTTGGGCCTTTGCCTTTGGCTCAGGTCATGATCTCAGGGTCCTGGGATCAAGCCCTACGTTGGACTCCTTGCTCAGCTGGGAGTCTGCTTCTCCCTCTGCCTCTCTCCCCTCTTACACTCTCTAGTGTGCACACTCTCACTCAAATTAATTAATTAATTAATTAATTAATTAAAATTATCAAAAAAACCCTCCAATAATCTACATTTTTCTTCACTTAAAAATTCTTCTCAAGATCACACCATAAAGGACTCATTCATCGTATAGTTTAGAGGGCAACGATATTCTAATATGTCTGTTTCTTAGGCCACCTAATCATACTATCTCCATTCACTTTACTTTCTTTCTCTCTTGCACACACTCCAGTAATACTTTGGCTCTCACTAACAGAGAAGCCAACGTCAAATTGTCAACTTCATCGTTCTCAAATTATGTGTAACATTTGACCAAGTCTTCACTCCTTCCTTATTGCACCTTTTTTTTTTCACTTGGCCTCTAGGCTAACTTCTGTCCCTTGGTTTCCTATTTAACTCTCTCAGTGACCTTTGTGGATAGTTCATCTTCTCCAGCTGTAAGTTTTGAATTAACCTCCAAAGACTTTTTTATATACATCCATCCTCTTATTTCATCTAGTTCCAGGGTTTTTCAGACCAGCTGGATTATGACAGCTCCAATTTTTTTTTTTTATTCTGGACTGAAACTGTCCTTTATAAATTACAGACCCAGATAGCTAGGTAGTCTGCTGATACCTCCAATTTTGTTTTGCATCTAATAATCATCTCTTACTTATGCCCCAAATAGAAATTTTGACACTGCATAATTTTTGCTTATCTTCCCCAGTTTAGCACATGGAAACTCTATTAAGTTGTTAGGCCCAAACCCCTGATCGTCCTTGAATTTCCACTTTCTTTCACACCTTGCAACATTTTATTGGCAAATTCTCTTAGAAAGCTTATCCAAAATACAACCATTTTTCACCATATCTTAAACAAAGGCAACATCATTTTTCACCTAGAGCATGGCTGTAGTACCCCAGCTGTTCTCCCTGCTTCTCTCTTGGTCTCCTAAAATCTTTCCTATATAAAATAGCAAGAGTGATCTCTTGAAAATACTGGTCAGGTTGCCTCATCCTGTTTGGGCTCCAGATTGTTAAGGGGCTTCCCATTTTATCTGGAATCTCATTTTTCTTCACTCACTCAGATGCTGGCCTTACATATGTATGACTTCCAGTTCCCCTGCAATACATACACCATTAATCCTCAGGTTTCATTTTATACCATTTTTACTGTGATTTCCTCTGTCCCCATTCTACCCCTCTACTTGGGCTTCTTTGAACACACCAAACATTCTAGCTTTGGATATTTACACTGACTCCTGACTTAGCTTGAGAAATCTTTGTTGTAGGCATTTGCATGGCTTGATCTATCATTTCATTTAGATTCCTGCTTAAATATCACCTAATCAGAGGTCTTCCCTGATTATTCTAACTAAAATAGCATGATCAGAACCTGCTGTACCTTACTTAGCCTCATTTCTTTAAATTGCCAATATTTTCCCACATAAGGTGTTTTTTATATATATATAACATATATATTATATATATAACATACATATATATATATTATACATACTTACATAAGGTGTTATATATATATTATACATATCTGTATATATATTACATACATACTTCCTCACATATTGGTACTTTATTTTTTTAATAATAAATTTATTTTTTATTGGTATTCAATTTGCCAACATACAGAATAACACCCAGTGCTCATCCTGTAAAGTACCCCCATATTGTACTTTAAAAATGGAGTAGATTTGGGCAGCCTGGATGACTCAGTGGTTTAGCACTGCCTTCAGCCCAGGGCTTGATCCTGGAGACTCGGGATTGAGTCCCACATCAGGCTCCCTGCATGGAGCCTGCTTCTCCCTCTACCTATATCTCTGCCTCTCTCTGTGTCCCTTGTGAATAAATAAATAATTTTAAAAAAATGGAATAGATTTATAAAAATAGAATCATGTGTTCCATTCTCTAAAAGAATATCTGATTTCTCTCCAAAAATATTGTACTTTTCCACACTGCAAGTGGGATTATTTACCAATATTATCACTAGTACTATAGGAACTTACTTCTCTTTCTTTCTTGAGGTGACTTTAAAATACATCCACAAATACTTTAATTTTTCTATTTTTAAGATGTGAAAATATAATTTCCTCCCCTTGAGTGTGGACTGGCCTTAATAACTTCTAATGAATTGAATGAAACAAAAATATTGGTAGGTACCTTTAATTGGAAGCATCATGGGTATATATGGGTATATACGCATTTGTGTGTATATGACTATATTTATATATATATATACGAATATATATACACACATTTTTCTGATTCTTAATATTTAATATTTTTCATAATAGTTTCCTCAGTATTTAAAAATTAGATAATATTTTAACTTAAAAATTATTTTTGTGGGACGCCTGGGTGGCTCAGCAGTTGAGCGTCTATCTGCCATCAGCTCAGGGCGTGATCCTGGAGTCCCAGGATCTAGTCCCGCCTCAGGTTCCTGCAGGGAGCCTACTTCTCCCTCTGCCTGTGTCTCTGTGTCTCTCATGAATAAATAAATAAATCTTTAAAACTAAAAAATAAATAAATATTAAAAAATAAAAATATTTTTTGAAAAATATTTTATTTTCAATATTTATGCATGTCTATTTTTCTTATTCTTTTATCAAATGCCTACAGAAGTATTTTACTATTTCATAGCTTAAATGGCTTATATTGGACTTCATAAATATTTTGATTCTTATTTAATGGCTCTTTCTATTTTCATACCTTATAAGCCTCTTTGAATATAATTTAATTTATTCAAATTATTTTTTAATTTTTAATTTTTTTAAATTTTTTTTCAAATTGTTTTAAAGTAAATATTATGTTATTTAAGGAGGTTTCAATATTCTGGAATTTCTGTATATTTTATATCTTTCAAACAGTTAAAAGTTAGAAGTCACAACGTGTAAACTTTTATTTCATCTCTCTTTTTTGATCTCTTGCTCTTTTAGAGCTAGAAATGTGAGACGTGTTTGGTGGCTCAGTCAGTTAAGCATCCAACTCTTAAGCTCATGTCATGGTCTTAGGGTCCTGAGATGAAGCCCCATCTTGGGCACCCACCTTAGAGGGGAGTCTGCTTCTCTCTCTCTACCCATGCCACTGCTCATGCTCAATCTCTCTCTCTCTCTCAAATAAATAAATAAATCTTTAAGAGTGTGGGGTGGCCTGTTTATTTTTTCATATGAGAGATAGCATCCTTTATTTCCTTTGTTTTCTTCAGGATCATTAATTTTCGATGATTAGAGTTCCAAGGTGATTTTTCATGGATCACTGGGCTATTCTTTCCGTTTAAGGTTTTCTCTTTCTTTCCAATGGATGGAGAAATGAAAACAGGTTTGGAGACCACTGTACTTCACTTTCTTGATGTCACTAGACACGTACTCTGATGAGTCCTTTCACAAGCACTATGACAAAAGTCCTCTTTTACATTTTTTTTTCTGTTTTGTTGCTCTTTCCAGCTCTAGGGTGGTATTGTTTCGAAGAAAAGTAAGGTTTGGATTAGAGATGGGTATAACCTGGCTGTTTAAGTCTCCCTACTCAAAACCAATGGAGCCTGAGACATAATTCAAGATAATTCACTCAAGCCTGTTTTGGGACCTGGAATGGAACTACAGCTTTATTTTTTTCATTTTATTTCATTTTTATTTATTTATTTATTTATTTATTTATTTATTTATTTATTTGGAACTACAGCTTTAAAAGAAATATTTTCACTTCTTTTATCTCTTTCTCTAGAATAAATAACTGGTTTTGTTCAGTTCCATGCAGCTTTTGTTTATAAGGAAACACAGAATGTTTATTATAACATATAAACATGGTTATGCCACATATCGTTTTATGTTGTATGTGTGCACACATGTGTGTCTAAATGTTTAGTTGTAAGGTGTGTCATATCAAAACAAATTAAATAACTAAAATTTAAATTGAAATTGTTTTATTTGTATGCATCTGGCATTTGATTCCTAGATATTTTAATCAGTAATGTTGTTGTAACACCTATCCATCAATCAAGATTTAAAATTCTCTAAAGCTATTTGATATTAGCTATTTTAATAGCAGAACAAAATTACTATAAACACATTATCAGCATTTGAAAAATTCAGAAAACACTGTAAGCGTGTGCCATTTAAAATTAAGATTCTGGAAACTCTTTCTTTTAGCCAGAACATAAGCACTGTGTCAAAAACAAATCTCTCAGTAGTCTTATACTCAAATATCTTGAATTTCTAGGTTGAAACCAGCATCATGTTGAAATTTCTTATTTTCATTTATTCTTTACATATTTATACATTTAAATTCAGATATTTTTAAAGTAATGGCACATATCCTTTGTTACTAGCCTGTGTGTTCCTAAAAATGAATATTTTAGGGTGTCAGCTTTATTAAAATTATTAAAGTATAATATTTATTTTTAAAGCATAATATTTAATAAGAAAAATTCACAAATTCATTTTTACAAGCTGAGCATGCTTATGTCACCGGCAATCACATTAAGAAACAAAACAATACCATAACCCCAGAATGCCTCCATACCATTTCTTCTAGGCAACATTTACCAAAGTAATCAATATCTTAAGTTCCAGAATCATGGATAAGTTTTGACTTAAAAAAACATTTTTTAAATTAATTTTAGAGAGAGAGCATGCATGTGTTCAGTGGTGGGGGATGGGAAATGTGGAACAGGTAAGACACTCAAGCTGACTCCCCACTGAGCACAGAGTCTGAAGCAGGGCTACTCTTACCACTGGAGATTGTGACCTGAGCTGAAACCAAGAGTTGGCTGCTTAACGGACTAAGCCACCCAGGAGCCCCAGTTTTTACTTTTTTTGAACATTATATGAGTAATGTCACATAAAATGTGTCTTTTGCATCAGAATTGTTTCACTCAAGTTTTATTTGTGAGAATAATCCATGTTATTGTGTTATTGATAATAATTTTTAACTTTTAATAGAATCCGATTTTCTCATTTTTAGAGATTTTTCCATCCTGTTTAGAAGTATTAAACTTCCATAATCAAAAGATTATAACCCATTATTTTTTAACCTTTATTTATTTATTCATTCTTTCAACCATTCATTCATTCATGAAAGACAGAAAGAGAGAGGCAGAGACATAGGCAGAGGGAAAAGCAGGCTCTCTACTGGGACCTTGATGTGGGACTCCATCCCAGACCCTGAGATCAAGACCTGAACCAAAGGCAGACGCTCAACCTCTGAGCCATCTAGGCATCCCTAAACTTAATTTTTTAAAATAATCCACATTTAGCTCTATAACCCATTTGAAATTTATTTCTGGGGTGCATGGGTGGCTCAGTCGGTGAAGCTTCTGCCTTCCACACAGGTCATGATCCTGGGGTCCTGGAATCGAGTCCCATGTAGGTCTTCCTGCTCAGCAAGGAGCCTTCTTCACCCTGTCCCTCCCCCCACTGATAGTGTCTCTCTCTCTCCTTCTCTCTCTCTCTCTCTCTCAAAAATAAATAAGTAAAATCTCTTAAAAAATGAAATTTATTTCTGTTAGAATGTGAGATGGGGCAAGAATTCCTTTCAATCCCTTTTGATCCAATTGACCTGGCACCATATATTTAAAGATTTATTTTTTATTTTTTATTTATTCATGATAGACGTAGAGGGGAGAAGGGGAAGAGACACAAGCAGAGGGAGAGGCAGGCTCCACGCAGGGAGCCCGATGTTGGACTCGATCCCGGGACTCCAGGATCTGAGCCACCCAGGGATCCCTGGCACCATATATTTAAAAAGTTATCTACACTCTTGCTGTGATGAAGTATTATCTTTGTCATATATGAGATGAGTCTTTATATGTGTGTTCTTTGTGGACTGTCTCTTCTGTTACATTGATATAGTTGTTTCTACTTGCTTTAATTTTATGCTGTTTGAATAATAATAGTCTTATAATAAGTCCTGATATCTGAGTGTCTAAAAAGAACAATTTTTAATATTTAATAATAATTTATACAATTTATTAGGTTCCTCAAAGTTCCATCTAACTCCTATAGTTCAGTTAATCTACTTCTAAAGTATTACATTTATCTACTCATCAATCCTTACATGATATAGATAATATTGTTAGCTCCATATATTGATCCACTCTGGCAGTCTGACTCCAGAGTCTGTATTCTCCATCAATATTATACTATATCTTTATATCATCAATATTTACTATATCTTTAATTACTCTTCCTTTTTTTTTTTCCATTTAAAATTTTATTACATCAAAAAAAAAAAAAAAAACCCTCCACAAAACAAACTCTAACTCTAAACCAACTCAACAACGGAAGATTATTCTCCAGGTATAACTAATGCCTTTCCCATCCCAAACAACCTTACATTAAAAAATCCAAAAGAAATAAAAATGCCAGCTTCAAAAATATTTATCCAAAAAGTAAGGCATTCACTTTACGAAACAAACAGACAAATAAACCCCAACAATTGAAGGAGGGATGGAGGTTGGAGGAATGAGAAGAGAGAACAAGAGGATGGTCCCCTGACCCACCAGGGGCCAGCCCCAGCCCACCTGGGGTCCACTCAGAAGGGACCAGTACCAGAATTTAATTGCAGTACCTCCACATCTCATCATAATTATTCAAGTTAGGAGTTCAATAAATACCTATTCATCTTTGACCAAAATTTTAAGAAAATCTCCTTGACTTCGGCAATAACATGGGGCACCTGGGTAGTGTAGTCAAGTGAGCTTCTGACTCTTGGTTTCAGCTCAGGTCTGATGTTGGGATCATGAGATGACCCTACATAGGGTTCTAGGCTCTTGCAGAGTCTGCTTGAGTTTCTCTCTCCCTTTTCTTCTGCCCCTCCTCCCCATGTATACTCTCTCCCTCTTAAATAAGTAAATCTTAAAAAAATAATCTGGAAATATTTTATACATGTTATTAAACTTTTTGGATACTCAAATGACAGGAATTCCAAACTATTGCAGGTGCTCTGTATTATATCCATTTTAAAATGGGTAAAATTTTCTTTAACTTAGTGATACAATGAAGTGATTTAAATATGATCATATATACTCTCAAACTTCACATAAATGTAAACTAAGTAATTTAATGCAAAAAAATATTCAAGGAAATTTTAAGTGCACAGAACCTGAAAATATTTGTTTCAACAAATTTTTACAACAGTTTCAATAAAACATATGCATATCGATTATATTACTCTATAATCCATTAGATGAAAAGGATTATGGCAAAAATTGAGAATATGAAAGGAAAAATGACTTGAGGGAAAGTGATAATGGATTATTTTCTGTATAGGCTAACTTTAACATGTCTTTGAGCCATCTAAGCTCTTAAGACCTACTAATTAGGTGAAATAGAAAATGTGTCTGAAGCCAGGGGAGAGACCTGGCTGAAAAAGATCCAGACACCAAAAAGAGGTTTCCTAATAGATGAGAAGTAGAGGGCATAGATGATAGCCTGATTAAATTATGTAAAGAAGAAAGTCAGTGATAAGGCATTCTAGAAGGTGAAATTATTAAAAGTTATTTGAGGGATAAAAATAATACAAGAATTATTGATGTAAATCATGTATCAAGAGATTGATACCTAGAAAAACACAATCTAGCACCACTGACATGAGATACAAATAGCTTGAATCATAATGGGTTGATTAGCATTGAAAAGGGCACTTATGATGAGCACTAGTTACTATATGTGAGTGATGAATCACTAAATTCTAGTCCCCCAACCAGTTTTACACTATATGTTAACTAACTAGAATTTAAATAAAAATTTGAAGCAAAAAAGAAAAATATTATTTTTAATGCCATATTCACTGTAAAAAAAAAAAACCTCTTAAAATAAGAAAAAGATAAAAAGTAGCAGAAGTTGAACAGAATATTAAAAAAAATTCCTAAATAAACTTAGCTAGAGTATGAAATCAGATCTTCTCTATTTTTATAGTTCATATATGGAAATAAACCTTTTACTATTACACAGAATTGCATATCTATTTCTCTTTTAATAATGTGAATTGGATGAGCAGAAATTGAATTTTAATAAAATCTGTTACACACGCACCATATATGTAATATTATCTGGCCATTTCATTTAAGATTTGGGGATTCAGATTGTACAGTCCTGTTAACTCTTAAAATGCTATTCAAATGAGCCCTATTTCTGTTATGTGTATGATAGTTTCATACATTGTTTCACTTAACTCCACAAAAAAAATTAAAAAGGTATTGTAATATAATAACAATTCTGTAGTCCTACTCCATGTCTTTTTGCAGGTGATTCTGGCATACATTAAAGAAAATTAGATCATTGGTAACAAATACTGGGGCAGGCTGAAAAGATTCTCTTTCTTCCATTATTCATAAATGGGGAATTTTATCTCATCTTTCCTCATGATATGAGTTTTGGAGAAATAAAATTGCACCATTATGGAAAGCTTTCCTTGGATATATTCAGGATTATTGCTAGGGATGGTTATCTTTATAACTTCTTGTAACCTTGGTGACAGATAAAGATGTCCTTGGTGTTCTTCAGTCTTCAAAATGTTTCCTCTTATACATTATGTAGTTCTTTATTTGGTTATATGTATTTGGAATTAACTAAAATTTATTTACATAAAAATACATCATACTTATATAGAAATGGAAACATAATATCTTGCCCTGAGATTGCAGATTATGGATTTATGCTCCAGTAATTCCTCCCATACCTTCCATACTCCCATCAGGAGACTTCTGTTTTATACGGACATGGTTTCAGAATCCTTTTCTAAACTACATTCAGGTATCAACTATGTTTAGCTGTATTGGTATAAAAGATGCATAACTTCCCTAACTGTTAACATCCTCAGCAGAGTGACTACATTTGTTAACAACTGAGGAACCTACAGTGATGCATAATTATCACCCAAAGTTTGTAGCTTACTTTAGAGTTCTCTCTTGGTGTTATACATTCTGTGGATTTGGACAAATGTGTAATAACACATATCTACCATTGTAACATTATACAGATTCGTTTCATTGCTCTAAAAATAATTTGTACTCTTCATATTCACCTCCCTAACCCCTAACGACCACTGATGTTTTGCCTTTTCAAGAGTGTTATATAGTTTGAATTATATAGTATGTAAACCCTGCCTAGCTCTTTTACTCGAATTATTTTTAAAAATTGTTATCACTTTGGGTAGACCCAATGATCTACTTCATTTTTCTACATTTTTAAAAATTGTCTTATCACTTTGGGTAGACCTACTTCATTTTTCTATATATTCTACATTTTTACAGTTTACAACCTGTAAACTACTTATTTTAATCCCTTATATAATTTTATATTCCAGTTCTCAGTTGAAATGTTCCTTCTTTTGGGAAACTTCACAGAAATTTCCCAGAATAAATTTACTTTCCTACATACACCTCCATGTCATATTGGGTATGTAACTTTCTAATATTTAATTTCAAAAATAGATTATTGTTTTTAATTATATGTATAATATATTTTTTGTCCTGCATATTTTAAGCTTCATTAGGACAAGTATTATATCTATCATTTACAGTGCTATACCTCCAACAGCTAGGAATTACTATGAAATGTTTATAAAATATATTGAGTGACTAAATACAGTAGTGCCCATGAGTTACTCATGGCTCATGAGTCACTATGAGTAGTCCCCATAACATGAGGATGGGAGCAGGGCAGAAGAAAATTTGTAGTAAATGATATTAAATAAATACATAGATAATGAAAAGTGCATTTGAGAGTTCATACGGAGAAACAAGCCTAATTTGTACTTGATCATAATCTCTGTATTATATATGCAGTTAGGAATCATCAATTTAAGAACTGATTAAGCTAGTCTAAATAAAAATGCTAGGAAATGTTGGGAAATACATAAAACCATCCTTTAAAATTACATATATGTGAAAATATGTCAATAAGTAGATAAGTTTGCTTTTTTATTTCTATAAGCCATAGAAGAACATCTTACAAGGATAGCTATTTTTAAAAAGGAAGTTTTTATTCCACGTTATGAAGTTTCCTCTAATTGATTAATGTATTCTCCTAAAGAAAGAAATATTTTCTTCTTTCTTCCCTTTATCTCCCGAATACTTTTGGATAATATTATTATGTGTCCTTTTAGGGGATTATATACAGATTTTTAAAAATAGGCAAATCATAGTGGTATCTTTTTTATCTTAAGCAAAACTCTCTGACTCAAGTAAGGAAGACAGAAATAGAAAATGAGGTTGCTGACTATGGATTTCTGTTGAGCAAACAGTATCGCTTGTTTTAACATACTAGTGCCCAGAACGGAGCCAGACAAGCAGATGGAGAATATATAAAATAAAGCTGTGTAAGCTCCGCTGAGGATGGATGGATGGATATATATATAGATATATGTGTATATCTATATCATCTATCTATCTATCTATCTATCTATCTATCTATCTATCTATTTTCTCTTTACAGAAATCTCTTCCTAGTGAAGTTTCTTTCACAAAATTTATGGCTCAGGTGTTCGTATAAAGAGAGAGAGACTATAAGGTAATATTCTAAGATTTTTTTCGAGGTTTTTTTTTTTTAATTATTTATTTTAATTTATGATAGTCACACACAGAGAGAGAGAGGCAGAGACATAGGCAGAGGGAGAAGCAGGCTCCAAGCACCGGGAGCCCGACGTGGGATTCGATCCTGGGTCTCCAGGATCACGCCCTGGGCCAAAGGCAGGCGCCAAACCGCTGCGCCACCCAGGGATCCCTTTTTTCGAGGTTTTAAATGAATTTTTACCTTTCACACAGGAAATCTACAGACTTTCAGGCATCAACTTCACATAGATATTAACAGTACTCTATAAAAGTATATTTGGCTGGATACTTCTTTCATTTAAATTTCACTATTTTTTAATTTTTTTAAATATTTTATTTATTCATTCTTGAAAGACACAGAAAGAAGCAGAAACAGAGGCAGAGGGAGGAGCAGGCTCCCTGCGAGGAGCCTGATGTGGGACTCCATCTCTGGACCCCGGGATCACACCTCGAGCTGAAGACAGAGTCTCAAACACTGAGCCACCCAGGCATCCTTCACTAAATTTTTAAAGATTAATTTTATTTCTATAATTTATAGTAGACAATTATTCTGATTATGCAATATATTTTTTAATTTTATTCTTTCTGCCTTTTGTCTTTTCTCCAACTTAAGCTATTTGCAATTCTATTGTGAGAGGATGCCAGTTGTCACTCACAATATTGAAATTAACTTACCAACAAGTTATTTCAAGTAGGAAAACTAAATCTTCAAAAAAATCTTTGGTTTTAAGCAGCTTTTCATTATGTATTAGTAAATGAAACACATGTCATGACAAAAGTGATGATTGTGCCACAAAGATAATACATTGTTTATCAAAATTTAAATTTGAAGCAAACATTCAGTATCTTCCTGTGGAGGGCTCAAGCATATTGATTAGCATTCTAATGAATCTCCTATATTTCCCATCTAGCTTGAAGGTTTAACATAAGCATTTAAACAGTCTCAGGATTCTTGGCAAGACTGTGGAGGAGTAGGGTCCCCAAGTCACCTGTCCCCACCGACTTACCTAGATAGCTTTCAAATCATCCTGAAAACCTACAAATTTGTCCTGAGATTTAAAGAGAGAATAGCTGGAACACTACAGAGAGAAGAGTTTGTGCTTCTAACAAGATAGGAAGCTGGAAAATAAATAAATAAATAAATAAATAAATAATCAATCAACCCAGTGGGGGAGGGTCCCCGGGAGGAGCTGGGCTAAGGCTGGGTGGCAAAAGCCTCCAGAACAGGAAAATCCAGTCCCGGAGAAGCAGGAACTTTTAAAAATCCACACCAGATTCTTCCCAGATGGAAAGGCACTGGCAGGGAACTCGGGCAGGATCCCAGGAGGGGCAGTGGAGCCCCCATGTCCCCAGAGTCACTAACAGAGGGAGGGGGGCGCCCAGGGGAGAGCCCGCTGCACACGGCGGATGGAGCACAGCAAAGGGCTGCAGCGCCCCAGCGACGCGCGGGAGCAGCCCAGGCGGCAGCTCCACGTGGAGGGGGGTGCGGGGCCCCAAGAATGTGATTCCACCCGCACAGGCCCCAGAACCTAGGGCCCCGGAGGACACACCTAGGATCTGGCGCCTCTTCCCCAACAGGTGGAGGTGGGGAGGGCCTAGGACAGTGAGAATGCTCCTGCCCTGGACGCCCTGAGCTGTACAGAATGGCACCCCACCAGCTGAAGCATCCAGGCCTCTGTGGACTGGGAGCTGAGGGAGTTACTTGGGGAGCTGACTCCAGGCTGGAGAGCTGGCCACTGCCACTGTTGTTGTTCCTCCTGGTGTCACCCTGTGCATGGGGGGAGGAGGAGGGCAGGGGACAGAGGCCTCACAGGATAAACGAGAATCAGCACAGCAGTCCCCTTCCCCAAAAGACCAGCTGGAAGGACAGGGGGAGAGCAAGTTCTTGACCAAGCAGCACTAGATACCTCCAGGGGAAGTCTAGGGATTTACAGTATATAGAACCAGAGGATACCCTGCCTTTTTTTTTTTTTCTCTCTCACTCTTTTTTTCTCCCTTTTTCCAGTACAACTCATTTTTAGCCACTCTGCATGCAAAATGACTAGAAAGAAGAATTCACCACAAAAGAAAGAATTAGAAACACTATTCTCTTCCACAGAGTTACAGAATTTGGATTGCAATTCAATGTCAGAAAGCCAATTCAGAAGCTCAATTAAAAAGCTGCTGGTGGCTCTGGAAAAAAAGCATAAAGGATTCAAGAGATTCATGACTGCAGAATTTAGATCTAATCAGGCTGAAATTAAAAATCAAATGAGATGCAATGCAAACTGGAGGTCTAATGATGAGGGTTAATGAGGAAGAAGAAATAGTGAGTGACATAGAAGACAAGTTGATGGCAAGGAAGGAAGCTGAAAGAAAAAAGAGAAAAACAATTAAAAGACCATGAGGAAAGGTTAAGGAAAATAAATGACAGACTCAGAAGGAAAAATCTATGTTTAATTGGGGTTCCAGAGGGCGTTGAAAGGGACAGAGGTCCAGAAAGTGTATTTGAACAAATTATAGCTGAGAACTTCCCTAACTTGGGGAGGGAAACAGGCATTCAGATCCAGTAGATAGAGAGACCCCCTCCCTAAAATCAATAAAAACCATTCAACACCTAGACATTTAATAGTGAAACTTGCAAATTCCAAAGATAAAGAGAAAATCTTTAAAGCAGCGAGAGACAAGAGATCCCTAACATATATGAGGAGAAATATTAAATCAACAGCAGACCTCTCCACAGAGACCTAACAGGCCAGAAAGGGCTGGCAGGATATATTCATGGTCCTAAATGTGAAGAACATGCAGCCAAGAACACTCTATCCAGCAAGGCTCTCATTCAGAATAGGAGAGATAAAGAACTTCCAAGATAGGCAGAAACTGAAAGAATATGTGACCACCAAACCAGGTCTGCAAGAAATATTAAGGGGTATTCTGTAATAGGAAGAGGAAGTCCAAAGAAATAATCCACAAAAACAGGGACTGGGGGATCCCTGGGTGGCTCAGCGGTTTAGCACCTGCCTTTGGCCCAGGGTGTAGTCCTGGAGTCCCGGGATCAAGTCCTTCATCGGGCTCCTGGCATGGAGCCTGCTTCTCCCTCTGCCTGTGTTTCTGCCTGTCTTTCTCTCAATGTCTATCATGAATAAATAAATAAAAATCTTTAAAAAAAACAAGGACTGAATAGGTACCATGATGACACTAAATTCATATCTTTCAATAGTAACTCTGAACATGAATGGGCTTAATGATCCCATCGAAAGGAGCAGGGTTTCAGACTGGTTAAAAAAGCAAGACCCATCTATTTGTTGTCTACAAGAGACTCATTTTAGACATAACGACACCTACAGCCTGAAAATGAAAGGTTGGAGAACAATTTACCATTCCAATGGTCCTCAAAAGACAGCAGGGGTAGCCATCCTCGTATCAGATAGATTAAAGTTTATCCCAAAGACTGTAGTAAGAGTTGAAGAGGGACACTATATCATACGTAAAGAATCTATCCAACAAGAGGACCTAACAATCATGAATATTTATGCCCCTAATGTGGGAGCTGCCAAGTATATCAATTAATAACCAAAGTTAAGACATACTTAGATAATAATGCACTTATACTGGGAGACTTTAACATGGTGCTTTCTACAAATGACAATCTTCTAAGCACAACATCTCCAAAGAAACGAGAGCTTTAAATGATACACTAGACCAGAGGTATTTTACAGATATTTACTGTTTATATCCAAATGCAACTGAATACACATTCTTCTCAAGTGCACATGGAACTTTCTCCAGAATAGACCACATACTGGGTCACAAATCAGGTCTTAACCAATACCAAAAGACTGGGATTGCCTCCTGCATATTTTCAGACCATAATGCTTTGAAACCAGAACTCAATCCCAAGAAGAAATTTGGAAGAAATTCAAACACGTGGAGGTTAAGGACCATCCTGCTAAAAGATAAAAGGGTCAACCAGAAAATTAGAGAAGAATTAAAAAGATTCATGGAAACTAATGAGAATGAAGATACAACCATTCAAAATCTTTGGGATGCAGCAAAAGCAGTCTTGAGAGGGAAATACATTACAATACAAGCATCCCTCAAAAAAACTGGAAAAAAACTCAAATACACAAGCTAACCTTGCACCTAAAGGAACTGGAGAAAGAACAGCAAATAAAACCTACAGCCAGCAGAAGAGAGTTAATAAAGATTCAAGCAGAACTCAATGAAATAGAGACCAGAAGAATTGTAGAACAGATCAACAAAACCAGGAGTTTGTTCTTTGAAAGAATTCATAAGATAGATAAACCATTAGTCAGCCTTATTAAAAACAAAAGAATAAAGACTCAGATTAATAAAATCACAAATGAAAAAGGAGATATCATATCCAATACCAAGGAAGTACAAATGATTTTAAAAACATATTATGAGCAGCTATACACCAATAAATTAGGCAATCTAGAAGAAATGGACACATTTCTGGAAAATCACAAACTACCAAAACTGGAACAAGAACCTGAATAGGCCAATAACCAGGGAGGAAATTGAAGCAGTCATCAAAAACCTCCCAAGACACAAAGTCCAGGGCCAGATGGCTTCCCAGGGGAATTCTATCAAAAGTTTAAAGAAAAAACATTACCTATTCTACTAAAGTTGTTTTGAAGGATGGAAAGGGACAGAATACTTCCAAACTCATTTTATGAGGCCAACATTACCTTCATTCCAAAACCAGACAAAGACCCCACCGAAAAGGAGAATTATAGACCAGTATCCCTGATGAACACAGATGCAAAAATTCTGAACAGATTCTAGCCAATAGGATCCAACAATACATTAAGAAGATTATTTCCCGTGACCAAGTGGGATTTATCCCCGGATGTAAGGCTGGTTCAACACTTGCAAAAAACAATCAATGTGATAGATCATATCAGCAAGAGAAAAAACAAGAACCATATGATCCTCTCAATAGATGCAGAGAAAGCATTTGACAAAATACAGCATCCATTCCTGATCAAAACTCTTGAGAGTGTAGGAATAGAGGGAACATTCCTCAGCATCTTAAAAGCCATCTACGAAAAGCCCATGGTGAGTATCATTCTCAATGGGGAAACACTGGGAGCCTTTCCCTTAAGATCAGGAACACAATAGGGATGTCCATTCTCACCACTGCTATTCAACATAGCACTAGAAGTCCTAGCCTCAGCAATCAGGCAACAAAAAGAAATAAAGGGCATTCAAGTTGGCAAAGAAGAAGTCAAACTCTCCCTCTTTGTAGATGACATGATACTGTACATAGAAAACCCAAAAGCCTCCATCCCAAGATTTCTAGAACTCATTCAGCAATTTGGCAGTGTGGCAGGATACAAAATCAACGCCCAGAAGTCAGTGGCATTTCTATACACTAACAATAAGACTGAAGAAAGAGAAATTAAGGAGTCAATCCCATTGACAATTGCACCCAAAAGCATAAAATACCCAGGAATAAACCTAACCAAAGAGGTAAAGGATCTATATCCTAAAACCTACAGAACACTTCTGAAAGAAATTGAGGAAGACACAAAGAGATGGAAAAATATTCCATGGTCATGGATTGGAAGAATTAATATTGTGAAAATGTCAATGCTATCCAGGGCAATTTACAGATTTAATGCAATCCCTATCAAAATACCATGGACTTTCTTCAGAGAGTTGGAACAAATAATCTTAAGATTTGTGTGGAATCAGAAAAAAACCCGAATAGCCAGGGGAATATTAAAAAGAAAAACAGAAAAAAAAAAAAAAAAAAAAACAGAGCCGGGAGAATCACAATGCCAGATTTCAGGTTGTACTACAAAGCTGTGGTCATCAAGACAGTGTGGTACTGGCACAAAAACACACACATAGATCAATGGAACAGAAGAGAGAATCCAGAAATGGGCCCTCTACTCTATGGTCAACTAATATTCGACAAAGCAGGAAAGACTACCCACTGGAAAAAGGACAGTCTCTTCAATAAATGGTGCTGGGAAAATTGGACAGCTCCATGCAGAAGAATGAAACTAGACCATTTTCTTACACCATACACAAAGATAAACTCAAAATGGATGAAAGATCTAAATGTGACACAAGAATCCATCAGAATCCTAGAGGAGAACACAGGCAACACCCTTTTTGAACTTGGCCACAGAAAGTTCTTGCAAGATACATCTACGAAGGCAAGGGAAATAAAAGCAATGACATATCAGATAAAGGGTTAGTATCCAAGATCTATAAAGAACTTATTAAACTCAACAGGAAAGAAACAATCCAATCATGAAATGGCAAAAGATATGAACAGAAATCTCACAGAGGAAAATATAGACATGACCAACAAGCATATGAGAAAATGCTCCGCATCACTTGCTATCAGGGAAATACAAATCAAAACCACAATGAGATACCACCTCACACCGGTGAGAATGGTGAAAATTAACAAGACAGGAAACAGTAAGTGTTGGAGAGGATGTGGAGAAAGGGGAACCCTCTTGCACTGTTGGTGGGAATGTGAACTGGTGCAGCCACTCTGGAAAACTGTGTGGAGGTTCCTCAACGAGTTAAAACAGACCTGCCCTACAACCCAGCAGTTGCACTTTTGGGGATTTACCCCAAAGATACAGATGCTGTGCAACACCCGGACAGACACCTGCACCCCGATGTTTATAGCAGCAATGTCCACAACAGCCAAACTGTGGAAGGAGCCTCAGTGTCCATCGAAAGATGAATGGGTAAAGAAGATGTGGTTTATGTATACAATGGAATATTACTTAGCCATTAGAAACAACAAATACCCACCATTTGCTTCAACATGGATGGAACTGGAGGGTATTATGCTGAGTGAAGTTGGTCAATCGAAGAAAGACAAACATTATATGGTCTCATTCATTTGAGGAATGTAAGTAGTGAAAGGGAATAAAGGGGAAAGGAGAGAAAATGAGTGGGAAATATCATTGAGGGAGACAGAACATGAGAGACTCCTAACTCTGGGAAATGAACAAGGGGTGGTGGAAAGGGAGGTGGGTGGGAGGGATGGGGTGACTGGGTGACAGGCACTGAGGGGGGCACTTGATGGGATGAGCACTGGTTGATACGCCATATATTGGCAAATTGAACTCCAATAAAAAATTTAAAAAAAATTTTTTAAAAATTAAAAAAGATAAACTGACAGTCTCCATGAGACTTTGAGTCTATGATCAGTAATAACCCTGTGAAGTTAGGATCTAGGCAAAAGTCATATAGAGATCTTATTCATTCATTCATTCATTCATTCATTGCTTAGTTGGGTTGGAGAACAGTATATTTTGTCAAAGGCTAGCAAAATACAATGTCCAACATCCATGAATGAGCATTGGCACAGCTCAGAGTAAAGTCAATACTGTTTTTCAAATTGATTCTTGTAATCATAATACTTGATATAATAAAACTTGGCAATCTGGAGTCTCATACTGCAGAAATTTTGATGGGTTCATTCTTAACCATCTTTATTAATGAACATTCCATCTATCTATTGAATCAAACCAAAAAGCTCAGTCTTCTTTTATTTTCCTATTGTCTCATATACTGCTTCTAAACCATGAAATTGCATCTACAAAACAACCACTTTGTCTACCACTTTCTGTAATGCTACCATGCTGCCTAAGCCTTTTAAACTCACCTCCTGCAAACTGGTTTCAATACAACAACCAATGTGATCCTTCAAAGACAGATCTAGCCATCCTCTGCTCAAAATCCTTCAATGTCTCCCTTTCAAAGAGAAGGAAAAACCAAGTTAAGACCCTCACAGTGGTCTGTTATATTTGACTAGAATAGGACCCTTATTTGCTTCTGATTTTGTCTTCTATTCATTTTTAATCACCAGGTCACCTATATCATCTCCTTGAAGTGCTTAAACACTTCAGGTATATCCAGGTATGTCCCAGCCATAAAGCCCTTGCATTGCATACCCCCTCTACTTGGTCAGAACTTTCCTCGGATATTTACATAGCCAGTGACTTCTTTTTTTAAGTCTTTGCAAAAATGCCATCTTCTCAAAGAGCTCCACCTTAACCATCTTATTTAATAAAGCTGTGACCTTTCCCCATCCCTTCAGATTGTCATGTTTGATTCAACTTACCCTTCTCTATTTATTTCCCTTCAGTGACACTATAACCTTCTAGTTTGCTATGCAATTTATTGTTTATTATGCTGTTTATATAAGCTTCACAGGGCAAAGATCTTTTTAATCTGTTTTGTTCAATGATGCATTTCAAGTGCCCAGAACAGTAACTCTAATGTGGTAGTCATCCAATAAGTATCCAAGAGAATGAATGAAAGGTTGATAACCCAGCATCTGCATCTTGATTGCTTGCTGAATATGAGATTTTTTTTTTTTGTGGTGACTCTTGATAGCAGAGGGCAAACCAGATGGTCAGAATGTTCACTAACTGCGGTGAAGCATTTTATAGTACATCTTGTTAGACTGAGGTACAAATTGGTGGTTGCGCTTTGCATTTCTATGGAGACAGGGTGTATTCTGGAATCCAAATAATGTATTAACTCATGACAGTATATATTTTCTTTTAAATTTGTCATTAATGATTCATAGGCTTTTTACACAATAGTAAATTTAGGAATAGTAAATTTAGGTGGGTTAAATATGAAAATATTTTACATGTTTTACGTGTCAATACTCATGACAAAACTCCTAGAATTTGGATAATGATAAATTATTTGATAACAGTTTAAACAGTACTGTGATGGAATTAAATATAATACCCTTTATATTATGTGGTATCAAGAAATCACATATGTACACCCAAATGTAGCTGCATTTGGGGACCATAAAATATCAGAAGAGATGGCCTTAAAAATAAGTAAAATTTCTGAATTTTATCATTTAAGTGATTTTAGCTAAGTTTTACTAAAATAGTTCCTATATTTGTAGAATACTTAAAATTTTTCCTTTGGGAATGGCAATGAGCCTTAACAGTGGATATTTTCCAATACTGTATAATTTCAAATAACCCAGTAAAATAAATAAGGTTTCTCTCTGAGATCCTTGGTATATAGGAAGCAGAGAAGCACAAGGAAATTTTAAAATCTTTAACAAAGGGGGATAATTTTACATCTTCTCGCCTTAGATAAATTAAAAATAAAAGTCCACATGCTTTCAAATACATTAGCAGTGAATACTAATTCTTGATTTTGCTGATAATTATTTCTCTGCCTTTTTCAAATAGTAAAGATAGTAATAGCAGCAGTAGCGTCAAGAGCAGAAACAGCAATAACATTGCAATGAGTGTTTACTATGTGCCAGTCATTATGTTAAATGCTGTACATGTGCCAGTTTTTCCTAATTCTTGGAAATAATACTAAGATGACTTTTGAAATTGAAGACTTTTAAAAAATATATTGTGAAGCTTATGGAAAGAAAATGTCATAAAGCAGTATCATTTGACAATAGAAACTATTTCCTTACTATAGAGAATATTTATCTCCTTTGAAATTTATTTGTGAGAAATTTTTTGCTATCTATATCTCTGTAATAGATGTATATCTATATATGTAATAGATCAATCTGTCCACTGGACAATGCCACCCACAAAATCAAAAATATATAAAATGAACTTGCATTAAGACTTACTGAATATGGGGATTCCTGGGTGGCTCAGCAGTTTAGCACCTGTTTTTGGCCCACGGTGTGATCCTGGAGACCAGGGATTGAGTCCTACATCAGGATTCTGGCATGGACCCTGCTTCTCTCTCTGCCTGTGTCTCTGCCTCTCTCTCTCTCTCTCTCTCTCTCTCTGTCTGTCTCTGTGTATGTCTTTCATGAATGAATAAATAAAATCTTAAAAAAAAGACTTACTGAATACTAATAAGGATTCTTAAGGTTTTGTTACATACATTTTAGTAAATATCATTTTGAGAGTCTATGACTCAAAACAATTATGCCCATATGATAAACTTCAGGAAAGGAAGAGTTCAAATGACATGATAACATCTGAACTTTGTTATTTATGGTTTGTACTGGGACTCAATCAAACTAGATTATTAGAATTTTGTTATATAGGAATGGTTTTCTTTTTTATTTTTTTATTAAAGATTTTATTTATTTATTCATGTGAGACACAGAGAGAGAGAGAGAGAGAGAGAGAGAGGCACAGACACAGGCAGAGGGAGAAGCAGGCTCCATGCTGAA
This sequence comes from Vulpes lagopus, assembly GCF_018345385.1. Taxonomy (NCBI): domain Eukaryota; kingdom Metazoa; phylum Chordata; class Mammalia; order Carnivora; family Canidae; genus Vulpes; species Vulpes lagopus. Next base: position 137,148,317 of record NC_054827.1, read on the forward strand.
GGTGGCACTAAACCACTGAGCCAACTGGGCTGCCCTATAGAAATGGTTTTTAAAGTAAATGCTAAGATCACTTTGTAATAAGAAAACTAGAATGCTTAATTGAAATCAAGCAAGCAAATTGATATCAAACTATCTGGTGATATCAAATTATCTGGTGAAGGTACCCTTAACCATAGCCATAGTATGCTCAGTTTGTAATTGAGCAAATCCACAGGGCTATTCTAATACTGAGCAAGGGAGTCTGATGGTTAGCCCCAAAATTGCTATTGACTCTGCATAGACTAGAGCAATCAACATGTGGATTTATCAGTTATTTCAAATTAGTTACATTGCAAGATCTCAATTTTCAAAGTTATTCTAAAAGTCTACTTATTGAGGTTACTTTCTGCAAAAAATGTAGAGGTCAGAAAGAAAAGTATATTACAATTCCTTTAGATAAAATTCATATAACTACTTTTGAATTATATTAGCTAATAGTAATAAAGAATAAATTGCTTTAAATAGAAAGCAGAGGAACTAATGTGGACATTCTACATAAGTCTATGTAAGAAAGTTTGTATTTATGTTCTTTTTTTTTTTTTTAAAGATTTTATTTATTTATTCATGAGAGACACACAGAGAGACAGAGACAGAGAGGAAGAAGCAGGCTCCCTGATATGGAGCTCTATCCCAGGACCCCAGCATCACAACCTGAGCCAAAGGCAGACACTCAAACAATGAGCCACTCAGGTGCCCCTGCATTTATGTTTTCAGCTTCCTTTTTGACTGTGGAGATTGCATCAAATTTTGCGTAAAATATTTTTTTCCAAAAGATTTGATATCTAAGAAACAATCTTTATTCATACTTAAAAAAATTGCTTTCAATCAAATTAATTATGCCTATGCTGTTATGGTATCATGGGATCTTATTGAATAGTGGTTAGTGCACAGAATCTGAAGCAGACAGCCTAGTTTGATATGCAGTTTCCCCTAATATTCTAGGAGATCTTTTTTTTTATTATTATTATTCTAGGAGATCTTGACCAATACCTGTGACTCTCCTGTTCCTTAGTACCCTATATATGAAATGTAGGAAAATAAGAGTAGGTAACTCCTTACCACATAAGATTGCTACTAAGATACAATTTCTAAAAATGTGAAGTGTTTATTTACAACAGTACTGGCACATAGTAGGGTCATAAAATTTAACAAAGATTTATACTAAATATCATATATGATAAAGATCTAAAAAAAAAAAAAAGATCTAAAATGCCATAGGATGTGTAATATATACTATATATAATATATAACACATGATACAAATATATGTGAAACATGCATTTAACATATATATGTCACACATATTTAATCTTTACAAATATATATCACATTGGGAAAAGTTGAAAAATAAAAATAGAAGTATAAGACACTTTTTATACACAACAGAGTTTAACACTGAATTAGAATGACACAACATATATGTTTATACAATATGGAATTTAATACATTTAGTTTTGCTACTTTGATATGCTCAATTAAGTATATGGAAGTTTACATTCAGAAATTCATTATGATTGTAACTTCAACATTTTGTGGTAGTTTATAGTTAATTAATAACTTACGAATATAATTGTTTCAGTAAAATAATAAAGGAGAGGGATGCTGGGTGGCTCAGTGGTTGAGAGTCTGCCTTTGGCTCAGGACATGGCCCTGGGGTTCTGGGATCGAGTCCCACATTGGGCTTCTGTATAGAGCCTGGGTCTCCCCCCTCTGCCTATGTCTCTTCCTCTTTCTGTGTCTCTCATGAATAAATAAATAAAACCTTAAAATATAATAAAGGACAATTTATATGCAGTTACTGATATATATTTATCTTACACATAGACTATATAGGATCACCCTAAGATCTGTTATGTCTATGTTAATCTCTCTTTAGGCCATAGTTTTATGCTCCCTAGTGGGGAGTTTGAAAAGACTTAGAACTTCTTAGAAGATGTTCACTCAGGAAGGAAGAAGCAAAGTTGACCCACTTTCAAGAAGAAATAACCTTTAGAGTAGCAGTGGCTTGGTAGACTCCCAATTATGGCTACCTCAAAATTTGTAGCCTCCCTCCACCCCCAAAATTCACCATGAGAGCGTATATTAACTTCATTTAACATTGTTAAATTGTCAATTTTTTATGAATTACAGGTCCATTTGGTTTTATCAAATAGTCTATTTAGAAGAAAAATAGAAATTTATGTCTCAAAGCTACAGCCTGAGCAAATATGGACCACACTATTTGTATGTACTGGTTCTATAGAATTAATTTTTACCAACTACCTAATGAAATTTTCTGAAAGACTGAAAGTGTAGCTCAGTGAAAAGGAATTTTAATGTAATTTGTGGTAGAAGCTATGTCAAAAATGGTTACTCATCTCCAGTTTAAATTTGCAAGAGTACACATACATCTGGGGAGAAAAAAAATCTAAGAAGGTGAAAAAAGAAGAAAGAGAAAGATTCTGTAATTAGTGCATTAATCAGTATGTTAGAAGCAGTTTGTCCAGGAGTCTATGACATTTTCTGACATACCATTGTTTTCATTATGCATTTTTAGTTTTATATAACCATAATACAAATATAGTTGTGAAAAGCAATCTGTTCACAGATTAGAGAAAACTTGTATGTAAAATTTGCATTATTTGGTTTCCCATGGGTAAGAGTCTAAAATTCTATAGATTATTTAAAGCTTTTCTCTCATCTTGTCAACAAGAAAATTAATTTTCAGCAGCAATAGTGCTTTTTCCCAGATATTTCAGTGTTATTTTGATTTATTTCTGCTTATCTATACAGTAAACAAGAAAATAAAGCAGAAAACAAAGCAACAGAATCAAACTTTGATGCATCCTCATGTTGAAAATCAGCTTTACAATCAAATAAGAGGGTGCTATTTTTGGCACTGGACTTCTATGGCCTTGTATAGAATTAGATTCAAATGAGCCATAAGTCCCTTAGTGAGGAATTTAGGACTCAGGAAAGAGAAAAAGAAATGTCTCAAACGTAAGATCTAGACTGGACTTGGCTTTTGGGACATCATCATTCAGGATGTTTATCTTTCACCAAAATACAACTCTACAGGATACCTTTTTGTCTATTTTCCAATAAAATATTAAATTTATCTCAACCTAAATGAAAGGTGTCTAATAACCATAAAGGTAAACTAATTTATTAACTTATTCATTTATTCAACCATGCAATGCACATTTATTGCATCCTCCATTCCATTATGTATTAGGGATGTAAAGGAGAAAAGAGACATATTCTATGCTCAAAGAGTTCACAATTGAGATGGAACAAAAATTAAAAGAAAAATTAATTAAAATGTGATATAGAATGTGAAATTATATAACTTGTTTTAGTTAAAGAATAGAGTATGGATAATCCTGTTGTAGTTATCAAGGAGAGTTTTATTGAACATTGGGTCCTTGATGGAGTGAATAGGACTCATTAGGTAATAAAATATATATCTTACCTGGACACCATGTTAATAAACCTATGAAAATACGTTAAATTTTAATTTTTAATGTCTATATTATTTTGAATAATTATATTATTAAATTAAACATGTTTATCAAGATTAGTAACATTTCAACATGATTTACATTCTCTGAAAAACCTAATTTATTTAGTGGTAAGGGAGATTATGTTGAAAAATCTAATAAGGGAATACAGAGTAGACATTTACTTTTTGAAGAAATAAAATTTAACTGATTACTTTCTTTGAATCCTTATGTAATCTGAAACACCTAATATAAGGGAAAAAAGTGAAGTTTAGGGAATTTTTAAGAGAGAAATAGGTCACTTCTCTTTAACAAGATTGAGAGGAAAGGTAAGTTAATCTGAGAATAAAACTTCCATGAAAATCATCTAGTAAAAACAACAATAATTTTGCTGTTTTAAATTAATTAATTAATTAATTAATTAATTTATTTATTTGAGAGAGAGCACAAGTGGGGGGGGGGTCAGGGGGAGACAGACAAGCAGACTCCCTACTCAGCAGGACCCTGGGATCATGACCAGAGCTGAAGGCAGACACTTAACCGACTAAGCTACCCAGGTGTTCCCCAAACAATAATTTTGTAAATGTCAGAAAAGTTCTGATTCATAAGTTGAATAGCAAATAGAGATTCTTTAATACGTGGTCATAGAATTAGGCAGGGACACTTAACTATATAATCCCTCAAAATGTCCCATCTATGGAAATTAAACTGGTCTTAATACACCCATACGGCTAAAAATGCTGTGCATTGTACCCAGTAGTCTTTGTTTTACCTGTTAAATTAGCAAGGAGTCGAGTTAGAGTACTTTTTAAATTTGCTGATTGCTATGAAATTTTTGTAATTAATACATTATTAAGAAAATAATCATAGAGTTCAAAGTGCCATACATATGGGTATTGCTAGCTGGTTGGTGCATTTGTATTAAAATTCAGGATATCGTAAAATATAAAGAAAATAAAAAATTGAAAAGTGAATAGTTAAAAGTAAAGAAACTCTACTGCTAATATATATTGGCAATAGTTTTAAATATTTGTATTAATAAATTTAAAACATTCGTTGTGGAGAATGGAGACATTTCAACATGATTTATATTCTCTGAAAAATACAATTTACTTAGTGGATAAGGGTATAATTTTATTAAAAAATATAGTTAGGGACACCTGGGTGGCTCAGGGATTAAGGATCTCCCTTTGGCTCAGTCGTGATCCTGGGGTCCTGGGATTGAATCTTGCAGGGCACCTGCTTCTCCCTCTGCCGATGTCTCTGCTTTTCTGTGTGTGTCTCTCGTGAATAAATAAATAAATAACTTAAAAATAAGAATTAAAAAAATAAAGAATCTAGTTTTAAAAAGGTGTAAATGGATGATTATCTGTAGAAGAAACCGGGCTTGTTATTTTCTTTGAACCCACCTGTAATAATAGGTGTCTTATTATCCTGGGAACTTGAATAATCCTTAGAATTCCGTATTTCTTTGCTAATTCTCAGTAAGTGGTGATGGTGATGTCAGTTACACTATTTGGTCCGCCATGTCAATTTGCAGGTAGAAATAAAGACCACTAGTCACTGGAGAGTTATGCTTTGTAGCACAGAAGTTTTCCCTGTTTCTTAAGTTTATTATTTGCCCAAGGGTCATACCCATGATCTGTGTTTTGTTGCAAAAAAGTTTTCCCTGTTTGTGAAGATTATTCTTTACCCAGGAGTCACACTCATGGAAGAAGATCAAGTACTAGCATATTCTGCCAAAACATGATAAGAGCTAATACACTTGCAGATATACCCCAAGAGGAACTCTGGATTGAGATCAACTATGAGCAAACAGCTATTACTATTAATCACCCTAAAGAGTATACTGTTAGAGAGGAAGGAAATACTCTAGAGAGGGAAATAATATGGAGGTAGACTGAATACTGGTGTCTTGGGCAAAAATTATTTTGATTTCTATGAGAAAATAGATTTCAGGAGACTTATGTGCATTTCTAAAAATATCCATCTCTTGGTAGCTATCAGAATTGTACTATAAAAACTAGACTGGTTCTACTGGTACTACTCCCATAATTCCAATGTTTTAAAAAATACATATAACAGATTTAGTTTATGAGTAAGCTTAGTGAGGTCAGGAGTCTGCCTTAACCCATTAATATATCTTCAGGGCTTTAAACAATATTTCTCATAGAATTAATGAATCAAACTATCAGATAAATAGTAGATTTCAATGTAGATTTATTGAAATGTAGATTTCAAATGTAGATTTATTTCAAATAAATTGGAGAATTTACACAACTGCTTTGATTGACTCTATCTGAATGCTTTTCCTTTTTTAGTCTATAGATTTCTTTAGGTGACATAAAATTATGCAAAAAAAACCACTCTGGAAATATTGAATCAAGTAAAGCAAACACAAAAGACTTAAGTGTTTTCATACTTATAAAAATGAAAAAAAATTTTCTCCCTCTGGCTCATATGGTTTGTTTAATTATATGTAATTTCCTGAAGTAATAATAAAAAAACACCTAATAATACTCATAGGTAGATTTATTAAATTTTAAATTAAATTATTATATTTCTTCTTCATCTTATTCTATGAATAAACATCTATGGCATTTGATTTTAAGGTATCTTTACTATTTATTTAGCTGTGGAGTATTGAGTTATATTTGTTAAAGTATGCAAATTTGCCTAGATTAACATTCTAAATCTGTAAAATTAGGCTTAAATTATTAAAACATGCCATAGCCGTTTTGTGATGATTTAAATAAGACATAAATGAGTGCGACAAGCATATTGCTCCTTTGCTTTTCTTTGTTAAAAATGTCAGTCATATTTTGAACTATAAGTTATCTGTGGGCAGTAATTGCGTTTTGAGTGTGATTTGATTAAGTGTACTTTTGAATATATCTGAGTCACAGTGAGGAATCTAAAATTGAATTAATATGAATTTGACCGCTGACTATTTGGTGGGATGTTTACTTTGAGAGGCATTATACTTTTGAGTGGAGCAAGATTTTCTTCACTACTAAAAGTAAAGTAGTAAATTTCTGCTAAAGTCCTATAAAAATATATACATTAATTTTCAGACTAGCCCTTTAAATAAATACTAGAAAAATATATTTCAATTGTGGCAATACAAAAATGTCCTAATTCTGTGAATTGCTCCAAATGGTCCTCGGGGTACCAAAATTTGTTCAGGGAAATGGGATGAAGAGTAGCATATTAGTATCCTGTTAGAAATGATTTTAAAGGCTTATGTTAGCATTATTCATTATGCTGTAAATGGCACAGCCAGGTTCAATTAGAAATAAAAGAAAAACTAAACATTTTTCAGGGCACTTAGATTTGACCTTTACATTTTCCCTATTCATTGTTCTCTCAACTTCAAATGTAGGTGCTTTTCCCTTTTGCCTAATAAAACTTTCCCATTTTTGCGGCAGTGACTCTTCCAGGACTATTTACTACTCAAGACACTATTATATAAGCTCATTTTATCTTCCTCATGTATTTTTCTTAGCAATTGTTACAGTTACAGTTGTCCGGTGTGAGTATGTGTGATATATGTATATTGTGTATGTATGTCTATGGCTGTCTATGACGGTAATATATTTTTGTTTTGAGTCGCCATTGTATTTCATTATAATGTTTGGTACAGCATTTGGCAAAAAGTAGGACTTCAGTTATTTTGAATTTTGTTTCATCTATATGAAATATTACAGAAAAGTACTATCATTGTTATTAATTGTAGCCCTTTTAAATCTATTGACATTTTTCTTTTTTGTTTTATGCATATAAAGTAATTTTAAAACTTGATTAATATTTTAATTTTTAAATTTTATTTATTTATTCATGAGAGATAGAGATAGAGAGAGAGAGAAAGAGAGAGGCAGAGACACAGGCAGAGGGAGGAGGAGGCTCCATGCAGGGAGCCTGACGTGGGACTCAATCCCAGGACTCCAGGATCACACCCTGGACTAAAGGTGGCACTAAGCCACTGAGCCACCAGGGATGCCTTGATCAATATTTTAATAGTGTTTTTTTTTTTAATCTTCACCATTTTCTTATTTTGGTCTGTTTTAACTGGTTTTGACTCATCACTTCTTCTCAAGACCTGACCCTTACTTGCCCTCACTGCCTAAAGAGCATCTGGATCCAGTCATGCTTTCAAAAACCCTTTGTTCAGGTTTTCTTTAGATTTCTTCTTCGATGATCCTCGACTTCTGAGTTTCACGACTCTGTAATTTAAGGGAATCCCTGTAACCAACCATTCCCTGGTAATGGTTTTAATGTGCTATCAGTGTGATCCATGTAGCCTGACATCATGTTCCTGGAGGAGGTAGGACATTTCCCTTCCCCTCAGAATTTTGCTGTGTGGAACTCAGTAGGTTCCTCTGGAAAGTCACATGCTAGACTTATCCTACCTTTTGTGGTCTTTTTCTCATCAGTTCTTTGGGTCCTAATCTCTTTTTTATCCCTTCCTCCCTCTTTATTCACTATGTCAATGTGTGCAGTTACCATCGTTTATTTAACTAATCTCATATGTCAAACTTTTAGCTGATTACATAGTCTTAGCTACTTAGCTGGTTTATAAAATGTACTTGTAATTGCTTTCTTGGATTAAATTCTTAGTTCTCCTCTAAGCCTTGGTGATTGAGCTCTAAATTCTCTACAAGGGTAAATGAATACACAACGGCAGTAAATGAGGATTTATGCTTAGTTCCATGAACTATATCACTGGATGAGCCATATGCAAAAGAAGGGATTTGGTAAGAAAAAGAAACTTCTAAAGTTAAAAGGGCAGTTATTTGACCAGTTGGGACTTACAGAAATACTGAAGAAGGATGTGGAGTTGGAAAGAAGGACGGATGGAAGAGAGAAAGGGAGAGAATCCTGTCAAGGTAAGAGAGAGCAGAATACAGAGGATAATGTGGCCAAATTGACTTTCTACTAAAATTGGTTTAGAAGGGGAGGGAGTACAAATGTAAGAACTGAAATTTCAAAGATTTACGTTAGCAAATTATAAATGCCTAAAAGAAATGACCTTGTGAATATTCCTCTGGATTCTCCTCTTACTCTGGCCTTCATATCATTTTAAGACAGTCTATAAGATGATTTTTATTTTCAACTTCAAATTGTCCCCTTACTTTTTTCTAGCTGCAGGTGTTTTGGGGTCTCACTAATGATAAGATATGTGCTTCTTGGATGCTAATACTTGGGTGTGATATTCTTCACAGAAATCATCTTATTTTAAAAACACATCTACAGATGCCAAGTATCTTGTTAGGGTTAAATAGTAAAATGTTATAAAGGCTCTTCCCAACAAATTTTCAAATGCATTCATTTATTTGTTTGAAAAAAGATATACTAAGGACCCACTTTTAAAAGCAGTTAATGCCTTTTCTAAAGGCCTTGAAAAGATAGCAAAGCAAATGCAAGAAAATGGAAAAAAGAACAGAAGGCATCTGCAAATGTAATCTCTACAACTTTAACACTGAAGTTTTCTAGTCTTGAGCTCCTACTCTCAAAGAATGGAACTCCCAGAAAGTCCAGAGGATCTGTTGTTCACGTCAATTAATGCACAAAGTCTAAAGTTTACCATGAGCTTTATAAATGACGAGAGAATCTTGACTGTAGCTTCTATAAGTCCCATTAAAAGATGGAAAATTTTATGATTAAAGTGATAATCCCTGATGGGTAATACAGTGACTCAAGTTATATCAGTAAGGTTTCAAAAGGAAGAATGGTGCTGAATTGGCATTTATTTAAGTTTAAAGAGCAGTAAAAAAATGACAAAATCCTTGTAGTGACTTTATAATGTTACCTGTCAATACTCAGGCTGAATTTTGCCCAATGTTTAATGTGGAAACATGTCGGCCATTTAGTTAGTACTAGTCCATATCCTAATGGCCTCCGGAATACAGTAGGCATCTTGCCCTTAGCCTATATCATAAATCTTGTGATTAAACCTCCCCCAAGAATTGTTGAGGAGTCAGGTTGCATGGTGTACAGTTAGGCAGAAAAGGCACATTTAGAGTTCCATTGTGTTGACCCCGATAATTTTTGTTTGCCTTGATGAGACCCTCAGGAGTAGAAAATAGAAACCAGTTATCAAAGTGAAATAAGGGACTTTCTAAATGTGAAAAAATGCAACAGGATTTTTGAGAGACATGAGGGAACTGATAAAATCAGAAATATAGTCAATTCTTGTTATTCATGGTATTCATGGTATGTTTTGTTAAGTTTTGTGAACATTGAATTAGAAAATGTGGAAATTCATGGTTGGATTTTGCGGAACTCCTGTTCACACATTTAGTTAACTGGCCCATAAATACCCTTGTTTTATGTCCTTTTCTGTTTTTTTTATAAGTGTTTATTTAAATTTCAGTTAACATGTCTATTTCTGTTTAAACATACCTTATTTTATATCTACTGTTGTCTCATTAACATTGACCTTATAGCCTATAGCACTATAACTGAACTATGGTAAGAAAAAGAAACTGCTAAAGTTTCTAAACTGTGCTTGAACAGTTCAGAACTATGCTTATCTGACATGTATTTTCTCCATAAATCACCCCAGAGTCTTTTCATGCTTAGGAACATTAGTAGAACTTGAGCACTATGCTTGTGGAGCATTTTTGAAAAACAAAATCCCCCCAAAAAGTAAAAAAAAAAAAAAAGACATTAAAAATTGTTACTAGGTAGATTGCAAAAAAGGACACTCATTTACATTATTAGAGCTGAAACAAGAAAGCAGAACGTTGTTTTTGCTCCTCCTTGGCTGGAAAGTGAACTTTGAGGGACAAACTTTTTTGTCACCTGAACTGCATCCTGTCCAATTTGAAAGCATGATGAACTTTTTTGGTTCTATAGTTACAACTTTTTTGGTTCTATAGTTATAGTGAGTAATCAAATTATCAAATATTAAATCTGTGAACAGTAAGGATTGACTGTACGTCTCCAGGGAATTAGAAAAAACAAATAATTTCTTTTTCACAAGTGACACAAGATGAATTGGGTACTTCAGGAAAATATTTAAGAATACATATAGTCTTTTATAAGACCTAATGGATGATAACATGTCTGAAATATTGATCTAGAATTATCTCCAAGTTCTGGAAAGATGAAAATACCTATTTTTGCTATTATCCTTTAATCTTTTACTCTTTCACTCTTTGAGATATATAAAATATCATGTTCATAATTACTAGGTGTTTGGGACATTTGCATTTCTTTCTTAGGGAATTATGTTTTTTTCCCCAAAGCTTTTATTTTTCTATGGATTTTTTCCTATGATGTTGAAGTATATATTTTAATGATATTAATCTTGTATCTCTTAATAATTTACCTTGTTTTTCAATTTAGTTATTTGCTGTTTAAATTGGATTTGTTTGTACACGCGAGGTGAAAACAATCCTGCGGCCTCAGCACCCCTGGGCCAGTGGAAGGAAGTAGTTTAGCATTTAGGCAAGTATCTATGGTGTCTTTCTTCATCTGACTCTGTTCTCTTTATTATAACTCTGATTTTTGAAGACATTTTTTATTGAAATCTAATTCATATAGTCCCCTTTTTTCTCTCTACTGTTGAATTTGCAAGTCTGTAGTTTCAGTTAACCCTAATATTATGACTTCTGGATTGGCAAATGTGTACCCTTCCAGAATCTGGACTCAGAAGCCTTGTAGAAACTAGTTTAGGTCATCCTTTGCTCATACTAACTCCTTAAGCCTGTTTTCAAGCTTTTATGTTTATTTTCCAAAAAAACTTCTTTTCTCAATAAAACTTAATTAAATTTAAAAGTCAGGAAACACATAATGTCTCTTTATATGTAGGATTACTATTGCTGTATATTTTATGTTTAGTATTATGATGGATTATGGATTATACTCTTTCATCTTCACTCTGCCTATTTTTTAAAATATTGGCTACTTTTTTGTGGTTTATTCATCTCTAATAGTGGATGAGAAACAAAGATAATGACCAAAAAGATGCCAAAAATAAATGAGAAATAAAGGTAAATATTCCAAGAACATAAAACATATGAAAGGAATAGAGCAGACATCTAGAAGATTATGGTTAGTCAGTGAAATTTTCACCAAAGCAAAGCAAGAACTTTGATAACCCCATGATGTTAGAGAAATCATGAACTCAGTGAAAAGTTACATGAAGACATGTCAGACACTAATTGTTTTGTGCATTCTTTGCATTAGGCCAAAAATAACTACAAACAGGAATACCATTGTTTGAGAAATGGTAGTCAGTGGGTTTCAGTGACTTTTTCAGAAATTTAAAGAGGGAAATTCCAGATTTTGGGAGTTCACAGCCATGGGAAATCAGAACTAATGAAAAAGTCATGAATGTGCTTGGAGAAAGTAAAACCTTTACGAATTTTACATTAGAGCACTGGTCAGTGTGATGTCTGACCAGCAACATTGCCATTAACTGGAAACTTGTTGGAAATGCAAATTGTTGGATCTACTGCCTGACTCTGAAACTGGTTTTCATGGGATGATACTAAACAATCTGTTTTTAATAAAGTTTCCCACATATTTCTTATGTACTCTAAGTCTTCTGAGATCCACTGAGTTAGAGGAAAGAACAACATAGAGAAAGAATAAGGTCAATCTGTGTATGTGTGTATGTGCACGTGTGTGCTCTACCCTGTGTATAGAAATACCACGTAGATAATATAGTAATTGGATCTTGTCTAATGTAATAACATGTACATGTACCAGACAGTATGAAATCTGGAGTTGAAGGGGTTGCCAAGGATTCAGTTTTTGTTCTCACAGCTAAGATATAATAAGCTGAGTACTGCTCATTATGGCAGTGAAGATGGGCTTTACTATTTCCTCAGAATAGGGACTCTAGAGTATTGATTAAGCATGTGGGCAGTGAAATCATACTACCTGAGTTGAACTCCTAACTCCCACTTACTAGTTGCATGAAATCAGACCAATTACTTAATATTGCTTTGCTTGCGTTATTGAGTTATAAAATGAGAAAATCGATGATACTCATAGGTTTAATGATAGACAAATGAATACTTTTAAAATACCTAAAAAGTTTATAAAAAGTATAGTTGACCTTTGAACAACACAGGTTTGAACTACAAAGGTCCGCTTATATGTGAATTTTTCAATAAATAGGATACTGTAAATGTATGTTCTGTTATGATTTTCTTCATATTTTCTCTAGCTTACTTTATTGTAAGAGTTCAGTACATAGTATATATACAAAGTATGTGTTAATTATTTATGTTATTGGTTTGGCTTCCAGGGAACAATAGGCTATTAGTAGTTAATCTGGGGAGGAGTCAAATGGTATGTGCAGATTTTGGACTGTGTGGGGGAATTGGTGTCTCCAAGCCCACTGTTGTTCCGGTCAACTATAGTGAAATTTTAATTTTACTTCTTATTTTTCTGGATTCATTACTAGAATTAATAGTGTATGTATCCCTGGATACAATTACACAGATAGAGTCAGTCCTTGTCCTACTTTTCTGTATTCCCTAAAATACCTAGGAATTCAAATTAATTTCCGTAGGAACTTTTAGAGTGATACTCAATAAACCTTGGCAATTTTATTTGGGACAGGTATTTCCTATAATCCTATAATCCACTTTTTCCTTTTGTCCAAAAGGCATTTTTCCATATTCCATCTGTCATTGGCACAGTCTCCTAATTTAGAAGCACAGAACTTTATCTTAGCCAGACAGATGTGCTTTGCTAGTCTTCCCGAGTGTAACAATGTGCCCTACACTCTATTTTCCTGACAATTGGGTGAAATCCCTTTATGTCTTTGTATGCAGGTTCTGTGAATCAGAGGGAGCTCTTTTACCCATTCTTTGAAGTGGGACATCCCTGTCAGTCACTGCAGCCTATTGCATTTTTCTAAGACTTGCACATTGATCCTTAATCTATGTCCCATGAAATACTGCTATTTTTCACTATTTCATTTGACTTGCTAAGTTTGTGGTTCCAATTAAAGGATTCTGGGTCACAGTTATAGCAATTGCACACTGTCATCCAAAAGATCACAAATTTCATACATCTGTCTCCTCAGCCTTATCCACATCCCATCAATTATAGCAGTCCTATAAGTGTCTAACAGATTTTGACATTTATGTCTTCATTGGCAATAATCTTAAGAGGCCTATCCTTATATTTGAAACATGAAGATACTTAAAAGTTACAATCTGTGATGCTAGCATTGGGAGACTTTGAATGCCCAAATCTCTTAGCTTCTTGAATTATCCCGTATGCTTTATAGATGCTTTCAAGGTACCTTCAAATAGTTAAGATGGAATTAGGTGAATCCTATAGTTAAGCTATCCTGTGGACGCCAATGGGAGAGGAAATTGAAGGTCTTTCAGATTAAAAGTTCAAATTGTGATGATTGCACCTTTTAGCCTCCAAACTGGCTTTTACCTTGATCTCCCTAAGCCTGTTCAGTTCATCATATTGAAAAGATTATGACATTTTCTAAATCACCTGGGGGGAGTATTCCATTTCAATTCAATGGCTAAGCCATTCCCTGGGCCCACAGTTACTATCCTGCTGCGTTTAGTTCTTTAATGTGGAAGTAATTCTTATGTTTATAAAGTTTTGTGGCTTTTTAAATCCCACAAGGAAATCTCACACTTTAATGTGAGATAAGCTGAAAGAAATTATTCACTGTACCTCAACTAGTCTAAAAGGAAAAGCTTATCAAAGGAAAGGAAATGCTAGTCACAGCCACTTTAAACATCAGTAAGGGGACATCACTGGAAAAAAATATCACAGAAAATAGCCTTTTGATGTTGGAAATTTTGAAGTGAGATGCCAAGTCTGAATCTTCCTTTTTGACCAATAACATTTTCATAATTTCAAATGTATTATGTATTCTCTGGAAAATATTAAAAACCAGAGAAAGAAATTGGCTTCACTTTAATACAACCATAACTTCTACACATCTTTTTCAGTCTGAGACTATGCATCTGAGTATAAATGAAATCACTTCTCTGAATTTAGTATCACCTTATAAATCAATTACCTTGTAAGTCTATGCCATTATATTTTTGAAATGCTTATTAGTATTTCTATGGATTAATCACATTGAATTGCCATATTTTTATTAACACTGATTTTGTTGAATTATAAATTAATTATAAAGTTATGAACATCCTTGTTAGTAAGTCTTGGCTTACATCTTTGATTATTGCCTTAGGCTAAATGTCTAGCAATGAAACTGATAGTTAATGAAATTAACACCTAAATATATTGCTAATACCTCCTCCAGAAAGGTGGTACTGATTTTACCTCAACTTTGCCAACAGTGTGTCTTATGAATTAAAAAATAAATAAACCTGTAGCCTAAAAAAGTAAAAGTGACCTCATTCCAAATTTCATTTACTGCTTCACTGGAGATAAATATCCTGCCTTTTCTTTTTTTGTTTGTTTGTTTTTTTTTTTTTTTGTTTTAGTTTTGTTTTTGATTTTTTGGATTTGTGTGTTACTTTAACATTTCTATTTTATTCATGTTCTTCTACCTTTAGTACACAGTTTTATCCAATACACAGCTTTAAAAAGTGGAATCTTTATTTAGCTTTTATAGGTATTTTATATCTGAACTAGAACTTTTGGTAAAACATGACAGGCTTCCTCTACCATTTCTCTGTTGATTTGTCAGAAGCTTAAAAGCCCTTTTAGACCCTCTCTGCTCACATCGAAATGTATACCTATTAGAAAACTTAATTGAATTGCAAAGAAGAAACTCACTTTACCGTGTTTGAATTAATTCTAGGTGAAGAGCAGGAGCCCTTCCTGTTATTGTTTATCATGTTACAAGAGTAGTTAAACAAAATATTTTTTGACTTGCCCTCTTCTTAGCAATGCTCATATGACATGCTGGTCCAGTTTTTGTTTGTTTCCCTATTCCCTATAAGAAATATCTATTAATGTTATATTTATCTACAAATGTTATTTTTTCTGGTCTTCGTCTCACCTTAATATGCAGGCCAAGACATAAATTTGTAGAAGTCGAATCTTGGAGCAGCCCTCTTCAACTATTAATACTTTGAAAAAAAAAATATTGTCTAAGCTTCTCTAGAATATTGAATCTCTATCCACGGATAGGAAACAGATATATCTATCTGCTTCTCTGTAGTTTACAATTCTTAGATTTCAGTTAACTTAATGGAAATTTCACCATATCAGTTAGTATCATCCTCTAATGAGTTATTGTGAGTGACTGCATAATATGTAACAGTTTGTATGTTCTCTTGTTTTTTACTCAGGTTTTTTATTAACAATTATGCACTTGATTACTTTTTTTCTATTATAAAATGGCTACAGGGGTGATGCCTGGATGGCTCAGTAGTTGAGTATCTGCCTTTGGCTTAGGTCAGATGATCCTGGGGTCTTGGGATAGAGTCCCACATCGTCTCCCACATCCCTGCAGGGAGCCTGCTTCTCCTACTGCTTATGTTTCTGCCTCTCTCTCTCTGCATCTCTCATGAATAAATAAATAAAATCTTAAAAAAATAAAATAAAAAGGCCATAGTAGATACAGTAGATATAAAATGGCTATGAGATACAGTAGATTCTCATACATGCAAATGTAGATACTGGTGCTTGTATGCAATTGATTTTATGATACACTTCATACATTATAATAGGTGTTATCAAATTGATCCCCCAAAATTGTGTAATTATTCACATTTATGACACCATATGCAAGCATAAACATTTTATTCAGATCCCTAGCAGAAATAAATATTGTCTGTTTCATGTTTGCCAATATGATGGGTAGGTATCCCATTTTGACTTTATTTTGCATTTCTCTCATTACCCTAGTTACTGGACATTTTCAGTCATGACATTTTGTTCATTTCTAATTCTCTTCTGGGATCTGTATTTTCATATATCTTTTGTCTATTTCCTATGGGATACATTTGAGTTTTTCTTCATGATTTGAAAATGTACTTCTTATTTTTTTAAATGAACTTCTTATTTTTTTAAATGTACTTCTTATAACCATCACTTATCTGTCATTTGTATATATTTCATTCTGAACAGACCAATTGCTAGTACGGAAATTGAATGAGTATTCAAAAACTTCCTTCTCGAATAAACTTCACGACCAGATGGCTTCAACCAGTGAGTTTTACCAAAAATTCAAAGAAGAACTCATACCATTCTTTCTCAAACTCTTCCAAAAAAATAGAAGAGGAAGAAACTCTTCCAAATTCATTTTATGAATCCAGCATTACCATAAAGCCAACATCAAATAAGGATGCCAAAAGAAAACAAAATTGCAGTCCAATGTCCCTGATGAACATAAAGGCAGAAATTCTTAATTATTAGTAAAACAAATTTAACAATACCTTAAAGGATCACACACAGTGATTAAAAGGGATTTATTCCAAGGATGCAAAGCTGGTTCAACATTTACAAATAAGTCAATGTGATACATAACATTTACAAAAGGAAGGATAAAAATCCTACCATCATCTCAATAGTTGGAGAAAAGCATTTAACAAAATTTACAATTCATTTATGATAAAAACTCTTTACAAATCAGGTGTAAAAAGGATGTACTGCAATATAATAAAGACCATGTATGACAAGCCCACAACTAGCATCATACTCAATGATGAAAAGGTAGAAACTTTTCCTTTAAGATTAGGACTATCAGGGAGCAAGAATTTGCAAACCTGAAAATGATTGGTTGGTAATCTTTATCACTGCCTTTCCCAATGTTCCCATAAAATACTATGGTGAATGAATGACCCATATACCTGTAAGTATATTTTCTTATCTGGCAAAAGTGTCTTTCTAGTTGTAATTAAGAATATAGACTTAAAGTAGGGAGAGTATCCTGAATTATCCAGGTTGGCCCAATCTAATTATCCAAGTCCTTAAAGCAGAGAATTTTATCCAGCTAGAGAAAGAAGAAATAGGTATTCAAAATGTGGGACTCAGTGCCATATGACTGGGTTGAAGATGGAGGGGTCTTGAAAAGAAATATGAAAGAAAAGAAAATGATAGAAATGCAAGTGGCCTGAAGAAGCTGATAGGCTTCCAGCCAACAGCAAGGAAATAAAGACCTCAGTCCTATAATTGCACAGAGCTGAGCTGAATTCTGTGAACAATTAAAGAAGTGTGGCAATGGATTCATCGCTAGAGTCTCCAGATATCGGGCCAGGCCAGTCAACTCTCTGATTTCAGCATTGTGAGCAGAGAAGTCAAGTGCACTGAAGTTCTAATCTTGAGGCAAAGTGTTCTCCTCTATAAGGTGCAGTAACAAATACAAAAAAAAAAAAAAAAAAAGGAATAGAAAAAGAAGGGAAAAAAGCAAACAAATCCTAAACCTAAAGCAAAACTAGTAGCAAAACCTTCTTGGAATTATAAATTCTAAAAATATTGAAGGGGATGGACTATAGATTTTTGAAGTATACTATTGTTTCAACTTGACAGAGGACTATGTGATGTGAGTACAATACTTCTTTTAGACTTACAAAAATTATTAGTATATATGCTGCCGAACCAAGCACATAGGCTTACAAAAATTAATGCATGCTTGCCACATGGCATTTTGTTCTTATTAATATCCAAAAGGCGTAGCCAGTATCCAATTAGTGTGTATTTGCCTATGTGTGTACAATTTAGGGAGAAACCAAATATTTTTACAGAAGGAAAAAAAGTAGAAACAAGATAATCTTTTTGGGAAAAATGCATATATTTTGGTAGAGGATAGACAAATAAATGATTTTTCAGGGAAAAAGAAAACATCTGAACAGAAGAGAGCAGGTGAAGGAGCTAAATGCAATAATGGATGGAAGGACTAGAAAATGGCTAATTAAAATTATCACTAAATATGGCAAAATATTCAATAAATATAATAGAAACAATTTAATGTCTAGAATAAACTTCTGAGGTTTTCCCTTAATTAAGGGAAAAAACAGAAGTATTGAAATGAGAGAATAGTTTTAGATATGAATAGTGAATCTTACTTATGAATAACAGAAGCTCAATACAACACAAACATTGTAAACAACAAAGAGAGTTAAAAGTATTTCCTAAGTAAAAATTACGCAAAAACAAATCAAAAAGAAAGTTATTTTAAGGATAAAGAAATATACCTAGAATATTCAAGTAGAAAAATGAAATCTGTAATATGGGGAAATGTACTTTATCTTTGCAGATCTTAATAGATAAAAATTAATCATTGGAAATTATATAAGATATTTAGGTTTAAGAAGAAATAGAGTTTTGAGACCTCCATGTGATACATGAGCCAACAGAGAAATACTTAGTAACTATAGAACATTTATGACGTACAACTCAAGGAACTACATTTAGCTGTGAAGTCATTACTTATAGCCTTAAGAGAACTTGGGAATCATTGTACAGAGATCTATTCGGTCTTTTGGGGGTCATTCAAATCATACCCCTAAAATAAGAAATACGAAATTAGCTACACAAATTATGAAAGTGAAGAATGATATTCTATTGTGGCATAAATTACTGAAAACCTAGAGAATTGATCTGTAGTTTCTTTCCAGAAATTTGTATGAAAAATAGCTCACCAGAATAAACTACACAAATTCATGAGTTTTTTTTTTTTACCCCATTAGTAAATTCCAAGACTGAAGCAGTATACAATAGGATTGACAAAATAGTTGTCACCAACTGACCTAAGTCCATTTTTTTCATGTGCAAAACAGTGTATCTCTACAATATGTCTAATCAATTCCCAGCTTCTGAACACCTAAATTTTGTCAATGAAACACATTTCTCACATCTAGTATACTAATTAAGTAAGCCACTCATTTCACCGATATCTATAATATCATTACAGATATCTATCTGTATCTATATCTATATAGATATCTATAACATCATTAACATCTATAACATCATTAAGCTTAGGTAAGATTTCATTAAGACTATTGATGATCATCCAAGAAAAAGATTAGACTGATAGTAGCTCTGTCTAAATTGCAGACATAGGAATGAATGAAAGCCATCCTTGAAGTTCTATAAATGATTAGATAGATTGAGTGTCCCTAAAGTGAAGACAAAATTAACAAATACCTACAATGCATCCATACATATCAATTTGTACCATGTTGGGGAAAAAAATATAAGCACAACATTTCTGTGGGGTTTTATGTCAGGAATGCAGGTTAGAAACTGATTCTGTCTTGATCATTTTGCTTAATACCTGTGAGCCTCAGGACTGACATGCATGAAATTAATATAATACAGAGCACCTACAATAGTTTTATGAATTTATATAATAAGAGAATGAGTATGGTGCCTTGCTCTTCACAAATCACAGTTGTTCTGATTATTACATAAGAATAGTTTTCCTTGGGGCACCTGGGTGTCTTAGTTGGTTAAGTATCTGCCTTTGCCTCAGGCCATGATCCAAGGGTCCTATGGGAGTCCATTTCTCTCTGCCCCCATGCCTCTCTCCCTGCTGGTGTTCTCTCCCTCTCCCTCACTCCCTCTCAAATAAATAAATAAAATCTTTAAATAAAATAAATAATAGTTTTCCTTGGAAGATAATTCTAAAATTTACATGTGAAAAGTAGCTTCATAATTTTGCACATAGCTCCTGAGACATCATTTCAAATATATATAATTCAAGAATTTGTTCCAAAGTACATAATAAAGTATTCTGGAGCCCAAACAATCAATCTCCCCAAATGAATTTAATAATAAAGGATCATTCTTAAAAGATTAAATGCAAAATCAGAGTAAATATTCATATAGTAGGATATTTACATAAAACCACCCAAAGAGACAAAATTTTAAAACTAGACTGAAATAGTGACTTTTTCCTCTTTGTATTCTTATGTATTTCCTAAGTTTTTATAAGGCAGATATATAATTGCCGTGAGAACACAGGAGAAACAAATAATGATGTTCATACTGCAAGTGCCTTGTTTTACCATAAACACTGATGAAAGAAATTGAAGATGATACAAAGAAATGGAAAGACATTCTATGCTCATGGATTGGAAGAACAAATACTGTTAAAATGTCTATCCTACCTGAAGTCATCTACACATCTACATACATAATGTAAAAATTCCAATAGCATTTTTCTCAGAGCTAGAACAATCCTAAAACTTGTATGGAACCACAAAAGACCTTCTGTTTGTTCTCTTCTGGTGGTTCTTCCAGCACTTGTAGTTTCCTCACATATTGGGGCTGATCACTTATATGAAGACTCCAGTGGCTCCTTTAGTAATCTCCATAGCACTGTCTATGTGCACCCCTACCCTCTGTGCAGTGCTCTCCTCCCCAGTTGTCTGTCCTAAAGATTCTAACTACTTAGCCATTCTTCTTCCTTCTTTCTTCTTCTTTCTTCTGTCTTCTTCAATTCATAGACACTGCCAAGGATCCATTTGGGTTTTCCCTCCCTGTCCTATACTCCACAAACTCTCTTCAGGCAGCAAATTGAGGTAATTATAGATCTCCACTTGTTTATTGCCCTCTTCTTAGGTATTACTGCCCTGTGCTTTCTGTAGTCGAGTGTGAAAGTTTTCTTAGAAGTAAATACCCATATTCAACCTTGACCAGTAGGTAGAAAGTTTCATGAACTTTCAGTTCAATGACCCCTGAACTCGTTAGCTCCCAAGGAGTTTATCATATACAATAAGTAGTACAGTCAAAACTCAGACTTACCAGTAATGAGATATTTTGGGTTATGGACATAATGGCATTCATCAAATGTTAGTCATTTCTTGATTGTCTTAAAAATAATAGAATATACAACTACTGAAAATTTCTTAATAAATGAATATTTTTCTGCACACACTGCTTTTTGACAGGATTTCTTTAGATATTTACTGAATTCTAGGTTATTGTGTAGAGTTCTAAGAATATTGGTGGATTATACACATATTAATGCTAGGCATAATGAAAATACCAAGTCATAACACAGTCTATATAAAAGTAGACAAAACATTAGATTGGAATTAATTGTTTCAAACCTTTATACCAGTGGAAAAAGCTTCATTAGGCTAATTAAAAATAAAGCTTCACTAGACTAATTGAAATGTCAACTGTAAAGGCTGCCATGTGGTAAAATTGTTCTTGTGTGTGCATGTTTTATGTAAATCATTATTTGTGTAATTTGAAATTTTACACATTTGTTTGGAATGTTTTATATTTAAATATATTAATATATATTCACTTTAAAATTGTTTAATATCAATAATTGTGTTACTATTATTGTGTTATTTATTACATATAGCATATCCTTTGAAATGAACATGCTTACTCAGGAACTAGAAATTTGGTATTTGGAATACTTGAGAGAATTAAAAAAATATATACCCTTCAAAATAAATTATAATATGTGGACAGTAAAGAAACAATGTTGGATTACTCTCATTCATCTAATTTTGTTATTTTTACCTTGTAACATCTATTATTGTTAAGAAATTTATAGTTTTTAAAAGACATTTATGCTGTATTTAAAAGGATTTATAAGGTATTTAAAATGTTTTAAAAATATTATTATGAGCTACTCAGAGTTACTTTAAGATGTTACTGCCAGTTATAGATTTAATAATTAGCTCATAATTGTTCCCTAATTTATTTCAACTTTATTTTCTTGACTTTAAGTGTGATAAATATGCTTAGCCTAAAGTCATCTATTAAATGGGTGAACACTTCAGCATCATTTAGGTGTAATTATTGCCATAGTAAATAATGAGAATAAAAAGAAACAAGATAAAATTTTATCAGTGTATGCCTTTGGACACAGAATGAAGTCTATAGTAATTTCATGAGTCAAACTCTGTGTTTACAGATCATTTAGAATTTTTAGTTCTGGAAATCAAGAACACACAAAAATGAGAAGTAAATTTCAAGCAATAGAAATACTAAAATTGGGGGAGGTTTGTTTTGCTTTTAATGTAGAATATATTTTTATTCTACTCATAATAGAATCTTGATCTGAAATATAGTTCTGAATTTGAAGAGATTTTGAAGTGATGTCTTTGTCCTTAATTTAGCTCACAGTTAATTATAAAATATATTTTATAGGTTAAAAGGTCAAATGATTTTATACTTACATTTTTAATAAAGAATTACCATGAAATAAATATCATACTCCCATGAATTACTTACTATTAAATACTAGAAAGAGTTTTCACATAGTCCCTGGATTTTTTTCTCAATTTCATGTCCTGTAATATAGGTCTTTTTTTTTTTTATCTTTCTTTAAAATGTAAGATCTAATTTCATAATGAGAAAAATGTAATATCAATTGCTTATTTAGGTCTCAATAATAAGTTATTAAAGCATGCTCAAATTTAATCTAATATTAATTTTTATGTCTTCCATTTTAAAATTTGCTTATGATTTAGGGTTCAGATCCTTTAGGTTAAAATTACAGTAAAATTTCTGTTACTTATGCAAACAAGACATTTAATAAATATTTAAACATCTGTCTCTCTTGCCTGTAAACAAATACTAATATGTTTGATACACTGTGTCATTTAAACTTTTCATACTATTCTGTTTATAGTGTTTCCGTGGTCATTTTAGAAAATAAATATTCTTTGGCCAGGTGACATTAATTTTTCATGATCTTTCATTTGCCAGTGCTTTGAACTTTTCCTTATGTTCACTGGTTACTTAGGATATGCAAGAAATTTAAATCATCTTCTCTAACTTTACCAGGGTAAGAAGATAAGACAGGTGATAGAATGCCAATGAGAAGTCTTAAAACTCCAAGGACAGTTGAAATCTTCCTATTCTTATCCACTTTGCACATTATTGCTCAAATATTTTATTTTTTTTCAAAATGGTACTTATCTTTAAAAATCCTATCTCAGCTACTTCTTACCCATGTATATAATCCTACATCTCCATGCTCTCTGATACTCAGCAATCCTTTATTGTCCTTCCCAAACTCAATAACTACCATACTTACAAAGTCGGCCCAGTTTTCTACATTTTAATCTTCACCTTCCACTTAATGTTCTTTTCATTCTATAATAACAGGCTTCTTTCAAAATAAGCTCACATCTTAGAGAAAACGTCATGCATAACTCATGTTGGCTGAGTCATTTATTTGACTAATTCAGACTCTTTCACACTCAATTTCTCTATATTAGTGTTTTCTTCATGTTTTCCCTCCCTCTCGAAAGATTTGTTACTTATTTAACAAAATTTTAACCTAACTCACATTTGTTGTACAAGACAGACTTAAAAAAAGAATTAATTTAATAAGGAAACAAGGGAAAGAGAAAGAAAAAAATAAACATCTTTATTTTTATTTATTTCACTAATTATAAAAAGTGAAAATATTAGTGAAACATACATATTTATTTTACTAATTTAAGTTTTAAGTATGCTGCAGTGTTTTCTCTTCAGGGATAGATAAAATGGACTTGAGTAAAAGGACAAAAATAATTTTGCCATTTTTTAAAGTTCATCTGAAGTGATCTTCCAATAAGCTATTACTTGCTGCTTTAGAATAAATGTGAACTTCCTTATATGCTGGCAAATAGTAACTGTTTATATGTTCCATAACTGTACTATTTAATAGAAAAGGTTAATGAGTTAAAAAAAATCTTGATATCAACTACTGGTTCTATGATCCAGGGTAAGTTATTTCTTCTGCCAATACCTCTGCTTCCTCACTTGTAGAATTGTTATCTCTTTCAAGGTCTTGCCGTGAGAGGATTAAATGTGAAAAATGTATATGAAGTGCTTGCTGTATGTTTGATACTCAGAAGATACCCCCTACATATTAGCTGGTACTATTATTTTACTTAGAAGGAAGCTGTGTATGTCTATTTGGAAATTCTGAAAATTGATTTCTCTATAAAAGTAGGTGGATTTACTTCCTCTAGGGAAACCATAGGGAGGGGATATAGTTGGAAAGTTTTTAAATCGCTTACTCTCTTTGACTCTTTTTGTCAGAGCTGAAGAATGAGGGGAGTTTTAACTTCATCAGCAAAGTGAAAAGTAGGGCTCTTTTTTTATTTTTTTTAATATCTTAAAATTTGTATATTTGACAGAGAGCACAACCTGGGGGAGTGGCAGGCAGAGGGAGAGGGAGAAGCAGGCTCTTAGCTGAGCAGGGAGCCAAAGGTAAGACTGGATCCCAGGACTCTGGGATCATGGCCTGAGCCAAAGGCAAACATTTGAGTTACTGAGCCACCCAGGTGCCCCAAGAAGTGGGTTTCTTAGCTGAGAGAGAGCCTGAGTTTATAATAATCTGAAGATGAATGTTGTGTTTGTCCTTTTTATATATCTTTGATTCCCTGGGTTTTGAACTCAGATAATTTGTAGAAAGAATATAATCTCTGGATTATATTTTTTTAAAAAAGATTTTATTTATTTGGGAGAGCAGAGTGAGAGAGAGAGAGAGAGCGCACAAGTGGGGGGGGGCAGAGACAGAGGGAGAGGGAAAAGTAGACCCCCCGACCCCCACCAACTGGGTAGGAAGCCTGGTGCAAGACTTAATCCCAGGACCTTGAAACCTTGACCTGAGCCAAAGGCAGACACTTAACCAACTGAGCCATCCGGGTGCCCCTATATTTCTTTTTATGTGGAAAATATTAGAGTAATATTTTATGTTTAAAATGTAATTAATTGAATTTTGTTCAATCTACAGCATGACCAGGAGGACTTAAATTAGGGGACTACATGTTTAGGGCAAATAAAATAACTGAAGAGTGTTGATAAAAACAGAAGATTCTTGAAATAATTTGAAGACATAAAGGTGGAAATAATGATATCTAAAGTTGATAGAAACCAGCCCCAAATTCATTTAGTCACAAGTAAAATATCCAGGATTGGTGATTCTCATGGAAGAGTATAGTACAAATTTAAATTTAAATGGCATATATATATATATATATATATATATATATATGAGAAGTAGAGACTCATAGGATTAAAAACAACACATTAGAATAACCAATATTTTGAGAATAATGAAATCAATGTTTTTGTATTTCTACACTGAAATACCTAAGCCCTCATGGTATACCAACAATTACTACTTCCATTACAGCTTTAAACAAGTAAGCATCTTGACAAAATAGAATAAAAATATGTAGTTTATTACTTTCAATTTATCACACATTTACTAAATTATAAATTCTACAAAGTTGAGAATTTGTTTTTTTTTTAATGCTGTGTGCTTAACACCTAACAAAATGCTAATACTTAGTCAATACTCAAATATTTGTTGAATGAATGAATAAAGATTTCAATAAAGGTAAAACATTAATAACCATGTTGATTCTAGACTACAATGACATCAAAAATTAAATTAAATTGATTGGGTACTTTTACTTACAAGACAACTGATAATACACCATGTCTGTCATGGTTACTCAATGTGATATATGATGTCATCCATCTATATCTATGGAAGCTATAATATTAATTTGGGATCTGCAAGATAAAAGTAAATAAGCCCTTGAAATCATCATATACCTACGGGGACTTGAAGAAAGAAAAAAAAATATATATATATATTGCTGTGTTACTTATTTGTTTTAATTGACAATCGATTTTTTCAAAATCTAGTATTTTTAAATTAACTGCTGTTTTTCATGGGTAAAGTATTAAAGATGTCTTAATGATGTGAAAAAGCTTTTTTTTTTTTTTTCTTTAGTATAGGTGCTTGTTAGTGAATAGATGAAATCGTAAGATGAAGTTGAAGTCTTTTTCAACATTGACATTTCAATGTGACCATTATGAGACACCAAAAATGAAAATTATAGTCTCTTTAAAAAATCTTAATGAGGGGCACCTAGGTGGCTCAGCAGTTAAACATCTGCCTTCAGCTCAGGTCGTGATCCTGGGATCCTGGGATTGAGTCCTCCATCAGGCTACCTACAGGGAGCCTGCTTTTCCCTATGCCTATATCTCTGCCTCTCTGCCCCTCTCTCTATGTCTCACATGAATAAGTAATTAAAATCTTTAAAAAAATCTTGATGAGATACTACACTGAAAACAATCTATTTAAAATCACAATACAAGGAAAGTATTAAAAGTCTTCAACATTAATGAATTATTCTTCATTTACATTCTTTAAATCTAATCTTATAAAAGCATATGCTCATCAATTACTTAAATGCTGAATTTGGCATAAACCTTTTGCCAAATCATTTAAAATCATTTCTTTTAAAATTTTAATATTGAGCTCTCTGAAGCACTTCACCAACAAAACAAAACATAGCTTAGGATTTTCTAAATTTTTCATTTCATTTCAGTAATAATACTTTTCTCACTGACAGTTTATAGCTTGTGTTTTTTTCAGAGTATCACGGACATTGTTAATTTTTTGGATACCAACATTCTCATTGAGGAAGGAGACTGTGCTATCAGTTTTGACACTCTGTTGTGCCCAATAATTATAAGTAAAAATTTGTTCTGGAGCTGTCACTGTTTTCAGATTAAAGCACAAACAATATGTTTTCATGTGGCAATTACAAATTCTAAAGTGTCATAAGGATTCATTATTTTTATTATTTTAATAGTGTTTACTCTGTTTCTTGGCAGTCTGACTCTTTTAAAAAGTTTTGAAAAATATTTTGTTTCTAGAAAACACTTTAGATAACTATCAGTAAGACAATGCTATTTAAAATAAAAATAATTCTGGAAGAAATTAATAAATTTTGGCAATTTAGTGGTGGTAGTCTAGCTACTGTTGTCATGTTAGCATGCTGATCTATTGCTTTACTTTCCAGTGTTAACTTGCTGATCCTAAAGATAAAAAAGCTGGTAGATTATTTCTCACTATGACTGAAATCAGTTTTTTTTTTCCTAATTGCCACTAGGAACTTCACTGAGGTTTATAACTTTTAATATAAAATACTCAAAATGCTTAAGTTTATAATTATACTTTGCCACAACTCATCCTTTCCATTAAAGTTTGTCCTCTGTATCTTTTGTAATATTTTATTTTAGTTTTGTGTAAACCCAAATGAAAGCAAAGGGGAAAAAAAGTGTGATTAGAACATGTGTTGCCCGTAAGATAGAGAGCTTGAAATAATTAAGTAGTAA
The DNA here is from genome assembly GCF_018345385.1 of Vulpes lagopus. Lineage (NCBI taxonomy): Eukaryota > Metazoa > Chordata > Mammalia > Carnivora > Canidae > Vulpes > Vulpes lagopus. The sequence continues at coordinate 137,175,856 of NC_054827.1, forward strand.
TGCCCTTAAGCCACTGCTGTGCTAATACTACCAACAAGAAGTATTAAAAGTGTTAAACATGAAGTGCCATGGAATTACTATTTTCATCTTTGTCTCTGAGTAAAAATAACATCTTGTAGAAGCCAAAATGAATTTAAAATGCTTCTCCTAAGGCCACAGAGTCTACAGCAGCATTGTCCAATAGAAATATAATGCAAGCATATGCTAAATTCTCTAGGAGCCACATTTAAAGAAAAAAAGAGAAAGGTAAAAATACATCAATTTTAATAATAGATTTTATTTAACCTAATTCATCTATCACGCTGTCGTTTCAACATGTAATTAATATAACAATTATTGACAAAACATTTTACATTTTTATACTAAGTTTTAGAAATAAAGTTGTCTTTTATACTTAGAGCACATCCTGAACAGCCACATATGTGGAACAGCCACATCCTGAACAGCCACACATGTGGAACAGCCACATAACAAGTGCTTGATAGCCACATCTGGCTAACGGCTAGTATTAAGTCAAGCTAACTAACAAGTTGAGTATTTACTTAGTTGCAAGTAAAATATCCAGAACAGGTGATCCTCAGGAAGAGCACAATACAATTGTAAATTTAAATGTGAGCTATATCTATATAAGTCTACATGGAAAAAAATCTCAAATATATGGGGCAGGGCAGAGAAAGAGAAAGTATACTCTGGCAGGAGACACAAGCTTTATGCATCAGACCAAAACACAGTTACTATTCAGGCACCTGGGTGGCTCAGTCGATTAAGTGTCTGAATCTTGTTTTTTTATATATATATTTTATTTATTTATTCATGAGGGACACACAGAGAGAGGCAGAGGCATAGGCAGAGGGAGAAGCAGGCTCCATGCAGGGAGCCTGATGTGGGACTTGATCCCAAGACACTGAGATCATGCCTTGAGCCAAAGGCAGAAGATCAATCACTGAGCCACTCAGGTACCCCTGACTCTTGGTTTCTGCTCAGGTCATGATCTCAGGGTCATGAAATCAAGCCCTAGGTCAGTCTCTGAGCTCAGTCCGGAATCTGCTGGAGATTCTCTCTCTCACCCCCTTCCCCTCTGCTCCTCCCCTTGCTCGTGCTCACTTGCTCTCTCTCTCTAAAAAAATAAATAAAATCTTAAAAAAAGAAACATTATTATTTATAGTTTGTGTCAGTTCCCAATTTTCCACAGGGTTATATGAATGAAGACATCATTTCTGTATATAGTAGGATTCATTCTTATGAAAGCAAGCCCAGAATTATGACAATTAAAATTCTTGTAAGGTGATTGTCATATTTGCAAACTGTTTCCTCTGAGTGCAGAGATAGATACAAAAAAGACAAGAGACAGCAACCTTTACTTTGAAATTTAATATATATATATTATATATAACATATATTTATAATACATATAGAGAGAGAGTGAAGGGGAAAATCTATAGCTTTACTACCATGGAGTATGGACAGAAGTCTCTAAGTATCTCTATCTAGAATGATGTGCTACCCTTAATTTCAATATGTAATTGCCATTCAGTTAGTTGCCAATGCCTTTTGCTCAAAAAACCCAAACTATGCAGAAACTTTAACATCTTTTGAATATAAAGACCCTGGACTAAGCAAAAAATAGTGTATTATTTTCTGCATTGCAATGGTATGAGTTATTGGTTACTCAAAAGAAAGAATTGGACATCAAAACACCATTATGTAATATAGTTAGATATGGAATGTTCCATTTGTATTTAAAACATCAAATATTTTTCCAGGCTTTTCTCACATACTTGCCTGTCTATATTTCTTTAAATCCAGTTCTAATGTTTGACAGTCAGCCTCTCAGATGTTGCTATAAACTTAGCAAATAAAAAGTCCTCTTTTATCCACCACGGTTAAAAGTAGTTTGATATAAATCTGAAATCTTCAGATATCTATCACATATAAGTCCTGAAAATATCCCTTAAAACACATACACATACACATGTGACTTCTGATAATACACTACTCTCCATCTCATATCAATATTTAGTACTTCTGTGATGTATTAAAATAGCTTTCAATGATATCTTAATCCAGCATTGCCTTTTAAAATTCATGTAAATATTTACACATAAACAAATACACAATGATGATTTGAATAAAAATACTTTAAGGATAAGATGCTTTATAAAAAATTTAAAGTTAATCATTGTAATTTGGAGATCAGGACTTATATAGCTTAGATTATTAACAGTAATTTTAGCTAAATAAAAAGATTCAGTGTTTATAGCAAATGACGATTTGGTAATCAAACTTGACATGAAAAGTGTGATCACTGGGACAGTCGAGGAGTTGATGATTACTGGAATAATGAAGCTCTAGTCCAGGAGAACATGATAACAAAGGTGAGAGCAGCAACTATTGAAAAAGAGAAGACTCAGAAATGGCAGCACCACAGAAATTATGCATGCAAAATTCATATAAGATAATTATAGTCTGGAGATGTATATGGAAGATATATGTGCTTAGAAATGGAGATATTCTTAGGAAAGTTCCTGTGAATATACAAAGAGACATATTTGCATATAATTCTGATATTTTTGTTGATATCCTGTAGGATATAAATGTGAGTACTAATCACAGAAGGAAAAATAACAGGAAGATAAAAATGAAGCAAAATCCTAAAAATTTGTACAAGATGAAGAAGTGAAGCATGGGAAGATTTGACTCCAACAGAGAAAACTACAAAGCACTGCTGATGGAAAGATAGCACATGACAAGGATCAGAAGAATCAACCGATGACATGTCTATTTGCCCCCAAATTTAGCTATAGACAATGCAATTTTAGTCAAAATTTCACTAGGTATTTTTCTTTTTTGTTAAACACTTACATATTCCTTCTAAAATGTATACAAAATCGGGGCACCTGGGTAGCTCAGTAGTTGAGTGTCTACCTTTGTCTCAGGTCATGATCCCAGGGTCCTGGGATCGAGTCCTGCATCAGGCTCCCTGCAGGGAGCCTGCTTTTCCCTCTGCCTATGTATCTGCCTCTCTCTGTGACTCTAATGAATAAATAAATAAAATCTTTAAAAAATAAAATGTATACAAAATCACAAAACACCTTAAAAATGCTTTTTTGTTTTTGTAAAAGAACAAAACTGGCAGACTTGCCCTATCTGATTTCAAGTTTTATGAAAAGCTACAATAAATAAGATATTGTGGGACTGACATAACTGTAAACAAATCTATGGAAGAGAATGGAGAGTCCAGAAAGTGCCATAAAACAAGTGCCATATAGATATACAGATATAGATATATAGATATGGATATAGATGTAGAAATAGAAATAGGTATATAATCTTATTTTTAACTAATGTGCCAGAACATATAATGAGAAAAGGACAGTCTTTTCAACAAATTATGCTAGATAGATTTATGTAAAAAACGTATTGGCTCTTGCCTCAAAACACACACTAAATTAATGTCATGGCCATAAAGGAAAATGTAATTCCAAATTTTGTACAAGAAATATAGGAAATTATATTTGTTACCATGATATGATGAAGAGTTCTTAGGACACAAAATGTATGAATAATGCAAAATTATGAATTAGCTTAATCAAAATTAAGGATATCTATTTTACAAAAGGACCCCATTGTAAAAAGGAGGAGACAATTTATCAATGAGAAAAAATATCCCTAAAACATATTTGACAGGAGACATTTCCAAAATGTGTAAAAGATTCAAAGGAATTGGGTGCCTTGGTGGCTTCGTCAGTGGAGTGTCTGCCTTCAGCTCCTGTCATGATCCCAGGGTCCAGGGATGGAGCCCCGCATCAGGCTTCCTGCTCAACAGGGAACCTGCTTTTCCCTCTCCAGCTCCCCCTGCTTGTGCTCTCTTTCCCTGTTAAATATATAGATCAAATCTTAAGAAAAAAAAAAAAAACGACTTCATAGAAATCAACAAAAAGTATCAAGTATTCATTGTCTTCCCCTGAATGTGGACCAAATACAAATGAAAATATTCTGTCCTTTGTGACCTTCTTCAGGTGAAGATGTTCAGTTGATAATTTGCCAAATAGGTGTTGGACATCTAGAGAACTTTAATAATCATTACAACAATAAGCAAACATATATTTTAGGGCATGTATTTGACATACAAAATTGCAAGCATATTATTTATTTTTTCATTTAATCTTTAAAATAACCCTGAGTTCATTTGTAATATTATACTCATTTTATAGATGGTAAACTGAGACACAGTTTCATTTTTCATATCTATTTTGTATGACAGAATCAGCTTTGAAGAGTAGTAAGTCATGCTACCTGTAATTTCTAAGTATTTAGATTTTTTTAATAGAGAACAACTTATAGGTTTGTGTATTCAAAAAATTATCTGAGCATATACCCATTTTCAGACACTAAGCTAGTGAATTCAACTGTGGCAAAATAGGAATAGAAGATGAATGATAAGTAGTATGTGACTTCTGCTTTCAGTTTTTATTCAATATTGTTTTTAAACAGTTATAGTCTATATTTAGAACTCCTTCACAATACATTAATATGAAGTTTTCTTATTAATGATAAATATATTATGATTTGTAAATGATAGCACCCTAAGTTCGCAAAACACCGTCTGAGTCTTTTCCAAGGAATTGCTTGAAGTGCCAGCTGCTGTGCAGAAATTTATTTCTATTGAGCTCCATTGTGTTTAATTAGAAAAGATTATGGAGGATGTTTTATATTTCTTTTTGGCCTTAAGGTGTGATGAGCATTAGCCGACATGACAGATATTGCAAAGGATTTTCACATTGTGAGATATTTTGCAGAGCTTTGCATGAGGAATCATATTAATAAAAGTAAAAGCTATTGAGCATATAATTCCCCATGTACCACCTCAAAAATTTGCACCAATGGGTTCATTTTTGATTTGGTAGACTATAGGTTGGTCACAGTTTTAGTTTTTAGCAGACATTTTTTGGAAACTATAAATAATAAGCTTTCCCAGAATAGAATAACAGCAGGGGGAGCTAGTCAATGTGGCTTTCCAAATCTAAATTTTTCTTATGAACTTTGAAGTGAAATTCGCAGTCGCGGTCCCATTTATCAAACCTTTGAACACACACAAAGAGATGAATATTGTTAAAAATCATAATGAACTTGAACAAATTGAATTATTAGTCAGACTTATATCTGAACATACCAAATACCTTCACTCATAGTTCCCTAAAGATGCCTGAATATACATATTGAAATTTAAAATAATCCCTTTTAATTAGAAATCATTTAATGGCAATGAAAATATTGCAGAGATGCTAATAAATGTTAAATTGTTTTAAAGAAAATAAAAGAAAAATTTGTTTCCAACAGGAAAAACATTAAGAGGAAAGAATTTTATTTTCAATAGATTCCCAGTATGAACTAATGCAAAAATGCACACATACTATATTCAAAAAAGCATAATGTTCAATATATGATTGGCAATACATTGGAAACTTATGATGCCAATAAAGAACAGTGCACATGCTAATAAAATGAATACGTTCCACTCATGTATGCTATTGCTATTTTTTATACAATATACTTATTAAAACAATACTACTAATAATAACACTAATAGTAAATTAAAAAAAAAATTCCAGACATCGAAATTCTGTTAAGTTCAACTAATCAGGAATCATCTAGGTAAATAAATAAACATAAATAAAGTAATATATGTGTGATCAATAGATATCATAGAAGGAGAGCTTTTCATTTCATGTGAGTGGAGCCCAGCATAGTCTTTACCTGTCAGTGTATAGACAATGAAAAGCACATGAAAACCACATTAAGAATAGACAATATAAATATTAACAAGTGGCAAACTATTATCTGGAAAAAATAAAAAAGGTAAAAAAAATAAATAAACTTGAAGTAATATTGAAGAAATTCAAAGTAGAAAAAAGTCATGGTCAACTTGAGAGCCCTAAATTCTACTCTATGCTATTGTATAGAGACCTTCTTGAGAATGCTACTGGAAATGTGATCATGAGATGTGTTGAAGGAGGAATGAATGATATTTAATTTACATTCTTTAATGCTAATATGAGATGGAATGAAATATATGCGATTCCTGCATACTTCTGAGTTTGTGTGTGTAAGAGAGGGAATTACATGAGACAGTAATCTCTGCTCAGGATTTATATCGAGATGTGGAAAAGTTGGAGTCCATAACAAATAGATGGTAACTCATTTAATATGTATAATAGCCATCCAATAATCACTCATTTTAAGTGTATTGTTTAATGAATTTGGTTAAGTTTATCTAGTCGTATAACCCCCACTATTCAATACAGAAGAGCTGCATCATTGTAAAAACTTTCCTCACGCCCTTTTGCGGCCCTTCCCTGACCCAAAACTACTGATCTGTGTTCTAACACAATATTCTTGCCTTTATTTCTAAAATTTCCTCTAAATGCAATCATATAGTATCTAAGTTTTTTGTGTTCAACTTCGACTTAAAGCAATGCTTTTGAGATTCTTCAGTGTTGTTTTATGTGTTAATGTTCCACTTTTTTCAAATCACTTCGTAGTGATAGTAGTGATAACCCAAATTTAACTACCAGTTAACGGATATCTGGGTTGTTTCTAGTTTTGGGGTAATAATACTAAGAATACTTGTATACAAGACTTTATGACATATATTGTTTTGATTTCTCTTTGGTAATTCAAAGAAATGGAAGGTCTATCCATTACAGTAGATAAGCACTTTAGAAATTACTGTGATTGCTGTATTCTTAAGTTGCTAAAGATGATTCCTAACCAGAAACTAAGACAACTCCACATCTCATTCATACTTGTGTTTGTCTATCTTTTTAAAAAGTAGCTATTCAATGAGTATGTAGGAATACTTTTTATGGTTTTATTTGACATTTGGTAACTAGTGATATTGGCCATCTTTTCATGTGTTTTCTGGTCATCTGTATATCTACTTTTAAAAACTTACTATTCAAGTTTTTTATCAGTTTTTTTTTTTAAAAATTAGATGAGGTTTGTTTTTCTCAATGAGTATAAATGTTTATAGTATGTTCTGGACACAGTTATCTTGCAAATTTAATTTTGCAAATATATATTCTCTGTGATTTGCATAGTATTTGGGGTTGTTTTAGATTTTGAGTAGAAAAATTTTAATGTTGATAACATTAATTTCATCTTTTAAAAATTTGGGTATCTGAGATACCCTGGGTGTCCCAGCAGTTAAATCTGCCTTCGGCTCAAAGCATGGTTCTCAGGTCTGGGATGGAGTTTCTAACTGGGCTCCTTGGAGGTGGGCGGTGCTTGCCCTCTCTCTGCCTGTGTCTCTGCCTCTCTCTCTGTGTCTTTCTCGTGAATAAATAAATAAAATGTTTTAAAAAATAAAAATAAATAAAATGTTGATATCTATAAACTGAAAATCTTTTCCAAATCCAAGGCAACAAAGATTTGTTTCCTCTTAGAAGCTTAATTAAATCACATTTATAATCATTATGTCTTTCTGATGACCTTTTTATTATAATAATGTGTTTCTCTTTAAGTTGGGAAACACTTCTTTCTTTAGACCTATTTCATGGTATTAGTAAAGTTACTCCAGCCTTCTTAAATTTACTATTTAAATGATATATTTTCCATCAATTTTTTCCAGACTCTAAGACTTTATATTTGAAGTAAGTCTCTTAGAGACAGAAAAAAGTTGGAGCTTATTATTTTACTGATATATTGATTTTTAAAAAGGATTTTATTTATTTATTCATGAGAGACACACAGAGAGGCAGAGACACAGGGAGAGGGAAAAGCAGGCTCCATGCAGGGAGCCTGATGTGGGACTCGATCCCAGGACCGCAGGATTATGCCATGCTCAACCTCTGAGCCACCCAGGTGTCCCTGATTTATTGATTTTTATTGATTTTGGCAATCTCTGTATTTTAATCGATTACTTAATCTAATAATGTTTAGTGCAATTATGGGCATGCTTGAGTTTTCATCTAACTTTTTTGTTTTCTACTTGTCTTTTTTTTTATGGTTTGTTGTTTGCTATGTTTCTTCTGTGTTCCTTTCATCTTAATTGTTGGAATACTTTTAGAATTTTATTTAATTTTTCCTATTGTCTTTTTAGCTATTCTTCTTGTAATGATAGTGAATGCTATAGTGATTACAAAATACCTCCTTAACTTCACAGTATACAAATTTATAGTTAATGTAAAATAATTTGCAGACCAATAAGTTACCTCCTACCAAGCTTTATGTTATACAGATTGCATCTACACATGTAAATATCATCAGATAATACTTAAACTTTTGTTTTAAAAATTATTTGGTTTTTAAGGAATTTAGAAAGAGGCAGAGAGAAAAGATGGTCTTTTGTATTTTCCTCAATATTTATTATTTCTGATGCACTTTATTGTTTTCTGAGGGTGAGCATTTCCACCTAGGATGATTTCTCTTCAGCTTGAAGAATTTTATTTAGTGTTATCTATAGAGTAAAACTACTGATGGCAAATTCATTTATATTTAATTTATGTGAAATTGTCATTATTTCTTTGTTTTGAAAGATATTTATACAAAAATTATAGGAAAATATATTATTTTTGTTATTTAAAGGTATTGTTATACTCATTTCTGGAATCCATGTGTGCTTATCATTTATGTCATTCTTCTACAGCTGTTTTCATAGCTTGTTTTTTTTAGCTTAGACCCCTTTATGTGGGCTTCCTTTTGTTATTTATTTCATTTTTTTGTTGTTGAGCATTTTATATCTAAATTTCTGCTTTCATCACATTTGGGAAACTTTCAACCATTATTTCCATTCTTTCTCAACTCTCCTGGGATTCTCATCATGTGTGTATTTGACTTTTTTTTTTAACATAGATTATTTATTTATTTATTTATTTATTTATTTATTTATTCTTGAGAGACACAGAGAGGCAGACACACAGACAGAGGAGAAACCAGCTCCATGCAGGGAGCCTGATAAGGGACTCCATCCTGGGACCCTGGGATCACGCCCTGAGCCAAAGACAGAAGCTCAATCACCAAGCCATCCAGGCGTCCGTATATTTGACTATTTGATATAAATTAACATGTATCTTGAAGCTTTATTTTTTCCTTGTTTTCTCTATGTATTATTCAATTAGATAATGCATATTGTTCTATCTTCACTTACTCATTTTTCTGAAACCTTTATTCAGATATTAAGTTTATTTAATGAGTTTTTAAATTTCAGATAATGTATTTTCTTGTTTTAGAATTTTCAGTGAATTACATTTTCTGTCATTTCTAATTCATTGGTTTTCTTTTTAGTTATTTTGTTTGAAGTCCTACAGTTTCTTGTATTAATTGAGAGATATTGATTGATGATTGATTGATTGATTTTGCCTTTCCTCATTGATGATTGTTATAACAACCACTTTGAGACTGTGTCTAATAGTTTCAACATGTGTTTACTTTGCATGTCAGACATGATTGATTATCTTTTATCTTAGTTCTTATATATATATATCAGATATTTTGAAACGTATTCTAAACTTTATGGTGTAACATGTGGATATTGTGGATCTGTTAGTATTTTCTGATAAGTGCTGTTGCTTTTGTTCGGTCAAACAATGATCTTTGTTGGACTTGAAATGTAAAGTCTTGTTACTGAGATGGCTCCTGTCTTAATTCATCATATTTTCTTTATAAGAGAATCTCCAATTCTATTCTACACATGTTGTGGTTGAAAGGTCATTATTTAGGTAGTCATGTTTAGCTTCTTTTCATTCTGGGATTTTCATCAGCCACAGATTTATTCACATTTTTGTTTTCCATGGCAAGGAAACTGCAGGTTTTTGTTCTTTTGTTTTGCTGGTATTCTTATGCCTCTGCTGCCAGTGTCAATTTCCTGCACTTAACTCTAGTCTGAAAGCTGCATAATGGAGGAAGTTATTCTATGTATTTCTTCCTCAGTGCCTCCAGATAGATAGCTCCCACAAGTGTCTGTCTGTTTGTTATTTATCCAATTTATTTGGGTAGAGTTGTTTCTTGTGGGAAAGTCCTGATAGGTTCTTTATATTATCAAAAGTAGAAAGGAAACTTCATTAAATACATGTTTAGTGGAATTTTAAAAATTGAATTTCTAATAAATGAAAGTAAATATTAAGTTGAAAGAGAAAATTAAAAAAAAATCAGTTCTATATTTTTCCATTTTGTTTTTAAAGATCCCAGTTTTTGGTGAAAAATCTTTCTTCCTGTATATTTTCTTGCACTAAATGGCTATAGTTATTTTCATGCCCTTGTTTATTTAATTGTCTTCAATTTTCAGATCACCTTTGGTCCGTTTCTATTGGTTTTTGGTTATTTGTTCTTGTCTCTGACATTCTTGGTGGTTGGTTATTGAATGGCAAACAATGTGTCAAAAATTACCAGATAATTTCAATAATGCTATCTTTTTTCAAAAACAGCAGATGTTTCTTCAATCCAGAACTTAGTATATGGAATTTGATTCAGTCAAGTGAAATAGTATTGTAAGTACTATGTGAACAAACTGGTTTTCACTTATAATAAGGGTATAATCTTTAAGAATCTCAACTAGAAATATAAGAAATTTATTTCTTTCTTGGCAGTCTTTACAAATTTAATCTCTCTTTCACTTAAAACCACTGAAATACATATTTAGTGGCTTATTTTAGCATCTTCATTGTAGCCTTTTACTTGATTTTTTTCATCAGTTTTTAATTTTGTATACATGCCTGTTTGAATTGATAAATGCCTCAACAGGAAATTATAGACAGAATGGTGGATTAATTTATTTTTTGAAGTTCCAGATTTTCTGCATGTACAGTCCCTTAAATCAGGTATATTTAGTAGTCTTTATATCAAATATTTGTCTCCCTAGTTGCAGATGGTGCTGCTGTAAGCTGTAAGCTTCTGATTACTACTATGCCTCCAACATTGTAAATTAACAAATGGCCAGAGGGGGAAAAGTACCAATGAATGTAGGTTCCTTTCAATAGAGCCACTTTTTCCAGAGTCTTAGCCATTCAAATATTCCATTCAGTTATTATTGGATATTCTCCAGTGGGAAATACCTGTACTCTTTTGTTCTGTTTACTGTTCCAGCTTTTAGAATTATAATCAGTGGGATACTTAATCTAAACTAACTCTTCTGCCATACCTAGCAATAAAAATCTTTAAAATATTGTATTATACTTTTTCCTTTGAAATCAAGATGCAATATGTGTTTAAGCTCTTCAAGTTTCAACACTTGCTCTATCTGAATTCCCTTTCTTTTCTGCTTGCAAACTGCTGGTTCTCATCTTCTTGTCAGAACACCATTTTAAAAGGATCCAGTAGCAGCCAACATTCATATCAATGCTCTGATTCTTTCTAACCATCTCCCGTAGAGTTAGATGCTCTAGAGACCAGTATTCTACATCGCATGAATTACAAGTGTGGCTTCACTGTTTTGCCACTGCATAATCTGGATATCTAGCTTTCGAGCCTGGCATATTGTTTTCATTGCCTCCTCTATGTCTAATTCAACTGCTAAGCCTTTGCCACTCATTTACATTTGGTCACTATTATATCTCATTAAAAAAAATCTCATTTTAGCATATTAATACTTGTTGCAATAATAAACAGCCTCATAGTCTCAGTGGCTTAATATATAACCAAGATGTTTTACTCACTAATGTTACATTCTGATATGGCTAGGGTAGCTCTCATGGAGAGCTCTCCTTTAAGTGATTAATAACTAAGGGATTTACAATTTTAACATTTTGTTGCTCACCATCCTCTAAAGTTATGTTGCCTACCACAGTAGTCCCTAGCTTCATGCAGCTGCTAATTAAAATTTTTAAAAATTTAAAAATTAATTTTCTGTCCTCAGTGTCCCTCCCTGCATTTCAAGTGCTCAGTAGCCATGCATGCCTGGTGGTGAGTGTACTGAACAGTACAGATATAGAATTTTTCCTTCACTGCAAAAAGTTCTGTGATTAAGTGCTTCTTTAGAATCTCCTAAAATTCTCCACTGGATTCCTTCCCTCTAGCCAGCCAACAAACAAAAAGGGTCATTAATATCTGGTAGGATTTTATATGGCCAGATCTAGAAGTGAGGTGCATTGTTTTAGTTCACATTCATTGAGTGGATATCAATCCAATAGACCTTCCCATCTATAGAGGAGGCTGAGAAATCTAGTTTTCTTACTTATTTCCTATTTATTTAGAGAAAGCAAAATTAGTGAACAGCTAGCCTCTTCCACATACTTACACATTCTTTATTTTTTTATGAAGATAGAAAAAAAAAATGAGAACATTTAGGGAGCTATGTATATCATTATCCAGGAAAGGAAGAAGGAAGAGGAGAGGAAAGTTTTAGGTCTCTGACTTTCACAAATGGTTATATAAAGGTGAAATTTACTAAGATGAAGAACAAAGCTTTATGAGTATATGGGCAGATCCAAAGTGTTATTTGAGCATACTTGGATACATATGAATGGAGACGTTTAATAAGCAACTTAATATGTAGATATAAAGCTCAGAGGATAAATATGACTTGAAGATGTACATTTGAGAGTTATTGAAACTCAGTAGGTATGAATTCATCTGGAATTTATGGGACTCCTAAGAGATAGATTGTAGATAGGGTAAGATTGAGTGCTCAGAATAGAACCTTAAGGATCAACAGAAGTTATGGGGTGGGTATACAATGGAGAAAAGTGTAAGGCAGATTGAGATTTCTGAGAGCAAAGAAGAAAACCAAAAGTGTATAGTTACCTAGAAGACCAAACAAGGGTATTTTAGAAGGCAAGCCTCTTCATTGTACCAATAATGCTGAGAACTCTAAATAGCAATGATTAAAAAGTGTCTACTATTTCTGAAAAAAATATTTAAATGATGAGAAAGTAATAATATTGAAATAAAAATTGTCAGAGTATCAATAGATGCCTTTATTTTCTTCTGTCAATAACTGTAAATCAGTTGCCCTAATACTGCAGTTTGTCCTTTTAAACTTGGATAGATTTTACTAGTGAATGTCTTTTGGGTTACTTTTGGGCATTTCATATCTCATAATCCAATTGTAGTTGTAGGAAAAGTCTGATATATGTAATTTCTATAATCAGGGCTTATTTATGGTTTGTAGAAAAAAAAATCTCCTGTTGAAAGAACTTGCCATGATCTGAAACAAGGCATTAAGAATAATACAGGTTCTTGTCCTTTTTAAAATATAATACTAAATGATAAATTAGTATCAAGGACCATTACAATAAAACTTCACTTACAGAGTAGGTAGGGGGAAGAAATCAAATCAGTTATTACAAAGCAAAAAACATTTCCTAGTGGCAGTTTATTCTGCACAATGTGATAGGGTAAAGTTTGAGGCCATATGTTCTTATTCTCACTGCTTCATAAACTGAAAAAAATTAAAAGCACTCATTTTAGAACTATGCAGCACAAAACACTGTTTTGAAGGGTCTACAGATGAATGCCAAGAGGTTATCCCACAGTGAAAATAACTGGATGCCCCAGAGGTTAGCATTTTTTTCTATTTTTGAGCTTCTGTTTACTTATCTCATTTCTAGCTTTTCTATCTTCTAAAATCCTCTTAAAAAGTAAAAGTATCAGCACGGTGACTTTAAGAAAAAAAAATAAGGCTGAGAAAGAAAGCTGTGCAAACTGACTAGAAAAATTCATTATAATTAAAATGTGCTGTGTGTTTTTTCTTTTAGTCTTCATTTGAACTGAATTACTGGAGGGATAGTAAAAAAATAAATAAATAAAGAATAGGCAGCTCAGCGGTTTAGCGTAGCCTTCAGCCCAGGGCCTGATCCTGGAGACCCAGGATCGAGTCCCACGTGGGGCTCCCTGCATGGAGCCTGCTTCTCCCTCTGCCTGTGTCTCTGCCTCTCTCAGTCTGTCTCTCATGCATAAATAAATAAAATTAAATTTTAAAAAATTAAAGAAGGAAAATAAGCTACTAGGGACATATAATAATACTGCATATTGTAGATACTTATAACAACTTGCACTGCATTCTAACTTATTAAAATGTGATATATACTCATGTGATTCCAGGTAATTAAAACATTTGGCCATTAAGATATGCATAGTATCAAGATTCAAGTAATTTTTACTATTATAATCTTATTGGTAGGATTTTTTTTTCATTTCCAATATGGGTTTACATGATTCTTCTATTACAGAGCAAGAAATAGAGCCATTCAAGTTCCATTATTCTACCAGAAGTTGACAGTATATATTTTGTTTGTTGTTTGTTAGTTTTGCTGCAAGTGTTTCAAACTCTTTTTTTAAATGCTTGTAATGATTAAAGGCTTTCACAAGGGGCTTTATTATGTGTGTGTGTGCAACAAATTCCTATAATATAGAAAACAATCAAGATAGAAACTGGGTCTTTTCCTCTGGTTGTTATCTTTAAAATATCATTTTCATTTCTTTTTTCTTATAATGTGACTTGAAAATTTTATGGGGTAAGAACTTTTTATCAAGTGATATAAATTGGTGCAATGCTATATGGAGAAATGTTTAAAGAAGGTGAAAACATTTATTCCTGTATTGTTTGGACATTGCAATGTTCCTTGTTAATGTGAAGTATATAATTACAATTTGTTAGATGAAAGGATAAATATAATGCTTTTACTGATTTATTCATAGCATAATGGCCCTAGAATCCAACTACTTACAGATGAATTCCTGGCTCTATCATTTATATAACCATGAGCAGGTTATTTTACCTGTGGCTCAATATCTTTGCCAGTGAAGTGGAAAAAATTATGATTGTACCTGCCTTAAGTGTGAGTAAATTTCTTTGAACCGTATATTTTGTGTACAGTACACATTAGCTTTTTCTCCCTTTAATTTTAAATTACACAATTTGGAAACTATCAAAATATTTCAGAAAATTTGAAAAAAACACACTTACTGTATAAATAACTAATCACGGTAGAAATTCAAAATAAATCAAATTGTCTAAAAGCAAACACCCTGAACAAAATCTAACATTACATTTCCCAAGCTTAGAATGCTTTTTAGATATACAGAGTACTTTCTAAAAAAGCTTTCTTTAAACACATCTTGAAGAAGGCACTTGAGTGACTCAGTGGTTGAGCATCTTCCTTGGCTCAGGTTATGATCCCAGGGTCCTGGGATGGAGTCCCATATCAGGCTCCCCTTGGGGAACCTGTTTCTCCCTCTGCCTCTCTCTGTGTGTCTTTCATGAGTAAATAAACAAAATCTTTCTTGAAAAAAAAGTACCTTAAACAATCAGCCGCTTCATTCTTACAGCAAAATACAAATTACAGTAATCCTCATTAACATCAGAGTTTAGTTAAGGTTGTCTATTATCACCTTAAATTGTTGTAGAATACCTGTCTAATAAAATTCAGTTTGACAGAATAATAGACTAAATTTCAAAATTAGCTAGAAAAGTCTTTTATTGATTGCAGGTGATATAAATTTAAAATAAAAAGTCTTACAGATACAATTGCTGATATATTCACTCTGACTAGAACATCAGGAAGATATTGGATTCAAATATTTAAAACAAAAATTTTCTACTTGTTAAAAAGAGGATCAGAAAATACGAAGGATTTAATAAATAAGCCAGTTAAACAAAATAATTAGAATGAAAATTATGAGAAATATTTGGAAATCTTTAGACAAAAAATTTACAAACATTACTAAGGGACCCCAAGTAATTTGCATAAATGGATAGTTTGTGTAACTAAATGGAAAGAATCAGCATTAGAACAATTTGCAATGATAACAAGTAGTACTTTTTTTAAAGTATGAGAGAGAGAGAGCATATGATAGAGAGAGCATGAGCAGAGGGAGGGACAGAGGGGAAACAGACTCCCTACCAAGCAGGAAGCCCCATGAGAGGCTGGATGCCAGGACCCTGGGATTCTGACCTGAACCAAAGGCACACACTTAACTGACTGAGCCACTCAGGTGCCCCAATAACTTATTGATTTTGATCTGTAGTAGAAATTAAACTCTATGACTTATAGCAATTAAAACATGTATTAAGCAGCCCTGTGAGGCAGATACTGACGTGGTACCTAATTTAAATAAGGACATGGAGACACAGAATGAGTCGAACTAACTTGCTTCTTTCATACATCTGGAAAGGGATGAAGGAGACTCAAGCACAGCCAGATGTGTATAGCCATTGCACTCTGTCACGTAAATTTATCTAAAATTTCATGTAATTTTAATCAAATCTACAGCAAGAATTTTTGTGAAATTGAGTTAGCCAATTTTAAAGTTCATCTAGAATAATTGGTATACCATATGTAACTTAGAATTCCTAAGAAAGGTGTACAGTTGTTTCCATTCTCGGTATATTAGCATGAAAAATAAATGGTAAAGATTAGAAAATATGTTTTAAGAATGTAGGAAAGTTCAAACGAGAAAATAGGATATATATGTTGATAAATATTTGGGGAAAAATCCTTATCTCACATCTCAGATTAATGATAAGTATAAGGTAAAAAGTAGAAAAAATGTAAATTATAAAATACATGAAAAAATAGAAATTATATGCAATTTTTAATTTATTGGAATGAAGACTGTGATCCTAAGTATAACAAAAATGCAGAGCCATAAAGAAAATCATAAACTTACATCATTAATCAATTTTAAAGGAAAACTAATAAATAAATATAAAGCCCAAAGCATCCATATCTGTAGCACATAAAAACCTCTTACAATCTGATATAACAAATATTAAAATATTAAATCTTTTAGAAGTAAAAATACATTGAAAATACATTTTAAATATATTTTCCACTAAAGTAAAAAATACAACTATTTAATCTCATAAATAATAAAAATATCAAATTTAAAACTAAGACAGTTTTTACTAATTTTTTATAGAAGATAAAAGAAATGTTACCCTTGTGGGAAAAGGAAAGTAAAACATTCTCATATGTGAATATGGTATAAGTTCTTTGTACCCTAGTGGATAAAATATATCAACAATGGTTACATACATGACTCTAGTATCAGGAATTAGTGATCTAGTACTTTTCTGAAGGATATGATTACACATCATTTTTAAAAATGATTTAGAATTATAATTTCTATTATCAAAATAGGAACAAAAACACATAAAACATAGAAAAATAGCACAGTGGCAGGCATGAGTCATATTTTAGTACTTACATGAATAAATATGTATTCAAAATTATCAAAAGGAAGAGACTGGCAGAGTGATAAACAAATGTCATGTCTAAAAGATATAGGTTTTAGATTCATAATCATAAATAGGTTGTTAGTAAAAGGTTATAAAAAAGATACACCAAAGAATAGTTACCTAAAAATAGCTAAAGTGTCTATACTAATATTAGACAAATCCATAATATGAGAAAAAATGTTAAGACAAAGACATTTGATGATACTAGTGTGAATCCAGGGGCACCTGGGGGACTCGGTCGGTTAAACAACAGAGTCTTGATTTCAGCTCAGGTCATGATCTCAAGTGGTGAGATCCAGCCCAGGGTCGGGGTCCACGCTCAATAGGGATTCTGCTTCAGTTTCCCTCTCCTTCTCTCTCTGCCTCTCCCCTGCTTATGTGCATGCACACTCTCTCTAAAAAGTAAATAAAATATTTTAAAAAGATAGTGTTTATCCAGCAAAGAACACTAAGACTTATGGCTGAACAACACTATAATACACTTGGATTTGACAGATATCTATATAATACTTTATTCAAAATGAGCAGAATTCATTTTTTCTTAAGAGTATATGGAACATTGCCCAAGATATGCCAAATAAGAGGCCATAAACAATCCTGGATAAATTTAAAAGTATTATAATTGTACAAAATATGCTCTACAACAGTGAAAGAATTTGAGATTAGAAATCAATAACAAAACAATTTGGGAAATTCACAAATATGTGGACATTGAACAACACATCCCTAAGTTAAAATGGGTCAAATAAGACATCACAAGGAAAATTAGAAAATATTGAGGCAAATAAAAGCAACAACATATTAAAACTAATACAATGCAGATAAAGTGGTACTCACAGAGAAAGTTATAGCTGTAAATGTCTACATTTTTGAAAAGGAAGAAGGAAGATCTCAAATCAATAACATAAACTTCAACCATAAGGAAGTAGAAAAAGATCTACCAAACTCAAAGCTTGTAGAAGGAAGGAAATAATATAGGCATACATCATAGATATTTTGGATTTAGTTCCAGAACACCATGATGAAGTAAATACTGCAATAATGTGAGTCAAATGAATTGTTTGCTTGCTCAATGTATATGAGTTGTGTTTATGCTACACTATAGTTTAACTATACAATAGAATTATGTCTAAAAATATACATTAATGCCTTAACTAAAAATAATTTATTCATAAAATACATGCTAAGCATCAGCTGAGCTTTCAGAGTGTCATAGTTTTTTGGTGATGGTGAGTCTTGTCTTGATGTTGATGGTTGCTGACTGATCAAAGTGGTGGTTGCTGAAAGTTGGAGTGGCTGTGGAAATCTCTTAAAATAAGACAATGAAGTTTGCCACATGAGTTGGCTCTTCTTTTCTTGAAAATGTCTCTATAGCATGTGATTTGTTTGCATTTTATCCATAGTAGAGCTTTTTCAAATTCAGTTCTCTCAAACTCTGCTACTGCTTTATCAACTAAGTATATGTAATGTTCTAAATCTTTTGTTTTCATTTTAACACCTTCTTGGCATCTTCACCAGGAGTAGAAACCATCTTAAAATATCACTTACTTTGTCCATCTATAAGAAGCAACTCTTCATTCATTGGAGTTTTATCACCATATCAAAGCACTTAAGTCATATCTTAAAGCTCTCCTTCTAATTCTAGTTTTATTGCCACTTCCACCACATCTGCAGTGAATTACTCCACTAAGTCTTGAATTTCAGTCTATTAAAAAAAAGTAGTATCTTTGGAGCACAATAAAAAGAAATGCAATAAAGTAACTAATGCCTACATTAAAGTATATAAAATACAGAGTAAGAAAGTAATAAAGAAAATCAACCAAACTGAAATTTGTTCTTTGATGTAACAAAAAAATTGAGACCTTTAATTAGACTTACCATGAAAAAGAGAAACAAGACTCAAATTACTGAAATGTGGTTTGAAAGTGTGGTATCACTACCTATTTTACATGAATTAAAAAAAATTTGAGGTAAGACTATGAAGAGTTATATCCCTCAAAAATAAATACCCTAGATTAAATTAACACATTCTTAAAAGATGCAAAACACCAAAACTTACCCAAGAAGAAATACAAAGTTTGAGAAGACTTACAACAAGAAAGGATATAGAATTAGTAGTCAAAAACTTTCCACAAAGAAAAGCTCCATTCCTGATGACTTCATTTGTAAATTCCACAAAGCATACAATCAGCAGTGCAACTACTTCATATATTAGTTCAAAAACATAGAAGGGAACACTTCCTAACTCATTCTATGAGGCCAACATTAATAAGAAAAGTAAGCAAAGATAATGGAAGAAAATACAATTTCAGATTAATATACCTATGAGCATAGATTTAAATCTGTAGCAAAATTTTAACAAACCCACAACATAAAAAGTATATGTGTGATGAACATATACATAGGATTTTTTCCAACAATGCAAGACTAGCTTAATGTCATAAAATCAATTTGTGGAATATACCATATTAATAGAATAAATGATTAAAAAATAATTATTTTATGCAAAAAATGAACTTGACAAAAATCTAACATCTTTCATAATATAAACACCAAATTAGAATTAAAGCAAACCTTGTCAATAAGACAGATGTCATCCATGAAAAGCTCTTAGCTAACAACTAATGGTGAAAATTGAGCATTTTCCCTCTAATACCAGTAATGAGACAAACTCTACTGTCACAACTTCTATTCAAGATTGTACTGGAAGTTCTAATCTGGGAAATAAAGCAGAACAAATAAAGAAAATACATCCAGATTCCAAAGGATGAAATAAAACTATACTCTCAGATGACATGACTTCATATATAGAAAATCCCAAAGAATCTACAAAAGACTATTAGAGCTAATAACATTCAGTATAATTGTAGAATAAAAGAATCAATATGCAAAAGTCACTTGTACTTCTTTATACTAGGAATGAACAATCAAATTGGAGTTAATTCAGAATCCACTTATGGGGCACCTAGGTGGCTCAGTGGTTGAGCTTCTGCCTTTGGCTCAGGTTGTGATCCTTGAGTCCTGGGATTGAGTACTGCATCAGGCTCTCCACAGGGAGCCTACTTCTCCCTCTGCCTTTGTCTCTGCCTGTCTCTCTCTGTCTCTCATGAACAGATAAATAAAATCTTAAAAAAAAAAAAAAAAGAATTCCACTTACAGTATCATCAAAGAATAAGATACTGAGGAATAAATGTAACAAAAGAAATGCAAGACATTAATGCTAAAAACTATAACATGCTGAAAGAAATTAAAAACCTATAAAAATGGAAAGAAGTCCCATGTTCATGGACCAGAAGGCTTAATAGGGTGAGGATGGCAATAAAAACCTATAAAAATGGAAAGAAGTCCATGTTCATGGACCGGAAGACTTAATAGAGTGAGGATGGCAACAATCCCCATGTTGATCTACAAATTCCATGAAAATCTGACCAAAACCTCAATTTCCATTTTTGCAGAATTAACAAGATAATCCTAAAACTTAGACAGAAATTCGAATAGATTAAGCAACTGATGAATTACTGAACTCTACATCTGAAACTGATGATATACTATATGTTGGCTAATTGAATTTAAATAAAAATAGTTTTTATACTTCCTGAATTTAATACAAACTTAAAATATAATACAAAGATACAGTAATCAAGGCAGTGTGGTATTGGCACATGGATAAGATATATAGATTAATGGAATAGAATTGAGATACTAGAGTAAAAATCCTAAGGGTTATGTACAAATGAATATCTATAAGGGTGCCAAGATAATTCAATGATTAGGAATAATGTTATCAACAAATTGGATAAGTGGATATCTACATGTAAAGGAATGAACTTGAGAATTTATACCTATTATAGACAAAGAGTAACACAAAATGAATCATATACATAAAAGCAAAAGCTAAAGTTATATATTAAAAACTATGTATATTTAAAAGAAATTATAAGAATACATCACCTTGACATTGGATTAGTCAGTGAATTCTTAAATGTGAAAAAAGCTCAAGAAATCAAAGAAAAAATAGATAAATAGAATTTCATCAAAATTAAAGCTTTGGTTTTTTTAGAGGACACAATTTTAAAAATAAAAGGTAACATACAAATTAGGAGAAAGTATTACAAATTTTATATCTGATAAGGGATATATGTCCAGAATATATAAATGATTCTTAAAACTTAAAGGCAAAACAACTCTACAAATTGTTAAATTATTTGAATAGAAAGTTCTCCAAAATGGATAAAGAATCACCAGTAAGTACAGGAAGAGATGCTCAGTATCATATGACATTCAAAAAATGCAGATCAAGACAACAGGGAGATATCACTTCACATCCATAAGGCAAAAATAAGAGACATGAGGAGTAATCAGTATTGATGAGGATTTGCAGAAATTGAACTTTCATACCTTGCTCATGGGAATGTAAAATTTTGCATTCATTTTTCAAAACAGTTTGTCAAAATGTTACACAGTTTAAAATATTAAAAATAGCATTACTGTATGACCTAACAATCTCACTCCTAGAGACATTTTGGATGAGACTTATAAATATAGTTGTAGGCCTGCCTGCATATTAAAAAATAATAATAATGATGATAGTAAAGGGGAAAAAAGTAGAAGGAAGATGGGAGGGAGGGAAATATAAATTACATTAAGAAAAATAAAAGTAAGAATTTTTGTTTGCTTGTTTACATATATTACTTAATGTGTTCTAGTGACTTTGTTAATGAAGAGAGGTATTGAAGACTTTGAGACTTTGAGATGTTACAAAAACTTGTCTAAAATCAGAGTTAATAAATGTTAGAGTTATAATATGAATCAAGGGAATTTTATTTTAGTGTCCATGTGCTTAACAGAAGAGAACATTTGAAAAGGGGTGTCTAAATTAATGAAGAAGAGGTGATGTGTTTATATATATATATATGTATATATATGTACATATATATATATAATGGAATATTACTCAGCCATCAAAAAGAATGAAATCTTGCCATTTGTATGATGTGGATAGAACTAGAGAATATTATGCTAAGTGAAATAAGTCAGTCAAAGACAAATGCATTATAATTTCATTCATATGTGGAATTTAGGGAACAAAATAGATGAACATAGGAGAAGGGAAAGGAAAATAAAATAATACAAAAATGGGGAGGGAGGTAAACCATAAGAGACTCTCAACTATAAGGAATATACTGAGGGTTGTTGGAGGGGGGGTTGGTGGGGAGATGGGGTAATGGGTGATAGGCATTATGAGGGCAGCTTGAAGTAATGAGCACTGGATGTTGTACGCAACTGATGAATCACTAAATTCTACCTCTGAAACTAATAATCCAGTATATGAAAATTAAATTGAACTTAAATAATTTTCAAAAAAGTAATAGGGTGTGTAAAAAGATAATAGATTTTTATCTGGATGAAGCTATTTAGAAGATAGTATGGAACAAACAAATGGAGATGACCCATAGGAAACTGGCATAGGTTTACTTGAATAATGGAAAGGCAGAAGAGCACATTGCTAATAACTTGTGGATTCTTGAATCATCAATACTGACTCTGAATCCATTATCCACCACATATTAATTTAATCAGGTTGTGCCTTTATTTCTCTTCTCCATAATATAGATAATAATAATAATACCTAACTCAAAAGGTTGAGTATTACATGTAAATAGTTTTAAAAACTTTGATAACAAAGTAAGATCAAGTGTTAGCTCTTATTTGTGGACCTAGAACTAAAAAGAGGGATATGAGAAGGGGAAATATATTTTCTTGTCATCAATATTCAATTAGGCAGTTGAGGCTTTGGGGGTTCATAGAATTGCACAAGAAGAAAATGTTTGAGAAGAACCAAAGTGAAACCTGCCGAAACTTATGGCTTTTATTCAATTAAAGGTATAAAGGGGGGCTACATTTAGACTTCAGAAGTATCAGATTAAAATTATTTTTGCTTTATTATTTGGCCAAAAAATAAACGAAGATATAATTTGACAGCAAAAGTAATTTTATAGTGGTTATGACATGGGAAAGGGTTCTGATTTTAATAACCAAAAGTAGGCACTGAATTTGAAAAAGTACTTTGGAAAAAGATTTTTGATGGATGGGATATGGCTGACTAAGGAAAAGATGAAATCAAAGATGACTATATATTTAATAGGCTGGAGAGCCAGGAGTATAATGATGATATTGACAGTGATAGGAACACAGAGAAGACAGAAAATAATGAGCTTGACTATAGATATGTAAAGTTTTAAATGTCAGCAGGATATTCAAGTAGAAATATCTTGCAGACAGCCAAAAATGAGAGCTTGGAGAGCATATAGAGTTTAACTTTCTTTTTGCAGCTTTTTATGTGTTACTTTCATCTTTTAAATTTTATTTCCCTTGGAGATTTGGCCATGTGATTTCTTTCCTATTACTTTATATTACTTCATGTTATACATATCTGGATATATTTTAAGTGGCCTCATTTTTAGTAAAATATCATTTTCTCATATATCTGAAAACATTGAGTTTTTTATTAATTTTTTCTGTTTATTTTGAAACACTTAGGATACTGTTAATATTTAGCCAAATTTATTTGCTCTACAGAAATGCACAGTCACACACACACAAAAATCTAGTTCAGCAGTTTCCATGTTTTCAGTTATATGTCAAGAACTTTCCCATATGTTCTCGTGTGTTTTTGATGTAGTTTCTTTTTTTTTATTTTTATTTATTTATGATAGTCACAGAGAGAGAAAGAGAGAGAGAGGCAGAGACACAGGCAGAGGGAGAAGCAGGCTCCATGCACCGGGAGCCCGATGTGGGATTCGATCCTGGGTCTCCAGGATCAAGCCCTGGGCCAAAGGCAGGCACCAAACCGCTGCGCCACCCAGGGATCCCAATGTAGTTTCTTTGGCTATATTGATTTGTATAAATAATTGAATGTATGGTATTATTTCAAAAGTTCTAGAGGCTTAAGGAGGCCAAGGTCAAGCATAAGATCATGACTAACATCCTTTGAGAACTTCATCAATTTAAATTCAAGTTTATAATTTTCTACAGTTCCAAAACCTATTTTACAATAGTTTAAGCTGACTTCTACACAAAAGTATGAATAAAGAATCCAAAAATATGTTTTATAAGAATAGAAGTTTATGGACACTGAACATGTAAGTAGAGGATATATTAAAATAGAAATGAATATTGGGGAAATTGGCTATGTTAAAAATAAATTTCAACAATTCCTTAGTGTGTCATTATTTATAAACTGAAGCAACGTTCTGAGGAAGGAGAAAATCAGCCTTTATGTTCATGCATTCACATCAAAAAAGAACTAATCTTATGTATTATTTTGTAGGGCTTTGGCCCACATTTATTAGATGATGTTTTTGTTTCCTTTAAGTTATCCAAAGGGATATATAAATCTTTTCATTCTAAGAAACCTATGACATTCAAGTTAAATCATCATTTTCTATTCCAAAATAAAATCTTTAGTTCATCAGAACTCTAATTCTCTAATATCACATTAGGATATAATAAATAAATAAATAAATAAATAAATAAATAAATAAATAAATAAATTTATTTATTTATTTATTTATTTATATCAGGAGCTATTTTTTTTTAGTATCTATCCACAGCTTTCTACTGAAGCAACCACTAAACGTTAAGTAATGTATGCCAAGAACCTACCACGAACGAAGAAAAACTGATAGCTGAAATATTTTGCTGAGGCTTTCTTACTTTGATATAAAATCCAGGTAATGATTTTAATCTTGAAGGGTGTTTGCCTATTTCTTTTGTGGAAAGGCAATTACTGTTCCCAACATTGTGTTTTCTTTGTCACTGGTTGATGTACTTGTATCAAGCAAAGCAGACATCATCGTTTATGCAAGATGAATTTTTGGGGTGGAGAATTACCCAGGATCCTTCTGAGGCTTTAATAATTGGTGAACCATCTGTCACCACCTGACTGTAATATCATCTTAAACCTGGATATTGTTGGGACTTCAGACATTTTAAAGACTCATGAACATTTTAAATAGAAATAAACTCTGACGAAGAAGAAAAGAAGAAGAAAAGAAGAAGAAGAAAGAAGAAGAAGAAGAAGAAGAAGAAGAAGAAGAAGAAGAAGAAGAAGAAGAAGAAGAAGAAAGAAAAAGAAGAAAGAAGAAAGAAGAAAGAAGAAAGAAGAAGATTAATAACATTCCAGATAATGGCATTCAACAATATAGTGATAGTGGTAGGATAGTGGTGTGGTTGCACAGGTGTTTCAATTCACTAAAATAATAAAATTATACCTATCAGGTCTATACATTTCATGCTAAGTAATCTCTACTTCTATAAAAGTAGTATATATTTTTAAAAATCTTTCTATGACTTATATGTCCCATCAAAGGAATTTTCAGCATGATATTTTATTTTTAGATTCATTTTCCCTTAGCTCTTTTAAATAAATTTTGCTATAGATATGTCATTGAAAAGACTGACTTGATAAATGCTATTACTTATGTGATAGGAAAATGATTACACCAAGAAGTAGTGTGTAACGTATTTTAAAAGCCCAATAATAAGCCTTGCCAAAACACAGTGTTTACAGAATTAAAAAAAAATCCCTAACATCCCATGATTATTTATTATGTCTTCTGTAAACAAGATATTCAGATGATTTTTTTTCTACTTGAATTATTTACCTAGCTACTGTACAATGTCTTTGAATATGGTTGCATATCAGAACTCAGACAATGTTCAGAAAGCACAAATATAGCAGTTTACTACATATGATCATTTTAGTTGTACCATAAAAACAAAATATAGTTTCTATGTAATATAAAGATCTATTAGTAGGATAAAAGGATAAGAAAAAATAGTTTGATTTAAAAACTTAGATATAGATTTGTTTAACATATTATCATTTACTATATGATAAGGACTATTTAAAACATTGGGGACTTGGTAACTTAAAAAAAAACAAAATTAAAAAACCCTCATCATCATGAAATAAAAATATGTTAAATAATATAGACTATAAAGGGAAAAAGAAACACTGGATTAAGGGGGGGGGGATAAGGAAGTGATGGCAAGTGATGTTCTAAAGAGAATGCTTAGGAAAGCCAACTCTGAGGAGGTAATCCAGGAAAAGAGGTCTGAATAAGGGGAGAAAAATACAGTAAATATTTGACAAACCTTGTTTTCTACAGAGCAATGTATGCCAAGATGTACTACTATGTTCTCTGAATAGTTTAATCCAAATTCTGGCAAAGTATTATATGACCAAATCGAAACAAAAAACCAACCAACCAACCCCTTTGTATCAATATATTTCTCGATATAGCAAATTGGCTGTAACTACTAATATATCTAGAGTCTTTCTACTTTTTCTCACTTTCACTTTAACTACCATCACTGTTCATGCTGACATCATCTAGTGCCTACATTACTGAAATAGCCAACCAACCAGTATCCCTTTATCCCCTATTTTCAACACAAGGACTGTGCTATTCCATTTAGAATTGAGGTCAAACCATATTCCTGTGTTCAGAATCATGCAGTTTCTCCCCATCACTCAGAGTTAAAGGCAAAGTTCCTGGCAATGGTCTTCAATGATCCATGTAGTCTGGCCCCTACTCTTCCCTCTAATCCAACAATATAGTGCCTTCCTTATTCTTGCAGGAAAACTCCAGAGTTGTTCTAATTTAGGGACTTTGCACTGGCTTTTTGCTGTGCTTCGAATATTTTCCCTCTAATTTCTTAGAAATCTATTGGCTATAGATTCATTTCTTCATAGTCTTGACCCAAATTTTACCTTTCTCTGTACCCCACCAATCATTCTCATCCCTCTTACTTGGCTTCATTTTATCCCCAAACATTTATCATTGTCTAAATACTATGCAATTGATATGTTCTGTTTGTTTTATGTCTCCCCATTTAGAATTTAATATCTGTAAGTTCTTGCTTTGTTAACTAAGGTAATCCAAATGTCTTGAACAGTGATTTGCACAGAACTGTTCCTTGATACATATATTTTGATTTATGACAGAGTAAAAGAAATTTAATGTTTAAAAAAAAAAGAAATTTAATGTTTTATCCATACATAATGAGAAGCAAAGATTATACACAGTGAGTTCTTCATTATTTATATCCATCCAATATCAACAATATCGTTATTTATGTTGATTCAATACTGTTAACTATTTTTTCTGACTTAGAATCTGTTACGATAAAAATTGAGGATAGTCAAAATTAATAAGCATAGCAAATAATAATTCCTTATATGTCTTTCAAAATTGAAAGTCCATAAGCATATATGTCTTTTAGTTCTGATTTAATTAACTTGGTTGGTATTATATCATGTGTAGCTGTATTTCCAACACTGAAACCCATGCCTCTGATGCTGAGGTACAAAGCAGTATGACCAGAAACTACTTTAGGGTACACTCCACACATACATGAACAAATGCTACACATGAAGGATATCTTCAGGTATGATGAACCATCTGGGGACCCCTGTAGAAAACAATGTCGCAAATTACTAACTGCTATAAAATATCATGGAGTTGTTCTGAGAAAT
This sequence comes from Vulpes lagopus, assembly GCF_018345385.1. Lineage (NCBI taxonomy): Eukaryota > Metazoa > Chordata > Mammalia > Carnivora > Canidae > Vulpes > Vulpes lagopus. The sequence continues at coordinate 137,203,575 of NC_054827.1, forward strand.
AGTAACACTATACACGACAGAAACAGAGTTTGGGTAAAACAGATAAATAACTTCATAGCCTTTCAGCATCCACCTAATGGACACTAGTAGGAAATCCAAGCAGAGACTGTGTCTCTTTACTAATAGGTCCCTCTGTGACCATACAGGGCACATATACTGGGGAGTGAAGAATAGGGAAGTCACTTAGTTTCTCTGTCCACATACCCTGCAGAGTTTTCCATCCACAATTTTCAAAACCCTCTTATACTTCTGGATATTGCTTTCCCTCAGGGAGAAAAGTACACCAGAACGTAAAAAAGTTACTCTGGTTGTTTGAAATAACTTTTTTAGGAAAGAGTAAGCCAACAATTTAATAGAAGAGGGCAGATGATAACAACACTTGAGGAAAAAAGTATATTCCATCTAGTATCTATAATGCTATACAAGAAGATTTTAAAAATGTATGATGTCCTTTGGGTTGCAGGTAAAAAAAAAAGCAAATAACAAAGCATAAATAATAAAATGGATCCAACAGAGTTCATGTAAATATTTGTCTGACATTGTACAATCATTGCCCAGACCCAAAGTGATATTCACAGGTCCAGAGGGCAACTGACTCTCAAACTTAAATATCTCCTATTTCAATACCTTTTGTGGCTTTCAAGGTAGATGCATTGATGTATCTTGAACCTGAAATGTCAATAACTACACATATAAGATATCGGGATCTCTAAAAAATAGTTTTATTTCAGTTGAAAAAATCAAAAAGCAAATGACACCCAAAGAAAGGGCATTTTGAAAACATACTGAACATAAAAACTGTTATAGTACTACTTGTCTTTTTAGAGCTACCCGGAATTACACTCTGGATGCAGAACATCGATATTTTTTTTCACTTTTTGTTGCAAAACCAGCGGCTGTCTATTGAGCATCTGTCTATATTCTTACACAGAACAAATGTACTTTTGTTTGCTACTTCCCAGTTTAAAGATGTATACAGTGACATCTAAAATTGAGATTCAATATGAAATTATCACAGGAGAAAATAGATTATTTGCTTAACATTAGCTGGACAAAAGTAGTTGTCCTAAAAATATAGTTTTACCAAACTATTCTATAAATTCTTCTCCCACTATTGTTATTTTCCTTTAATCTTAGAGTTAATGTGTTGAGAATTTTTTCCTGTAATGTGTGATTCAGAGTTATTATAATAACTATGAATTTTTCCTGATTTTTTCATGCTTATTTAAATCATTAATAATTAGAGATAGACCTGTGATCTGTCTTCTTATGTATCTTCAGCACCTTCCATTCTATTAGGGCACACATTTCACACCTTACAAGGTATCTATAACAATATAAGCAACAAATATGTGAATAGGTTATTAATACATAGTTCACAATAAATTAGTATACCTAATTGCTTTCTAATTTAATTATTTCATTTATTTATAAACATATAAATGTTTACTATGTGCCTATTAATACTAGGTGCTGGACACCTGGGTGGCTCAGCAGTTGAGTGTCTCCCTTTGGCTCAGGGCGTGATCCCAGGGTCCGGGATTGAGTCCCGCATCAGGCTCCCTTCAAGGAGCCTGCTTCTCCCTCTGCCTGTGTCTCTGCCTCTCTCTGTGTGTCTCTCATGAATAAATGAATAAAGTTTTTAGAAAAAAAAAAAAACTAGGTGCTAAGAAGCCATCTATTTGCATACCATCCTCTAAGTCTCTATAATCTAGAACAGGGAGATAAGTTACTAAAACATATTATAATGGCATGAAAATATATGCCACTATATAATGCACGACTTAAGGAATATGAAGTCATTTACATTTGTCTTGAAGACTAGGAAAGATTTTACAGCTGAGTCTTGAAAGTGTGAAAATATGACATATTGGAACACATGACAGGCAGATGGAGAAACGTGAGCAAAGGAAAAGGAAATGTATAATGGATGTTTTGGGGGAAATCTGACTTTCGAGAGTTCTATTTCAGCATCACAGGGCATAGGAAGGATTAAAATAAAGCCATATGTAGAGGAAAGTTTAACTCTGGAGTGCTAGACATTAAGATGGAACACATATGATTAATAATTCAACTAATTATAGGGAACTTAAAGTAAAACAATATGATATTAATGGGAAATATGTGCTAAAAAAATAGGTCCAAACTATGGAATACACACCAGAAGTATTGGTCAAACAAGAGCTAAGGTCATCTAATAGGACAAAAGATAATAGGAAAAAGAAGAATGAAAATTATCTTTCATTTATTTGTATAGGTGTGGTAGAAGTTCTGGGACTTTAATCAAAGAATGAGTTTTTGATATGAGGGCAGTTTGTGATACTTGTCACTCCCTTGATCTCCAGGATTGATTCAGCTGATCTGGCTGGCTAGGCTGGTTTCTCCTATCCCTCACTACTCAATGTGTGTTCTTCACGAAGGTGTATGCTGGGTTAGAGATAACTTTCTCCTATTGAGGAGAATCAATCTTTGCTCAAGGATATTTATTTGATTAGCTGCACCCTGTGTTAGAACCTCCATACAAGCTCTTATAATTCATTTGTAGGAGAATGTAGTCAAGCTTCCAAACTCCAGATATAACCAAATGTGGTGCTATTTGTGGCAGTCGGCCTTTCTTTAAAAAAAAAAAAAAAAAAAAGCCAAATTTCAAAACTCCAAAAAAATACACAGACGTGAGACATGAGATTGCTCTGGAGAAAGACATAGAACAAAGATAATATTTGGTCTGAAGATAATTTTTAGACATTTGAATACACTTTTTTTCTTTTCTGTGAAAATGATGAATTTCAAGGAAATTTCTAGAATTTTACAAGGTTCCACAGATAATTAATGAGCAAAAAACCAAATTCCAAGTTTTCTAAAATTGCTCATGGTTGCATTCCTTAGAAACAAAAAAAGTTACATCATATGTGATATTTTAGAGGAATTTTAAGTTTGCAACAAAAAATCAAAGGGAGGAACAACAATTTCCTGTATACTCCCTGCATGGCCTCCTCTATTTTCTTTTTTTTTTTTTTTAATTTTATTTATTTATTCATGACAGACAGACAAAGAGAGAGAGAGAGAGGCAATGACACAGGCAGAGGGAGTAGCAGGCTCCCTGTCGGGAGCCTGACATGGGACTTGATCCCGGGTCTCTAAGATCATACTCTGGGCTGAAGGTGGTGCCAAACTGCTGGGCATTGGGGCTGCCCAACCTCTTCTATTTTCAACATCATTCACCTGAATGGTACTTTTTTTACATTAACACAGAATAACCCAATGTCCATAGTTGACCTCAGAATTCACTCTTTTTGTCCATTCCTGGGTTTGGACAGATGAAGAATGGCATATGTCCATTATTATAATATTATATAAAGTAATGTCATTACCATGAAAATTCTCTTAGTTTTGCCTATTTATCTCCCTCCCAATCCCAAATCTCTATTGATCTTTTATTATCTCCATAGTTTTATCTTTTCTAGAATGTCATAGTTGGAATCATCTGGCATGCATTCTTTTCAGATTGGCTTCTTTCACTTAGTAATTTGCATTTATGATTTCTCATATTTTTCATTGCTTGCTAGATCAATTTCAAAACATTCATGTGCAGGTTTCTGTGTGGACATACGTTTCAGCTCCTTTGGGTAAATAACAAGGAGCGTGACTGTTAGATTGTGTGCTAAGAGGATGCTTACCTTTGTAAGGAATGCTAAACTGTTTTCCACAGTAGCTATTTCATTTTGTATTTTCACTACCAATGAATGAAAGTTCTAGTTGTTCCAAATCCTTACCAGTATTTTGTGTTGTCACTGTTCTGAATATTGCCCATTCTGATTAGTTTATGTTTGTATCTCATTGTGCATTAATCTGCATTTCTTGGATGATACATGATGTGGAACCTCTTTTCATAAGCTTGTTTGCCATCTGTACATCTTCTTTGGTAAGTGTCAAGAAGATCTTTGGCGCGTTTCTTAATCAGTTTTTTTTGTTTTCTTATTGATGAGATTTAAGAGTTCTTTGTATATGTGTACAGGCCTTCATCAGTTTTTTTTTCCAAATATTTTCTCCTAGACTGTGCTTTGTCTTCTAATTATCTTCACATTGTCTTTTCCATAACAGAAGTTTTTAATCTGAAGGAAGTCTGGCTTAATAGTTATTGGTTTAATGGATTGTGTATTTGGTGCTTTATCTTTTTAGAAAGACATTACTATACCCAAGGTTTTCTAGGTTTCTCCTGTGTTATCATCTAAGAATTTATAGTTTTGCATTTTATGCTTAGGTCTCTGATACATTTTGAGTTAATCTTTGTGAAGGCGTAAGGTGTTCATCTAGATTTACTTTTTTGCATGTGGATTTCTAGTTGTTGCAGCAACATTTGTTGAAGAGACCATCTTTATTCCTTTGTATTGACTTTATTCCTTTATCAAAGAATAATTTCCTGTATTTATGGGGGTCTCTGCTTTGTTCCATTGATCTATTTGTCTTTTCATCAAAACCACACTTTCTTGATTATTGAAGCTTTATGGTAAGTCTTGACAACACAATGGATAGCATCAGCCCTCCAGCTTTGTTTTCCTCATTTAATATTGTGTTGACTATTGTGGTTCTTTTGCCTTTTCATATGAACTTAAGAATCAGTTAGTCAATGTCAATAAGGTTGCTTGCTAGATTTGGGTTGGGATTACATTGAATCTATAGATTAAGTTGGGAAGAAATGGCCTTTTGACTGTAATCTTATTTTGATTAGATGTGGGTTATTGCAATCCCCCAAATTATCCTGTGATGAAACCTCTTGTTCCAGTTCATGTATTTAGCTAAAAAATTTTGAACATGTACTTTACTATGCAATCAGTGATGGGCCCAGAGAGTACAATAGAAACAGACAGATATGGTTCCTGTGGTTCTGGAGATTTTTTTTTTTTAACTTTTTTTTTTAATTTAATTTATTTTTTTTTGGAGATTTATTTATTTGAGGGAAGATAGCTATTAAAAAAGTGATTAAAAGATTGATAATTCTAGAAAAGAAAGAAAGAGGATAATGTGACATTGCCAGAGTCAAAAGCCCATATCCTCAGATTTGCTTTTGAATCCTTCAGTACAGTTTTACCATTATAGCTTGATATATGCCAAGGGGACACTTGCATTTTTAATTTATTTATTTATTTTGGAGAATTGCTTATTTAAATATTTTGTTCATTTTTAATTGAGTTTTTTTGTCTTTTTATTGTTGACTTGTAAATGTTCTTCATATACCATAGCTACTAGACCCTTTTTGGATGTAGGTTCTATAGAAACATCTCCCATTTTATGACTTGTCTTTTTCATTTCTTGATAATGTTCTTTGCAGCACAAAAGTTTTCAATTTTGATGAATATCAATTAATCCTTTTTCTTGGGTTTCTTGTGCTTTAGGTATCATACAAAAGAATTAATTGTATAACCATGCTTATAAACTCAAATTCCTATATTTTCTTCTAAGCATTTTTTTTTTAAATTTTAGCTCTTACATATAGGGATATAATTCATTTTTAATCTTTTATATAAAGTATGGGTCAAATTTCATTCTTTTGCACAAAGATATCTAGTTGTCCTAGAACCAGTTTTTGAGAAGACAACTCTTTTCTCCATTGAATTATCTTGAAAATTCATTGCCAATAAAAGTAACTTTATTTATGGATTTTCAGTTTTATTTCAATGATCTATATGTTTATCCTTGTTCCAGTATCACATTGCATTAAATCTGTAGAGCAGCTTGGGGATTATCTTTGTTGGGCTGGTGAGACTGGGGACCTCAAAACCAAGGACCCTAGGCCAGCAACCTCCCAGTAAGGCAGCCTTGCCACCCTACCCTAACTTAGCACACAAAGACCTGTAACACTTGCCCTAATTGGAATGCCGCCTTACCCCCATCTTCCCACTGAAAACTCTTTATAGATATAGACCCACCTGTGGTTTGCTTGGGCGTTTGCTTGGGCGTGACTTCCCCAGCCCCTGACTTCCCTGTTCTCTCCCTCCCCTGTGGCTATGGAACCTCACCTGAGAGTGCATCCCATTAAAAGCTTGTTTCCACCAACTTTTACTGGCCTCTATTCCATTTCACTACCCATCGGATTAAACCTGACAATCTTTCCATTAAACAATATGAATTTGCCAGTCATCAATGTGGTATGTCTTTCCATTTATTTAGCTGTTCTTCAATTTCTTTCAATGATGGTTTGTAGTTTTAAGCTTACAGTAAATGCTTAATTTGCATCATTTATTTCTGAGTATTTTGTTATTTCTGATGCTATGGTAAAAAGACTTATTGATTTTAATTTTAATTGTTTATTGGTAATGTAGAAATACAACTAGTTTAATACGCTGATGTTATATTCTGGAAAATTACTGAACTCACTTGTTCAGTAATTTTTTTGTGAATTGTTTAGAATTTTCTATTTTTCAGAATAGATCATTTCAATTGAGTTATCTTCAAGTTCACTGCATTTTTCTTTACCTGCCTGCTCAAATTTTTAGTTGACCTCCTCTAGTGAAATTTTTCTTAATAGGTATTGGAATTTTCAACTGTAGAATTGCTATCTGCTTCTACTTTCTCCTCTTTTCCTTGATTTTTGTTTGTTGAAACAATATATCCATATTTTCCTTTAGCTCAGTAGATTTTTATTTTTTCAAATTTAAGTATAATTAATATATAGGGTTATATTAGTTCCAAGTGTATGATATAAAGATTCAGCAATCCTATAGATTACTCAGGGCTCACCAAAATCAATATACTCTTCATCTCCTTCACCTATTTCACACATTTCCCTACTCACCTTCCCTCTGGGAACCACCACTTTGTTCCCTATAGTTCAGAGTCTTTCTGTTTGTCTCTTTTTAAGATTTGTTCATTAGATGTTGCTTTTTTCTACATTCTTTGAAGATATTTAAAATAATTGATTTAAAGTCTTTGTTTATTAAGGTTAATATCTGCATCTCCTCAGGGACAGTTTCTATGGAATATATTTTTCCATAAATGGGACATATTTTTTGTTTGTTTCTACATGTCTCGTGTCTAATTTCTGGTTGAAAAATAAACATTTTAAATAATTGAAGATAGTTACTTTTGATATCATGTCCCCAAGGTTTTTTGTTATTGCTGTTTAGTATAAGGTTTTGTTTGTTTGTTTCTTTGTTTGTTAGGTGCAGTGACTTTTTAAAAAATATATTTAATTTATTCATGAGAGACACAGAGAGAGAGAGAGGCTCAGACACAGGCAGAGGGAGAAGCAGGCTCCATTTCATGCAGGGAGCCTGACATGGGACTTGATCCTGGGACTCAAGGACCACACCCTGGGCTGATGGCAGCACTAAACCACTGGGCCACCCAGGCTGCCTGGTCTAGTGACTTTTTTTTTAATGATTCTGTGAGGTCTATATTCTTCGTCATATGTGTTTACCAAAGTTTCTGTTTAGCCAATTTAGTGGTTGACTAGTGATGAACAAAAGGTTTCTTTACTGCTTGGAACCAAGAATATCTCCAAAATCTGTGGACAAAGTTCTTACAAATGTCGGTTGATGTGATGTGGGCCAAGAGTGAGCTGGTCAAGAAAGAATTTAGTGCAAATTGAGATGTTTTTGCTGCCAAAAGGCATTTTTATTAAAGTAAGGGGACAGTATCTTAGGCAGCAGTAGCTGTCCTGTGGTTGTGAGGAGTGATTGATTTATATATTTTTAAATTGGGGGGATAGAGATTAAGGAAATCTCTAAAAAGATTTTCACATGTTAAAGAAGATTTACCGGATCCTGGAGATCTGGCTATTGGCAAGCTAAGGTTACTTTTGTCTCTAGCAAAGCGTTAACATTAGGCAGTTGTGAATTCCTTGAGGAATATCCTATGTCTGTCTCTAGTGTTTATCAATGGGCTGAAATGCTTGATTTTGACAACAGTGCCTTGGATTTTTTTTTTTTAAGATTTTATTTACTTATTCATGAGACACACATACACACACACAGAGAGAGAGAGAGAGAGGCAAAGAAACAGGCAGAGGGAGAAACAGGCTCCATGCAGGGATCCCAACGTGGGACTCGATCCAGGGACTCCAGGATCATGCCCTGGGCCAAAGGCAAGCACCAAACTATGAGCCACCCGGGCTGCCCTGGTGCCTTGGATTTGACTTCTTACTCAGGTGTATCACATAGATTAGCTGTAGAGTCGAGATTAAGGCCTTTTCAGAATTTCCTAAATTCATGTACAGTCCTGGGTAGGCAAATAGCTTTCTGTGTGCATGTGTCCTTCTAGAGTCCCAGGAATATAGAGAATTTTATGAAGCCCTTGTAATCACTTCATTACCCAGATTTTCCTTTAAAGTTTTTTAGTCAATTGTTTGTTCCAACTCTTATTCACAGTCTTAAACTGTGAAGTTTAACAATTGATTGTAATTGTTTTCAAAAAACGCCCCTGGGGAAAAAGTTTTTCACACAAGGTGAACTGCTCTAAGTCATGTTCAATACAAAGAGCCTTGTAAATGGGGTCTTCCAGGAAACCACCAGATAGGTAAAATAACAGTTCTCTTGGAATGAATTTTGAAGGAGCTCCAGCCCTACACTTTTCTCCCCAATGTCCTTAAGGCTGCTGGTTTTCACCATGAATGTGATTTTTTATTTTTTAGTTTACTTGCAGCTATAGAATGGGAAATAGTACTAAGAAAGTTAGGATACAATAAAACTCACAATTCCTACCAAGATTCAGTCCTTTTCCTTGCATAACACTCCTGGATTGTTGCAAGACTTTGGTTCATTTCCAGAGTTCTGAAAAAGTAGATTATGAGAATTCCTGCTAGTTTTCTTATTGCTTTTATAGAGGAAAAAATTTAGGGGGATACTTACTTCACCATTTTTGCTGACATCTACAAAATGGATGTAGAGTGTATTAAATACAGTTGTGACAATTTCCATTTTTTAAATTTCATGCACAATTTTGAAAATAAATACTTCCTAAATTAGTATAATAACAAAGGCTACAATATTCTGATATTAGCTTCTTTAAAACATACTGCTAGCTATTAAATAAATTATTATATAATTTATTATTCTTAACATTTAATCATGGTTAAACTTTCCAGAACATATATAATCTGTGCATATTGAGTTTTTGTTTCTCAGGCAGAGTAATCATCAATTAATCTGTTCCTTCATTCATACAGGCATGTATTCATCCATCCATTTCTATATATACTTTACAAATATTTATTCAATACCTACTTCATGTTAGTTCTAACAGAAGCTGAAAATGAAATAAGAAGCTTAGAATAGAATGATGAAATATATGTGATATGTATATATATATAGAGAGGCAGCCCGAGTGGCTTAGCAGTTTAGCGCCTGCCTTCAGCCCAGGGCCTGATCCTGGAGTCCCAGGATCGAGTCCCACGTCAGGCTCCTTGCATGGAGCCTGTTTTTCCCTCTGCCTGTGTCTCTGCCTCTCTCTCTCTCTGTGTCTCTCATGAATAAATAAATAAAATCTTAAAATATATATATGTTATATATATATGTATGTTCTCAAATATATTCATAATTCACTTATTCAAATACATATGTAAAATTATAATACATATAAATGTATAATTACAGAATTACAAAATTATACATATATATGTAAAATTACAAGGACCCAGAGTAGTCATACAATTGAACACCTGTGTGTCACATGGTATTATGGAAGAAAGTATAGGATACATGTGAATTGCATGGTACATAAGGCATTATCTTGAATAATAACTAAATTGTACAGTGATTTTGTAAAAAGTCAAATTAATATATTTGCATATGACTCATTTATGTTATAATCTATTAATTTACGAATAGGTTTTTTTCAGTGTTTTTTTTTTTTTACATTGAGATACAATTGACATTTAACATGTTAGTTCAGGTGTAAAATATAATGATTCAATATATGTATATATTGTGAAATAATCTTAGATGCTGCTAAATAATATTGCTAAAATCAGGTAAAATGGCTCATTTTAAAGACTGTCCCATACTAAAATGTATACATATTATTATGTTTCCATATTATCATTTCTTTTTTTCTAAATATTTAAATTTAATTATTTATTTTAGAGAGAGACTATGTGTCCAAGTGGGAGAAGGGGCTGGGGTAGGGGGATCTCCAGTAGACTCTCTTCTAAGCATGGAGTCTGACATGGACTCTGGGGCTTGATCTCACAACCCTGAGATCATGATCTGAGCCAAAATCAGGAGTTGGCTGCTTAATGGACTGAACCGCCCAGATGCCCCCATATTAATCATTTCTTAAATAAGATATATATTTGTAAAAATATAATTATATATAAATCAGGTGGCAATCCCCAAATGAAAAATATAAGAACCTTTGCAGTTCCTTTCCCCTAGAATACCCTTCCTAGGTATCAGCATGGTCCAGCTTCTTCATTTCTTCATATTACTCCATTCCTTATCTGAGAGAGATTTCCTCATCAACCGATTGAAAAGTAGTACTTCTCTTATCTGCTTTATTTTTCTTCATAATGATTTATTTTTTCTAAATATTTCTTATTTTTTTCTCTCTCATCGTCAATTTGTTTACTGCTCCATTCTTCTCATCTAGAATCGATGTAGTATATACTCAATAAATCTTTGTTGACTTTTATACTTCTGTGCAGACTAAGCCTCATTTTTTTCTATTTACCTGTGATACACCTATTAGGCTATTCTGTAGAGCACATCTTGTTTCTCCTCTGATGAATATTGCCATCTTTTCCCATGGTTTGATGAGTAGAAAAGTACAATACTTTTTCCCAAGCACTGTGTTATCTAAATTTTTGAATTGCAAGTAATATCTCCTTTCTTAAATTATAAACTATTCTTAGTCTTTCTATGAATCCTAGGTGTAAATTATAGCAGAGATGTCTTCAGTCTTCCTTAAAAGCTTATTTCAAAATCCTTGTATACTAACATTGTATTTTAAATGGATGTGTTTGTTATTTGACTAGCTAGCTAATATATAACTATAATATTTCTAGAACTACTTCTCAGATTGTAATATGGTTGGACCAATATCCAATACTATATCGATCCATGGTTATGCCAAATGGAAGTTCCTTGTTATAAAATCCTGAGGGCACAGCTAATCCTATAACAAAGTTGACACTCTAGGTTCCCATATTATCTCTTCGACCAGAATCATATTTAAAGAATTATTTTTAAAGCTTTTTTGTGATGACAATTTAATGAGTGCCAGCTCTTGTTTCAAACTGTGGAACTAGACACATGGCCTTAGGCAACATTTTAATGATTTCGGATTTAAAATGAAGTTTCTGCTCATGATATTCATTATACCTTTTAAAGGTAACCAACACTTTCCTAATATCATTATTTAATCACCTACCTCATATAATTCTGCTTACCTCTAATTACTTCAAAGCTTAACTGAGATTGAGGTCTACATTTTAATATATGGTCAGGCAAATTGATTAAAGATCTGGAATGATATTTACCCCAACTAGAAAACATTATTAAGGATATGAAAAGGAATCATTTGGCCAGAATGTCTTTCATTGTGTCTGCTGCCTTGTTGGTATAATGCAAGACTTACTGGAGTCAGACACCCACTGGCAAATCTTCCTATCACTGTTATACGGAAAAACAACCTCCAGCTTTTTAGAAAATTAGATTTGTCAACTTTATTGAGTTGTGTGGCTGAATACACAGTAGATGAGGATGAAATATTATAACTTAAGCCCTTCAAGTCCTTTTTAGTTATCGAAGACTATGATGTGTTTGTCTTGTGAGAATGTGCACTACATATGCTATTGTTTCGTTATTTATAAATGGCTAATGAAATATTTTATCAAAAAAAAAAGAAATATTTTATCAACTATTTTAACTTTTCTAGTTAACATGCATAAGAATATTTTATATTTCCTTGTGTTGAATTTTAGGAGCATTATTACTACAAAAGGGAACTCAAATTCATATTTTAAAAAATCAATTAAGTTGAAGATAGAAAACATATCACATGACACAAGATATGTGATTAACTGTATGAACAGAGGAAAGCTCTGAAGCATTTATATTGAAGCTGTCTTCAACTCCATCATAAGAATGTGTAATTTTAAAGAAGGAAGTGATGTTGAAGATCATGTAGTTTATTTTATATATGTGGATAATACATTGCTAATCTGTTAAGTGACTTCATATAAGTCAGTTAGTTAAGAAGATAATCTGCTAATAAGGAGGGCATAATGCCTGTTTCTATGAACTTTTACAGGTATGTTAACTTCTTCATAATTTTCATTGGAAATAGTCATAATCATTGTATTTTCTTAATATTTTGGAATTTTTATGTACAATTAAAAAGTGTTATAGATATATACATGCATATATAGATGAATGTATAGATACCAATGGTGAATATATGTGTATGTTTATCAACACATATGGCACCATGGAGAGAACTCTCAGGAAATAGAATGTCCTACTAAATCTAAAATATTATTAAATATATCTTAGCTAGTACCTTTGGAAAATTTGACTTTATGCATACTGATCTCAGGGTTTATCAAAAAATGTATTTTTACTGTTATTTTATTCTAAGATTTTATTTATTTATTTGACAGAGAGAGAGTGAGCACAAGCAGGGGGAGGGGCAGGCAGAGGGAGAGGAAGAAGCAGGTTGAGCTGGGAGCCTGACCTGGGGCTAGTTCCCAGGACTCTGGGATCATGGCAAAAGCAGAGGTTTAACCACTTAAGAAGCTTAATCACTTAACCTACTAAGGCACCCAGGTGCTCCTTTACTGTTATTTTAATGACTAAATTTAAATATGTAGTTTTTGGTTCCTTGATTCTTTCTTGTAAACTGATATTAAATAATCTAAATTTATAGTTTCAAACTATTGGTACATAAAATAAAAATATTACACTGAAATACTATATGCATGGATATAAAAGGTTAATTGCTTAATCATTTTAGTGTTTTTATTTTTATTCTGATATAGTTAATATATAGTGTACAGTGTTATATTAGTTTCAGGTGTACAACACTGATTCAACAGTTCTACACATTACTCAGTGTTCATCAAGATAAATGTACTCTTAATCCCCTTCACTGTTTCACTCATCCACTCACTCACCTGCCCTTTGGTAATTGTCAGTTTGTTTTCTATATCTAAGAGTCTGCTGTTTGATTATTATTGTTTTTATAATGTCTGATTTAGTATTATCCACAGAATGCCTGCATATCTATCTATCATTTCCCAATTACCATATTCAGTGGGTTTATAAAAGGATAAGGCCAATGGATAGAATTTCCTTAATAAAAATATATTTTAACCAATCTATGAATGATATGAATATTTGATACGAATCTTAGTTCATAAATTTAAGAGTGCCAGAAAAGTCTAGGTTCTTTAGTTTGTATGTCAAAGTATGCTCCTAAACTGGTGAAATAGTAAGAAACTAAGTAACTAGAATTATGGAGTCTAGGCTCAACACCTCAGATACACATTGCAGGAGGATCCTCAAGTCACTAGATGTTTGTCCATCAGTTATTATTGAGTTGCTGATGGCTTATTCAGCAAGGTGTCTTCTGGTCCAGTACCTCTGTTGCTTTTATGAAATAAATGAGAATAAGTACCTTTGATAATCAGAGTTTTTGGATCTTGAGTCTAGCCTTTACTGGTGCATCACAAACAAATTTTATGAGATTTTGCCACACTTCAACCTGGGCTATCCCAAGGAACAATAAGGAAGCATGTTCAGTGTCTTAACCTGGGTTGCCATGCAAAATTCCATAAACTGGGTGGCTTGAACAACAGAAATTTATTTTCTCAACAGTCCATGAGGCTAGAAGTCATGTTAGCATGATCCAGTTGTGGTGAAAGCTCTCTTCATTGCTGCAGATGCCTGCCTTCTTGCTGTGTCTTCACATGGCAAAGAGAAAGAATAAGCTCTCTGATGTCTCTTCTTATAAGGGCATTAATCACATCCTAAGGGCCCCATGTTCATTATCTAATCTAACCTTAATTATCTCCCAATAACCCACTTCCAAATACCATCACAGTGAGGAGTAAGGCTTCAAACATATGAATTTTGAGGCACACATTCAGTCCACAGCTCCAAGTTATTTACATACTTCCCTACACATGACCTCCAACCTCTTCCAAATTATTACTGTCAAAAACACCTGACAAATAGAAATCTGTTTTCTTCAGACAGCTTTTAAAATACTTTTTTAATGAAAAAATAATATAATTAAATAAAAGCCAAAATATTCAAATTCTTGAAAATCAGCCTGAAAAGAATGAGAGTAGGGTAGTATGGAATATCTTGCCACAAAAGGTAAAGGGGGCTCTCACATTCATTTTGAATTTTATTGAACAATGAGTAACTTAGGCTTAGGAAAAATATGTAATATATCATTAAATTCTTTATTTCCAGTATCAAAATAATTTTTTTTACATCTTCTAAGAGGAGCATTCCAGTTTTCAAATATTTAATTGTTTTGCTCTATGTCACTTTCTTTTGAAATCAGAACTCTTCCATTTTTCACTTCTTTTGTAATTGTTCCCAGTGCTATAATTTTTAAGACAGTCAGTTAATTAAAGTGAATCAAGACACTTCAAGAAAATTAACCCCCCCCAAAAAAACGAAAGAAAATTAACCCAGTTTTACTTCCAACTAAACATCTTATTTATTGAAAAGAGAACAACCATTGAGAAACCACCTTTAATAGAATGGATCTCAAAAAATGCATCTGAATAATTGCAGCAGGTCTGAATTGCTCCCATTTCTTACTTATCTTAACCTCTTAAATGGAAATACCTCAAAATACGGGAAGAATTTCAAACACTTGTTATTTTTTAATTAAATCTAAAATGGAGGAATTGTTCTAAATATTAAAGATCCTTTTCATATGAAAATAATTTTTAAAATGAGCTCCCATGGTTTACATGAGTCGGAGGTTAGGGTCAAGAAGACAGATTCTGGGCAGCCCGCGTGGTGCAGCGATTTAGAGCCGCCTGCAGCCCGGGGTGTGATCCTGGACACCGCGGATCAAGTCCCACGTCGGACTCCCGGTGCATGGAGCCTGATTCTCCCTCTGCCTGTGTCTCTCTCTGCCTGTCTCTCTCTCTCTCTCTCTCTCTGAATAAATTTAAAAAAAAAATCTTTAAGAAGACAGATTCTAAAACCATGAATGCAATTGTCTTCTGTTGTGAAGAAAAAAAAGTTCCTATTGGAAAAAAAGAATTTAGTTCATTGATTTCTAATTTATCTGCCACCTCTTGAGTTTCAAGGGTAGCTATGAGAATAATGAAAACAGTAAGGTATGACCTTGCAATTGATGAATCAATTGACACCAGACTAGAACTATGCACCTGGTGTGAGCAAGATGTTTTAACGTTTGATAGAAACAGAAGTTCATATGGGGTTTTACATTCATGCCCTACGTATTCTTAGAAAGGTAAAATAGTATCATGTGCTCTAATAAAATAACTGTGTTGTTAATTAGAATTTAGCATTTTCTAGTACCAGTTACACAAAATATAGTTTATCATGTGTAGTATGTAGAAGTACTGACAAAAGGTATAAATGTTACTGATTCCCAAGCAATACCCAGCTCAAATCTTCAGTGTTAGCTAAAATCATAGAAAACTGGATTTTCCAACATTATCACATGGACATTGTAAATTATGTTCACAGCTTTTTAAAAAAATATTTTATTTATTTATTCATGAGAGACACAGAGAGAAAGGCAGAGACCCAGGCAGAGGGAGAAGCAGCTCCCCGCAAGGAACCTGATGTGGGACTCAATGCTGGACTCTGGGATCAATCAGTACTGGAGCTGAAGGCAGACGCTCAACCACTGAGCCATCCAGGCATCCCAGATTCACCACTTTTAAATTATACTACCTAATTGCCTCTAATAGTCTGATTTAGATTTCAAAATAATGGGAAATAGTTCTGCTTTGCTATTTCCTCTTCTTACAGGTAATTTTACAATTCCAGAAAGAGTCCACTAAGGCATTTCTTCTTGTATGCACTACTTTCTTCTTCAAGTCCCTAGCACAGTATTCTCATTCATTTCGATAATCTCAGCTGATTGTGAAAGTAATATGCATTTATACTAATTTATACTCAGAAGTCTAGAATGATTGAATGTCATTTTAGTATGAAGCTTCCAAGATAGTTGCCATTTGGAAAAAGATTATTTTGAACACTATAGAACATGTTTCTAAAAGTGACATGTCCAGCAGCTTGACTCTAAAAGTAGCAATAATTTAGGAAGGAAGGAAGTTCAGGGAACTCCCTCATACCAGTTTGACAGCCATCTTCTCTTTCTTATGGCTTGTCCCAATGGATGTCCCCCACTTAGTTCCATTCTTTTGGCCCATTCTGACCTGCTTTACATATTCCCACAGCAAACTGTTTACCTCTCAAGTTTTCTCCCGCTTTCCAATCTTTCGAGATTGGAATGACTAAGAAATCTTTCATTTTCCTATCAATGAGTTCACTCTTCCTGCATCTGTTATTGATTCCTTCTTTTTTCATTTGCTAAAAGGAAGGAAAGTTTCTTCTCCTGTCAGTTGCCAACCTGTCCACAAATGCTTCTCCCACTTTACATTCTCAAGGGTTTCTCCTTTTCAGTTATTTTCTTATTTTTACTATAAGCTTTTCATTTCTGCAGTGTTTTTATCAGTAGCCTACAAATGTAACTCCTATATTTCCAAAGGAAACAAAATAAAATGAAAATTCTTTTGATCCCACATTACTCTATGACAACTGTTCCATTTCATTTATTCCTTTTATTTCCTTAAACTTCTCTTTATACACATTGTTTCTATTTCCTATATCCCCCTTGTATATTGTATGTGTCTCAAACTCTTGGTAATGCTTCCACCACTCTATCAAGACTGTCTTTCCAGGGAATCCAGTCACCACTGTTTGGCTATATGTACTGACTCAAATTTTCGTATCTTAGTAGCCCTTGATGACTTAATCACTCCCTCAAGAAATGACTCTTCTCTTGAATGGCTCACCCCCACTCTTTAGAGGTTTTTCAGCCACCTTTTAAACTTCTTTGGACTTAAAAGTCCTTCTGACATCCAAAAAGTGGTATTATTCAGGCCTGTATCCCACCCTTCCTCTCCCCTCTCCTCTTTTTAGGGGATTTAGGGAATAATTCTCAAATAGCAACTTTGATTTGAGATGACTATTCTGAATACATATATCAGCTACCTTCTTCACTATTTACTTATGTAGATCATGGATATCTCAAATTTAATGCATACAAACTTTTTGGTACCTCCACTATTGATTCCATTTTTTCACGTTTAGTATCATTAGCATCCTGCTATTGCAAATATTTGCCAATCATCCAATCTGGGAAAAGACAGCTTCCTTAGCCAATCTCTACTATCTCACTTTTAAGAACCAATTTTCAAAACCCCACCAGTAGTCAATTTAAATGCATGTGCCAATTTAGTTCTGCATTGCATTCATGCAGATAACGTCCCTATCTGTTTAGTTCACCTCTCTCTCCCCAACCAGAGTAGTTGGGGTGTCTTTAAGCCAGGCCCTAATCTAATTTTATTGCGTTAAAGAGAAATTTTTAAATCACCAGAAATGGTATTTTCCAAAGGATTTCACAAGCATATGATGGAATTCCATTTTAATTTTTGTCTGCCAAAATTTTACTTTTGAGACATACTTCTATCACACAGTTTGGTGCCTGATTCTGAATTCCAATTTCACTCTCCGGACATGTGATCTTTAGCAAGTTGTACAACATCTTTGTGTCCCAGAGCTATATCTCCTCAGAGAAGCAATATCTCATAAGAAAATCACCTACAATAATTGCTATGGGAAAGACTCAGAAAAAATCACTGGTGCATAGTAACCACTCATTAAATGCTGTGTTAGTTATCTTTTTTTTTTTTCTTTTCCTTCTCCTTATCGTTTTCATTTCTGAAACTAGCATAATAGGGGATCCCTGGGTGGCGCAGCGGTTTGGCGCCTGCCTTTGGCCCAGGGCGTGATTCTGGAGACCCGGGATCGAGTCCCACGTCGGGCTCCCGGTGCATGGAGCCTGCTTCTCCCTCTGCCTATGTCTCTGCGTGTCTCTCTCTCTCTCTGTGTGTGTGTGTGTGACTATCATAAAAAAAAAAAAAAAAAAATTGAAACTAGCATAATACACTTTACTGTTCTACTGCTTAACACACTTAGGAAAAGTGGAGCAGCGCTGTCCGCCCCGGGGGGAGGCTGCTGCGCGCCGGGATCCTGGGGGCGCGGGGCTCCAGCGAGGGCACCGTGTGGTCGCGCATCACCAAGCGCTTGGCCGAGTCCACAGCATCGAATTCAACCCTCCCAAAGCCGTCGGCACTGATGACCTGACAGGGGAGCCTGTCACTCAGAGGGATGATGACAAGCCAGAGACGGGTGTCAAGGCTTATGAAGTCCAAACACAGCCGGTCCTGGAATATTGCCGGAAAAGGGAGTATTGGAACAGAAGCCAACGAGACCTGGCCCCATGTGTATGCTGTCCCACAAACAAAAGTTCCACAAATAAGCCAGAAAGCATCAGTGACTCCATGAGGAATCGTGTACATCACCAGTGAGATGAGCAGAGACTCCTCGCCTGTGCGTTTAGAAGCTCCGTGTTCTGAGACTGGCATGTATGAATTCTTTGAAAATTATGTTCGTTTCACTTCTACTGATTTCATTCTGGAAATTAAGAATGGGCCAAATGAGGCCGATACTAAGATTCATCTTTTCGTCTACCCAGGGTATCTTCTATCGCTTTGTAATTTAAAAACATCAGGTGTCTTAAATTAAAAGAGCAACTGGTAGTAATACCAACTTTTGTTCAGAAGAGTTAAGTGGTTGATAACAAATTTTCTTATTCTTTGGAGAAGCTAAAAACATTTGCATGTCACTCAGTAAAGTATCTCATCAGAGAAACGTGTTGTAGACTGATGCCAAAACCCAGCATCGTTAGCACTGTGGTACACGGTTTTGTGAAACACTATCAAATTCTAGAAAACAAGCAACCAGATATGCAGATTAGTTTCAGGATGCAAATTCACTGTTGCCTTTACACTAAGAAACTTAATAAATACAGTATATACGGTTAAGTTTTTATGTCATTAAACAGACTTTCAGTTTTTCAGAATTTTCAGTCTGCTATAAAATTGTGTTAAATTAGCATATAGGAAAATATTACTTTCCTATGACAGGTTTTGAGAACATGTGTACTGAAAAAAAAATGATTAGAAATTGACATTGGAAGTTCTTACAAAAGCACTGAGGTTGAATTATCAACAAAAAATGTAATTAGTCTTGTGTTTTCAGATTATTACTCAGGTTAAGAAGTATAAGTATGAGCTTTAGGATCTACTTGCCAGTTTCTCTTTTTGATCACTATGTAAAATCTGCTGTGATGAGTGACAATTAAAGCACAAGAAGAAAAGCAAACCCATGGCCCTACATAAAAGCAAGCATGCTGGGTCCTCAGGAAGTAGAAACAGATCAGTTATGCCTGGGGAGAATTTCCCTGACACGTTTAACAATCATAATTAGTAAACAATCAAAATTAGTAAACTAATCAAATTAGTAGCAATTAAAAGGATTTACATGAGAGGTTAAAAAGGACCAGGAAGGTAACTGAGTTTGTTGAAGGACTTTATTCCTAGTGAAAGCGGTGGGCAGCTGCTGGCTTTCCCTGCCACCGTCAGCAGGGCAAGAACTCCACCTGTGTATGTAGCCTGAGTAGCCCTTTAAAAGCGAAGAGAATTTGATTGCTTTGTAGGGCAACAAGGATGCGTGCTTATGTCCTGTGGCCTGGCAGGAAGAGTGGGGCGATGAGAAGTGGATGAAAAAATCAGCTACATCTTCAGTGGGATATTTACTCTTACTTGGTGCTAAATTAGATGCAACGAGTCCTGGTACAACCTGTTATGAGCTGCCTTTGAACACCGGCCTGTTATCCCAGGCACTCAAAGTATAAATGCCAGCAAGTGGTTCTTCGTGTATTTTTGTGGGAAAAAACTTTTCTTTTGATCTTTAAAAATTCAATGTTGATCTTTCAGAATTGACCAAGGCTTTTAAAAAGGATTGCAGGACATATTTAATTCTTTACAAAACTTTCTGTAATGCCTTATTTGAATGTATTATGTGCTTTCTAAAAACTGTGGTGAACTACTAAGCTTATGAATAATTACTGGCTTTCCTGGCATACGTGACTCTTAATGTACTACAATAAAATTAAATTCTAGAAAAAGAAAAGAAAAGTGGACATATCTTATTTTTGTATTGTGATATATTGCTTATCTATTGTAGCTGTAACAATTTACCACAAAGTCGGTAATGTAACATAAATTTCATATTTCAAATTTCATTTCAAATTTCTGTGGGTAAAAGTCCAACAGGAGACTCACTGAGCTAAAATTAAGGTGTAGTAGGCCTACATTTCTTACTGGAGGGCTCCGTGCGAGAATCTATCTCTCTTTTTTCCAGCTTATGGAAGTCGTTCACATTCACTGACCTGTGGCCTCCTTTTCCTTCTTCAAAGCCAGAAATGCTGCATCTTTCTTTCCATCTTCTGTAGTCATTTTCCCCTCTAACTGTAGTGTTTTAGGACTCATTTGACTAGATTGGATCCATGCAGATAATCCAAGATTATCTTTCCATTTCAAGTTCCTTAACATTTATTACAACAGCAAAGTAACTTTGCTTCTAGGAATGGAGGCATTGATATCTTTGGAAGCCGTTATAGTGATTACAACAGTCATTTCCTTATATATTCACTGCCATATTGAGTCTTACATGTCATATAGAGTCATATGATGGATGAAGAAAATTGCTATTGGAGTTTCCTTATATTTTTGCCACAAATCTCTTTATCTTACAGTGTTATAATTGAAAATGTCCTTGAAATTTATTTGTACTCTTTGTAGTAGATTAATATTTTAAATATAATGCAATTTTGAATGTCATGTATTTTTTCTTTTTTTTAAGATTTTATTTATTTGACAGCAAGAAAGAGCATGAGAGAGAGAGAGAGAGAGAGAGAGAGAGACAGCACAAACAGAGGGAGCAACAGAGGGAGAGGGAGAAGCAGACTCCCCACTAAGCAGGGAGCCCAATGTGGGGCTTTATCCCAGGACCCCAGGATCATGACCGAGGCTGAAGGCATATGCTTAGCAGAGAGAGCCACCCAGGCACCTGGCATGTATTACTTTAATGTATATAGTCTCTTGAGGGAAGGTAGTTTGGCTCAAAAGAGCACGCATTATCAAGAATAGGTTAAAATAATTACCTTTAAATATCAAATTGTCAAAAATAGGCATTAATATTCAAAGATGTTTATAAACTCTGAATGGAAATTCAAATTTACCTCCATGACAAGTATTTTCCAGTAGGATGCTACCTGGAAGCCATCATATTAAAAAGTAGGAAAGTCATGGCAGTTCAAAATGTTCTCACACTATGTGGGTTAAGTTTTTTTTCAGGGACATTAGGTTTGGGAAGTCATATAAGTGTTATTTTTGAGTTCATTAACATCACTCCCTTAGTTGCTGTTAGGCTACTTACTTGTGATTGCTATGAGAAGGGGACTGATTTCAAAGGAAGAGTGTATCTACATTAATGAAGACAAGAAAAGGGATGGAAATAGATAAACTAAAATAGACAAAGAATGTATATATATACATGGTAGGGAATTGTGAAAAGATAAGAATAAAATTTGGTAGATTTTATAGACAAAAGTGATAATGTTAGCTTTTTCCATATTTTTCTATGTATAGAATGGAAGTTTTCTTAAACTTTTTTAAGTATTCACATGAAAAATAAGTAGAATCTAGAGACTGAAAGAGATTTCTCTTTTTGTGGATGCATTTATTATTCTTTAATTTTATTAAAATTTAAATATTTCTGACATGTTGAACCTAGGTTGACATTTTATGCTCTTTTTAAAAAGAAAGGTAAAATTAATACATGAATGAAATTTTGCTGTAAAAGATTCATTCAATACATAATTGTATAGACTAAGAATTTAAAGTATTTCATGACCCACATCTGTCACATCTCTAACTTCTCTACAGAAATAAACATGGCTAACATTTATAAAGATTTATGTTCACATACACACACACACACACACAAACATGTATTACACAGATATTTCATTTTAATGGAGATTGAATCATACTATGCATTTATATGTCTTTTAGTTTTTCTTCTCTGTGTAGCTACTTTATGGATTTTTCCTGTCGGCCATGTAGATATTAGTCTTTCTTTTAATGACTGGCATGGTATTCACAGAATATATAAAACATGAGTTATTTTCTCATTCCTCTTTTGAGGAATGTATAAGTTGTTCCCAGTTGATTACTACTTCACTTTATGTTTTAATAATCACATTTGCATGTTAATGAATAGATGTGGTTATTCTTTGAGGATAGATTTTTAGGAGAGAGTTTCTGTCAAATATAAGTTTTTGAGTGCTACAGTTTCCATGATGAATAACATTCTGCTATAGTTCTTCAACAACTACTATTCCTTTTTGGTGTTACATATCATTTTAATACTAATGTCCTCTCTATTTAAAAATTACTGAATCTTGGGATGCCTGGGTGACTCAGCAGTTAAGCGTCTGCCTTCGGCTCAGGGCGAGATCCTGGAGTCCCAGGATCCAGTCCCACATTGGGCTCCATGCATGGAGCCTGCTTCTCCCTCTGCCTGTGTCTCTGCCTCTCTCTCTCTCTCTCTATCTCTCATGAATAATAAATAAAATCTTTAAAAAATTACTGAATCTTTATAAGAAATGAACATATCATACAAGTCAATATTATGATGGCATACGTTTCTTAAATGTGAATACTCATCAGTTATCTTTTCTAACTGTCTTCATCATTTATTTAACAATTATTTATGGAACATCTCATATATGCCAGGCTGGGGATAAAGATGGGAACAAAACAGGTAAAAAGTCCTGTTCTCATGAAGGTTACATTTTAGATGGAAAGAGAGTAAATTTAAAAAAAAAAAAGTGGAAGAAGTAAAATAACCTGTAATACATCATATGGTGATAAGAGCTACAAAGTAAAATAAAACAGAGAAGGAATAGATGAAGTCTGGATGTGTGAGAGGAGGATATGTTGCAATTTTAAATTTAGAAGTAAAGAAAGCTTTAATTTAGTAGGTGACATTTAAGTAGAAAACTAAAGAAGTCATGCTCATTTGTGTGAAAAAGCTTTGCAGGCAAAGGACCTGAGGCCTGAGTGTGTCTGATATGTTTAAAGATCATCAGGGTTGCCAATGTGACAGGAAAGTGTGTCCAAATTTATTGATTCATTAAAGGAAACCAGAGGGGGAAACCTGGAGGGATTTAAAGGTGACCTGTAGGTGTTTTAGACTGAATGAATGAAAAAAGTGGAAGAGAAAGTTGTACAGTGGAGGAAGGGAGAAGAAGGGATTGGCGATCACTATGTATTTTTTAAACTTTACTTCTGAGTTATCTGTTAGAAGCTGAAATGTTAAAGATATTCAAGTTGCGAGTTCAGAGAAATGTTCCCAGGAGATATACATTTATGAAATCGATGATTCAATCAGGGGAACTGGATGAGTGAGTGCTGATAAAGAAGTGTTAAGGATTGGACTCGAGGTTTCCAGCATTTACTGGTTGGGGAACTGAATACGAATAAGCAAGGATATCTGAGGAGGAGCCAATGAAGTAGAAAGAAAAATCAGGAGAGTGCTTGAAACCAAGTGACAAAAGCATTTGTAGGAAAAATAGTGTCCAATTGAGTGCCTATGAGAGACCAAATAGGATGAGAAGAATTGAAGACTGAAGACATGAACACCACTGCTGATTTTGATAAGTACAGTTTAGACTGAGTTGGGGTGTGAAATTCTGAGTAAGATAAGAGAAATAACTGCATGTTTCTGTGCTGATTGGAATTATCCACTAGAAAGGAAAAATATAATAACCCAAAAGAGAGGGGAGATAATTATAAAGGAATGACCTCGAGTAGGGCTCTAGTACTTTGTTACTCAAAGCATGTTCCATGGACAAGCAGCTTTGGTACCACCTAAGAGATGGGTAGAAATGTAGACTCACTAGCCCTACCCAGGCATACCGAATCATAGCCTTCCTTCATTCTAAAACCCCAGATAGTCCATGGGCATTATAAGGGCTATTAATGTTAGTTTTCTGATAAGGGTGAGGTGGGGGGAGGTTTCTCTGATATATCACATACTGCTAAATCAGATTGGTGAATTATTTGATAGTATTTAAATCATGGTATTTAAATACATTATTCTAACATCAGTCCAAAATTTATTTTGTTCAGATAACTTAAAAAGAGGAAATGGAGAAAAAAAGTGAACTATTATGAAGTATTTGGTAGTGTTTGTCTTATAGAAATAACACATCTTTTTTCTCTGTTCTTGGAGCAATCTTTTATTTCACTGCATTTACTCAGAAATGAATCCCAGGCCCTCCTACATCCTCTAGACCAGATTTCTTCCAGTAATCATAATATCATTGGCACATGACATTAATACATTAGTACTAACTAGGTTGTACTAATTAAATGAAATGTGGAAAGGGTTGGGAACTGAAGGATTATGGGGATACCTTGGCATCTCATTGTATGAGAAACTTGACATTTCTTCAAACTGGTTGTAATTTAGATCATTTTATTTAGTATATTAGAGAGGAAATCTTCTTTTTTTAATATTTTATTTATTTATTCATAGAGACACACAGAGAGAGAGAGAGAGAAAGGCAGAAACACAGGCAGAGAGGGAGCCCCATGGGGGACTTGATCCTGGGTCTCCAGGATTGTGCCCTGGACTGAAGGCGGCACTAAACCGCTGAGCCACCTGGACTGCCAAGAGGAAATCTTCTTATTTGCTAAAAAATTATACAGACATGGATTTACTTACTAAAGCACTTCTATATGATGAAACAAAGTTAAGAGTATGAAAAAGTGGCAAAATATTTGTCCCTTTTTTATACCTCTTATTCTTTTTTCATTAATCTTTCTTTCACCTGTCATTTTTTCCAAATTTGATAGGTTTCTGCAAGGAACATAAGGAGTATGAATTAAATGGTGAAATTAACAACCTTTCAAAGTAGCAAACAATAAATAATTTGCTCCATTATTTCTCAAATTTAAAATAATTTTCAATTTATGTAAATGAAAAGATTCAAAAAAACTTTGAATGTACTTCTCTGAATCTTAATTACATAAGTCAGAGAAAGATTGCCAATACAATCAGTGGATGAAAATGAGAATTTTTTATTTTTTATCTTTTGAAATATCACAATTTTTTAAAAGCATCATTATAAAAATTAATAACATATACCTGTTATAATAGTTGAAGAAAAATTTGTACTCTCAATCACTGATGAAAATTTAAAGCAATTCTAACTTTCATATATTTCTAATAGGAATGCAGAATGATGTAGCCAATTATAAAATTAAATATTCATTTACCACTCAACAATCCTGATCCAAGGGATGCCTGGGTGGCTCAGCGGTGGAGCATCTGCCTTTGACTCAGGGTGTGATCCCAGGATCCTGTGATCAAGTCCCACACCAGGTTCCCCTCAGGGAGCCTGCTTTTCCCTCTGCCTGTGTCTCTGCCTCTCTCTGTGTGTCTTGCATGAATAAATAAAAATCTTTTTTAAAAAAATGCCAATCCAAGATATATATCTAAGAGAAATAAGGACATATATTCTCACAAAGACCCTTATGTGAAGGTTCATAACTATATTTATAATCACCAAAATATAATCACCAAGTATCTATCAACCAGTGAATGTATGAATTATGATACATTTATATAAAAGAATAAGAAATAATAATTATAATAATAAGTAATAAGGAGGTATGTCAAAAGCTATGTAAAAGAGTATAAAGGCAAAACTAAAAGCATAGGAATCACCGGATGACTGAGAAGGGTTCCAGAAGGGCAGTTGTGAAGGAGGAGGTGGGAATAGAGAGGCAGCAGTTGTGTTCCTAGGCAGATGCATTGTAGGAAGGGGTGCATATGGATTGAAGCTCAGGAAATGCATTGCCTTCAAACTCTCCAAGCCTGTACACTCTTGGAAAGTCTTTGTGGACTAGGGTGCATGTCACACAATTGAAAACTGCTTAACCGTAAGACAACAAAAACCCTGCAAATGTCTAGAATGACTCTGGAGGGTGATACTATTACCCTGGCAAATCAACATCTCAACTGATGTGCTGCTGCTCTCATTCCCCATTGTCATCTGTCCCATTTTCATGTCAGTCACAATCAGATCCTTGGCGTTTTCCCAAGGCCCAGGCCTGCTCCGTGCCCAGAGATGCTTCTCCCAGATATGGACATGACTCCACTTATTTCAAGCCCTCACTTATTTCAGTCTCTGCTCCAATATCCTCATACCTGCTCTTGTTCACCTTGTATAAAACAGGATAGGCCACCCACATTCATTCATTTTTTCATTCATTCAGCAAACTTATTTGTGGCAGGACTGTTCTAGACACTGGAAATACATCAGTGAAAAAAGACAGACAAATATTTTTGTCCTTGTATTGCTTAAAGTCTAGTGTGATGGAAATAAAAACATTAAATGTAAAACATAAAAAAAATAAAAGCACAGGAATCACATTGGCAGTTTCAGGGATTAGGGATAGAGGGGATAGAATTGACAACAAAAAATGAGCAAGATAATTTTTGGAGAGATAAAACACTATATAATAATTGTAATATATATGTGTATACAATTGTGTATATGCATGTTAAATATGTATATGCATATATTGCATATTTTAATATATTAGTATATATTACATTTGTTTAAGCTGAAAAACTGTACACTTAAATAGGATATGTTTTACATACATTATTCCTCAATAAGTCTTACTTTTTAAAAGGAAAATTTCAGTTATAAATTCTTACAGATTACTTACTGCTCAATTTCACTTTGAAAATTTTAATTACTTTAGGCATTAAGCTAATATGTCTATATACTCCCACTTCATGATCTTCAAAACAGATATTTGGCTACAAAATTTTTGCTATTTTCCTGTACAAACTCCCTACCCCAGAATCTGATTCTCATTATATTCCTAAAATTTGTCTATGTCAGTGGCAATAAGATAAATTATGTTTTATCATGTTAGTCCATTGATGTTTTATGGAATCGTGTATTTCTTCACGCGAACTTCTTGAAGAGCTTGCCTGGCTTCTTCATCAGTTCTAATAATAATTTAAAAATGTAATAATATATATATTATAAGTGCTTAACTAAGTGCATAGGAAGTCTTTTCAGCATTTAATAAGTGTTAACAATTGTTTGTATCTTAATTGTTCAATCAAGCATTTGCATAATCTAATATGTATAAAGAACACAAGCCAAAAAAAAAAAAAAAGAATATAAGCTTTGTGAGAGGAAGTACCATGGTTTATTTATGACTGCTGTGTATTCAGAGTTTAGCAGGTACTATGCAGAAAGAAATTAATAAACATTTCTTAAATAAACTACAAATACATAAGGTCATAAACAAAGAAGAATAAAATAATAATAGTGTTAAAAGAAATTAAAATGGGCAATAGGAAAGAGAGCAAGCCTTGAACTTATTTTATATTTGAGCCTTATTAAAAAAAGAAGCTAGAAAGGAATGTAGAATAAAACTGTTAAACGTAGAATAAAACTGTTAAAATTAAGTATGTATTATAAAAGACATTTTAAATGTCCAGTAACCCACATTATTACCAATCATAAGATGCTTTTTCTGAATGAAAGTAATGTGTTCATTTTAAGGATTGAAATCATCCTTGAACCAATATATTCAAGTTGTCCTTTTATTAGCACCGAGTGTCTCCAGACAAGAGGATTCATTTTTTCAAATGGGCTTTGCTTCCATTTTCTCCTTTCTATAAGATGGTGTCCCTGTATGATGTGGAGGGAGAGCTGTGCATCACATAAACCTGCAGAAGATGGTAAGAGGAGCTTCTTTGGCTTGGTATTCCCTACTCACCCATAACCTTCCTTCATCTATCTGGTCACTGCTTGCCTGATTGACATCTCAGTTTGAGATCCGCAATTGTCCCTCCTCTTCTTCAGCCGTTAGTCTTTCCCACTGCCTCAACAAACAGGGTGTCTCCTGTGGCTGCTAAATCCCTTTCTTTTCCATCTCCTGACTTCTGCAGTGACCTTGCCTACCTTACCCTGCTGCAGAGACCCCCATGTTACACTCATTAGCTCTCAACTCCTTGTCCACCTCCTCAGGAATGGGACAAACCTTAAGGTCAACTTTATCTGACCCCAGTATAGTTATAGATTGACTTATATTGACACTATAGGCAGGTACTGTGGAAACCAGAGAGCAGCTCTTTCCAGAATTCTAAAGGGTGAGTGGACATCCTTTATCTTAAATTTTACTCCTCACTTGTCTCAGACCACTGCATTGCCTTGAACTGAAGCCCAAAGAGGAGAAAAGTAGGCGAGAAGCCCAACTTACATTTCTCTCTCACTTTTCTCTCATTTCCATGACTCGTAGGCTTTATGAAGATTTTCTTTTGTTGTTGATCTTTTTTTTTTTTTTAAACATTTTTTTTTAATTTTTATTTATTTATGATAGTCACAGAGAGAGAGAAAGAGGCACAGAGACACAGGCAGAGGGAGAAGCAGGCTCCATGCACCGGGAGCCTGATGTGGGATTCGATCCCGGGTCTCCAGGATCGCGCCCTGGGCCAAAGGCAGGCGCCAAACCGCTGCGCCACCCAGGGATCCCTGTTGTTGATCTTATTGTTGTGTTTATCATTATTATTATTATTATTATTATTACTTAATTTGATAGGCATTTGACACTTATTCTGCTCATAAAAGGCAGGAATTATGGTTCCATTATCACCGGGAAAAGGTTATTTTCTCTAGACAGGAGGGAGATTGTAGCAGATAGACCTAGCTCCTGGAACTTTAATAGAAGTTTGTGGGTGAAGAAAGAAGATGTTAAAGCAATTTCAAACATCTTTCTTCAGGGCAACAATCTGGGTGAGGAAGGTTATGGGTTCCTTGAAAAATTCTATTGAGTATGTTGGAAATGGAATATTGTCTCTATTTTAGTTTGTAATCCGTCCACAGTGAACCGTATTTTTAACTCTAAGCAGGGACACTTCTTACAATGACTGGGATAAAGGTCATGTACTGTGAAAGAGATGAGGAAAGATATTTTGTTTTTGTTTTTGTTTTTGTTTTCTAAATTCACAATTTTGCCGAACTACATTTACCTTATTTTCTTCACAGCATTTTTCATATGCTATGTTGTATTGACTTATACATTTACTTCCTTACCTTTTGCCTCCCCCACTGGATTGCAGGTTCAATGAAATAAGTATTTATTTAACGCTGCTCATCATTTCATCCCCAATGCTCACAACTGTGCCTAGCAAAGAACAGGTCACTCAGTTAAATGTTTATAATCAGTAAGTTAACATAGAATACTAAATAGCTTTAGCAGTTCTAAAGCTAATTATAAAAACTGGAAGGTGTTTCGTAATATAAGGAAAAGTCTAAAAGAATAATAGCAGTTCTGGCACCTCAAGATTAATTCTGTTTTCTTAGTCCAGTGATTATCAAATCTATAGATTTATTTACCTCACTCACTCTTTCTATTTTTGCCATTTCCACTGCTGAAATCTCCTCTGCCATATGCCTTATGACCCTCCCATTTTCAATAGAAGCATAGCTGTTGCACATTGCAGTCTGTGTACCTTTCATCTTTTCATGAAAATTTTCCCTATATCAAATTATATTTCTTACAATTGTCATGTTAAAAAGAGAGAGACTGATTTGATTTATTCATTACCATTCAGAATAGATATCTGGTCTAGGCTTGGATCCGATACTAGGCCATATGATATATCATTGGCCATCGCCTGATGGCTGTATTTTGGTCAAGTATCACACTACTGTCTGATTAGCAGTGATCAGAATACCAGGGTTGTGCAATACGAAGCATGGTGATATGTACAGGAAAAGAACATCCTGTAGTGCTAATCAGGAGAGCTTTCTAAGATGTGTTATCATAAAAATTGTTAACTTTTCTTTAATGGGTTATAAGAATTGTATTGAAGTTATAGAACTTGACACAGCTCTGACATTTTATGAAGATTTCAGTGCCACTTTTGAAACATTAACTATCAAATCCCTTTCAAATTAAACATTTGGTATAAATATTCTTTACAGATCCTTACATTTTTTATTTACCTACTAGTTCATCTAACAATGCATGTATTGATTTCCAGAAATAGTATTGCAGCACTTTCAGGAAGACTACATCTTTCATTTGAGAACATCGTACATGCACTGAATATGACCCCATGTTTACTTACCTGTTGGCAATAATGTACAGAGATATTGCATTTTTGGCTAGAGATAAGATAAGGTACTGTTATGAGAAATATCTTTGAAGCTTGCGTAACACAGATTTATAAGGAAGACTATATTCCCTTTTTTCAGGTATATAGTAATTAACTTATGGATTTCAACTCAACAAAGTTTTGCATGTTTATAATCAGATTTCACTAGAATTTAGTATTTTGAACATCAAAACCTCAAAATAGTGTTTTTCTCACAAAATTTGTGGAGATAAAAGCCATTATGCAAACTCTATTTACTCTAAGAGAATGAGATTTATCACAGGTAATATACACTATATTTTTAATTCATTTAAAAATCACATGAAATTTCATGCATGGACAAAAAATAAATTTTAAAAAAAATTTAAAATTTATTTTTAGCAGAAACTAAAAATAATCCTAAACACAATATAATATGATTGTAAATTAAATCACTACTTTGCAGAAGGTAAAATAATATTTTTCAAGTTGTCTTAATGAAATTAAAACATACACAATTATATCTGAAACAGGCCATGTATGTATGTAAACTTCTGATAAAGTTTCATAAACTTGATATCTTCATTTTTGAAGATTTATAGAAGATTTATACTAGTTTCCCAATGTAAATTATATACAAATGTGGACTTTTAAATATGTTTTAATGGTTTTCTAAATAGTGTTCTGGCATAAGTACTAAATAATTAGCTCTCTTAGGAATCACATACTTAATTTTTAAATTGATTTTGTTTTTAGAGAAGTTTTAAACTCACAGCAAAATTGAGTGGAATAAAGAGAGATTTTTCCATCTCATCCCAAACATTGTAAAAATGAATTCTGTGAAAATTCTAATTTAAAAAAAAACGTTTAAACTTTTGTACTATTTATGATAATGGTTGAATATAAACCAGTGCATTTTTTTTATTATTATTAAGTGGTAGGAAATGCACGCTTAAGTGAGCTAGGTTCAATTTAGCTCTTTGCAATCTTTGGAAAGCAATTGTTCAGGTGAAAGGATGCTATGTTAAGAATAAGGACAGTAGTACACAGGTTCTATTAATTTAGCAGATGCCTAAGCAATGAAATTCTGAAATCAGAGGCAACATTGTGACTCTCACTTTTTAACTAATTATTTTAATTCAGTTCTTGATTATTTCTGCTATAAAATGGGCACTGGACATATGGTCATTTTAAATGCAAATATTCCATATCTGAAGAGGAATAGACACATGCCTATATGGAGTATTATGTAGAAGATAAGGTGACTTGACAATGAATAAAATTACATTGAGCATAAATTTCCTTGTCCATCCAGATATCAGTGAGGCATGGCAAAATGCATCCCCTTAGAAGAGAGGGTAAAGGAAAAAGAAAAATGGATCTGGGCATATATGAATAATGAATAAATCTTCTAATGATATACCTTGATTTTTTATGTTAGAATCATTAATCAGGAAATTACTCACAGAGTTCCTCGAATCAAAAATAAAGAAAAATGAGTATATAAATTGTTCCAATTATAATTTGTTAGATATGCTAATGATACAGGCTGCTGGGAAAACAAGGTTTCCCAGTTAATTTGTTTCTGCAATCTGGTTTTCTGATTTACCTTCAATAAAAGTATTATGAGGCAAGTTAAGTCACTGATTTTCATTCATTATGTCCCTATTTATTATGTAAGAAGAGAGAAAATATGATGTTAGTGATATGCAAACATAATTAAAACTGCTTATAAAATTTCTTTCAATCATTTAATTAATTTGATTAAAATAAAGCATAATGGAAACTTATACACTAAGATGTTAGGTTTGCAAACAAACTATATTTCCCCCTTTGTTCTTACTAAAGTATTTAACTTAAATTTGTCATGAAGATAGGGTTAAATAATTTCTGTTTGGCTTAATCATAAAACGGTAGTACTTAATGAACTGAACAGAACTTTTAAATACTACTATTAATTTAGTGCTGAAGGTTAATCTTAAGGTTAGATCTAAAGAACTGATTTCTTTTGTTATAATGTAATGGAGAAAAAACAAAATCCTTGAGGACCTAGACATGAGCATACTGTAAATTTACTATGGGACTAAGTGTCTAGTAGGGACTTGCAGTTTTTTCTCTGACATATAAAGATCTTGTGAATAGGCAAATAAATAATTGACATAACAATGGCTGAGAACTTTCCAAAATAAATGGCACATAAAACTACAGATATAGGAAGCTATGAGAACTCTGAGGAACATAAATACCAAAACATTTATACCTAAGCATATATTCACATTGTAGAAAACCAAAAGGAAATAGAAAAAATCTTGAAAGAAATCAGAGTGGGGAAAACACATGTAGAAGAACAAAGAATAATAATTATAGTGGGCTTCTTGGGGTGCCTGGGTGGCTCAGGTTAATTATTGAACTCTTGATTTCAGATTGGGTCATGAGCTCAGGGACATGGGATTGAGCCCCACATTGGACTAGCCACTGTGGAAGAGAGGAAGAAAATAGTTGCATCGTCACATGATCATGGATACACAACCCTGGCCACCAGCATGAGGCTGTTCAAAGCTTCGGAGGTGGGAGAGATTCTGGAGGGCAATGACGAGAAGTACAAGGCGGTGTCCATCAGCACAGAGCCCCCCACCTACCTCGGGGAACAGAAAGCCAAGAGGAACAGCCAGTGGGTGCCCACCCTGCCCAACAGCTCCCACCATCTGGATGCTGTGCCCTGCTCCACGACCATCAACAGGAACCGCATGGGCCGGGACAAGAAGAGAACCTTCCCTCTGTGCTTTGATGACCACGACCCAGCTGTGATCCATGAAAATGCGTCCCAGCCTGAGGTGCTGGTCCCCATCCGGCTGGACATGGAGATCGATGGCCAGAAGCTGCGAGGTGCCTTTACAAGGAACATGAATGAGAAGCTGAGGACTCCTGAGATGTTCTCAGAAATCCTCTGTGATGATCTGGATTTGAACCCGCTGGCATTTGTCCCAGCCATCGCCTCTGCCATCAGACTGCAGATAGAGTCCTACCCCAGGGACAGCATCCTGGAGGACCAGTCAGACCAACGTGTAATTATTAAGCTGAACATCCACGTGGGGGACATTTCGCTGTGGACCAGTTTGAGTGGGACATGTCAGAGAAGGAGAACTCACCGAGAAATCCGCCCTGAAGCTGTGCTCAGAGCTGGGGCTGGGCGGGGAGTTCGTCACCACCACTGCACACAGCATCTGGGGCCAGCTGAGCTGGCATCAGAAGACCTAGACCTTCAGTGAGAGCCCCCTCCCCCTCCCCACGGTGGAGATTGCCATCCGGAACACAGGTGATGCTGACCAGTGGTGCCCACTGCTGGACACTCTGACAGATGCTGAGATGGAAAAGAAGATCCGCGGCCAGGACAGGAGCACAAGGCGTACGAGGCGTCTTGCCAGCACTGGCCCAGCCTGGTAACCGGCCCATTGGTGCATGGCTCCCATGGAGCGTTCAGAAGATCCGACCGCCTCTCCTTCATCTTCTGGCAAGGAGGAGGGAAAGGGACAGGCCGGGGCCATCCTGAGGAGTATGGGGCGTCGGGAGGGCTTCCAGTCACCCTCCCCTGGGCACACATTTCATTTGTTGGGCCCTAGTCGCCACCCAAGTCTCTGCTCAGAAAGAAGCCTCGTTTTTGAGTTGTGTTTTGTTTTTGTATAGGAGCCCCAGGTAGGGCTAGCAACACTTTTTAAATAAAGACAACAGGTCATGTTCATTTTTTCAAAAAAAAAAAAAAAAAAAAGTTAAGTTATAGGTTGAGCACAGGGTCTGTTGTCCCTCTCCCTCTGCTCCTACCCCTTTTCACTCTCTATCTTTAAAAGAAATAAATAAAATATTTTTTAAAATAATTGCATTATAGTGGACTTCTTGTTTGACACAATGCAAACAATTAGAGAGTGGAGTGAAATATTTAAGATGTTGAACAATAAAACTACCAACCTGAAAATATCTATCCAGTGGTAGGTATCTCCTTCTAAAGTATAAGATGAAGATTCTCACACAAATAAAAACTGAGGAAATTCATTGCTAGCAGAGCCTTCTCTATAAGAAAGATTTAAGAAAAAGTAAAAATTAAAAAATTCTTCAGGGAGAAAGAAAATTATGTGGATTATAAAATTCAGATCAATATAAAGAAAGAGTATCAAAGGAAGAATTAAAGAAGGTAAAGTGAAATCTTCTGTTTTTCTTAATCTCTTTTATTATTGAAACATAATTAATATATAATGTTGATTTCAGGTATACATGGGGCATCTGGGTGGATCAGTGGTTGATTGTCTGTCTGTCTTTGGCTCAGGTTGTAATCCCAGGGTCCCGGGATGGAGTCCCACATTGGGGTCCCCATGTTGGAGCCTGCTTCTCCCTCTGCCTATGTCTCTGCCTCTCTCTCTGTGTTTCTCATGAATAATTAAATAAAATCTTTTGGCCACAATAGCCAAACTGTGGAAGGAGCCTCGGTGTCCATCGAAAGATGAATGGATAAAGAAGATGTGGTTTATGTATACAATGGAATATTACTCAGCAATTAGAAACGACAAATACCCACCATTTGCTTCAACGTGGATGGAACTGGAGGGTATTATGCTGAGTGAAATAAGTCAATCGGAGAAGGACAAACAGTGTATGTTCTCATTCATTTGGGGAATATGAATAATAGTGAAAGGGAATATAAAGGAAGGGAAAAGAAATGTTGGGAAATATCAGGAAGGGAGACAGAACATAAAGACTCCTAACTCGGGGAAACGAACTAGGGGTGGTGGAAGGGGAGGAGGGCGGGTGTTGGAGGGGAATGGGTGACGGGCACTGAGGTGGACACTTGACGGGATGAGCACTGGGTGTTTTTCTGTATGTTGGTAAATTAAACACCAATAAAAGTTAATTAAAAAAAAAAAAACAAAAAAAAAAACAAAAAAAAAAAATCAGATATACAACATAGTGATTTGATATTTATATATATTGTGAAGTGATCACCACAATAAGTCTAGTTAACATTCATCACCATATGTAGTTACAGAATTTTCTTTCCTTGTGATGAGAACTTTTAAAATCCCTCTTGACAACAATACTTGCAGTACAGTGTTATTAGCTATCACCACTATGCTGTACATTACCTACCCATGACTTATTTATTTTATAACAATGTTTATAACTTTTGACTCCTCTTACCCAATTTTTACATCCTCCACCTCCCACCTCTGGCAATCACCAATCTGTTCTCTGTTTGTATAAGTTTGGGTTTTTTTTTTTTGTTTGTGTTGTTCTATTTTTTAAATGCCATACATAAGTGAGATCATATGGTATTTGTCTTACTCTGTCAGATTTATTTCACTTAGCATAATACCCTCAAGGTCTATCCATTTTTTTGCAAATGGCATAACTTCATTTTTTATGACTAAATAATATTCGGTTGCACATATATACACCACATTTTCTTTATTTATTCATCATTTGATATTTCATTTATTTCCGTATCTTGGGTATTATAAGTCATGCTTCAGTAAACATGAGTATATACCTTTTCAAGTTAATGTTTTTGTTTTCTTTGAATCAATATTCAGAAGTGGAATTGCCGGATCATGTGGTAATTCTATTTTTAATTTCTCAAGGAACTGTTTCCTTGTTTTCCATATTGTTTTCCATAGTGGCTGCACCAATATACATTTCCACCACTAGTGCACAAGTATACCCTTTTCTTCTTATCCTCACAAACACTTGTTACTTTTTGTCTTTTCAATAACCATTCTGACAGTTATGATGTGATATCTCATTGTGGTTTTGATTTGCATTTCTCTGATGATTAATCATTTTCATTTACCTGCTGGCCATCTGTATTATTTCTTTGGAAAAATGTCATCAGACTTTTTCATTTTTTAACCAATTATTTGGTTTCTTTTTTGCTATTGAGTTGTAGGAGTTCTTTCTATATTTTAGGTATTAACCTCTTATTAGATATGTAATTTGCAGGTATTTTCTGCCATTCAGTAAATTATCTTTTCATTATTGTTAATTGTTTTCTTTGCTATGCAGAGGAAATACCTTGCTGTAAGGTTACTGCAATACCCATCAAGCACTACCGTGTGAAACTAAGGTTGCTTAATGTATATTGCAAATTCTAGAGACAATGCAATTTTTTTAAAAAAATAAAACTGATATGCTAATGAGGAAATCAAATCAAATCATATAAAATGTTCAGGTAAAACCACAAAAAGCAGAAAAAGTGAGAAAGATAAAAAAATTTAAAAATGCAATGAATGGAAAACAATTATGAAAATGACATATTTTGGGATGCCTGGGTGGCTCAGTGGTTGAGCATCTATCTTTGGCTCAGGTCAGGATCCCAGCATCCTGGGATTGAATCCCCCATCAGGCTCCCCCTAGGGAGCCTGCTTCTCCCTCTGCCTATGTCTCTGCCTCTCTCTCTTTGTCTCTCAAGAATAAATAAATAAAATATTTTTAAAAGGCTTATATTGGGATGCCTGGGTGGCGTACCAGTTGAGCATCTGCCTTCAGCTCAGGGCATGATCACGGAGTCCTGGGATGGAGTCCCACAGCAGGCTTCCTGCATGGAACCTGTTTCTCCCTTGCCTATGTCTCTGCCTCTCTCTCTCTCTCTCTGTGTGTGTCTCTCATGAATAAATAAATAAAATCATTAAATAAATAAATATATATATTAATTCAACTATATCCATAATCATATAAATGTAAATATTCTATACTTGCCAATTAAAACACAGAGATTATCAGATTTTTTAAAAGATTCGTATTGTCTGTAAAAATTGTCTTATTATCTATTAGTTGTCTGTAAGAAAACCACACAATACATTAAGTATTCAGGTTAAGAGTGAAGGGATGAAGAAAGAATAACCATGCTAACATCAACCAAAGGAAAGCTGGAGTGGAGTAACTATATCAATTTTAGGCAAAGCAAACATCAGGAAAAAGAAGTCATTAAGGATAAAGAGGGTCTTTTCATAGTGATACGGAGGTCAATTTTCCAAGACGACATAACAACACTTAATATTTATGCATTTAACAACAGAGCATCAAGATAATGAAATAAAGACTGATGGAATTGTGGGGTGCCTGGATGGCACAGTTTGTTAAGCAGATCTGATTCTTGGTTTTGGCTAAGGTCCTTATCTCAAATCATGAGATCAAGTCCCCCAGCAGGCTCCATACTCGGTGCAGTCTCCTTGAGATTCTCTCTCCCTCTCACTCTGCCCCTCATGCTTATGCTCTAGTGGAATTATGATGAGAAAGAGACAAATCAATATTATAGTTGGAGACAACAATGCTTCTATTTCATTAGTTGATTAACAAAACAAGCAAAAAATAAGGGTATAGTTGATCTTAATAACACTAATAACTTGCTCTAATTCGGATATGGAAAACTTTATTAACACTGTGTGTCAACTATACTCAACTATAATTTTTTTTAAATAAAGGGAAAATATTATATATATATATTATTTTGTTTATTTATTTGAGAGAGTGTGAGAGAAATAGCACAAGAAGAGAGAGACAGAGAGAAGAGAGAGAAGCAGACCCCCAATGAGCAGGAGCCTGATGCTGGGCTTGATCCCAGGACTCCAGGATCATGATCCAAGCTAAAGGTAAACGCTTAACTGACTGAGTCATCCAGGCATCCCTCGAATATATATTCTTTTTAAACTTGCAGGAAATATTACCTAGGATGGACCACACTGTGGGTCATAAAACATATTTTTTATTTGAAATATCACAAGTATGTTTTCAAACTACAGTGGAATTAAAGAGAAATTAATAACAGAAAGATAGCTGGCAAATTCCCAAAATTGAGGGTACTAAATAATATACCTTAAATTAGCAAAAGGAACAAAGAAGAAACCACAAGAGAAATTGTTACTTATTTTGAACTAAATAAAAATTATGCATCTTATCAAGCTTTGTGGGGTCCAGTAAGAGCAGCACTTAGAGGCAAACTAAATGTGTATATTAGAAAATGAGAAATATCTAAAATCATTAATCTGAGCTCCCAGCTTAGCAAACCGGGGACTAAAGAGAGAGATACAAGTCTTCAGTTATGGAATGAGTAAGTCATGGAAATAGGAAGCAGAGCATAAGGAATATAGTCAATGGTATTGTAATAACAATGTAATGGGACAGATGGTATATTCACATGTGGCAAATATAAAATAATGTATAAACTTATCAAATTACTAAGCTGTACATCTGAAACTAATGTAACACTGTGTGTCAACTATATTCAACTATTTAAAAAAAAAATAAAGGGAAAAAAATAAAAACCAGACCAGAAATCAATGTATTTGAAAAAGTCATTCAACAGAATAAATAAATGAAACAAAAACTGGTTCTTAGAAAAGATACAAAAACGTGATAAACCTCAAGCCAAACTAATCAAGAGAAAAAGAAAGACACAACTTCTTAACTGTAGATGTGAAAGAAGGGTCATCACTACTAATGCATCTGACATCAAAAGAATAATGAAAGAGAACTATAAACTACTCTGTACCCACAACTTAGATGAAATGGACTAGTTTCTTGAAAATCACAGAATTCCAAAACACTCACAAGGAAAAATAAACTGAAATAAATCACCAGTTTCAGATGGTTACACTGGTGGATTATACAAACATTTAAGTAAGAAAGTTATGGTCCCCAAAATCTGTGAATGTAATGTTATTTGAAAAAAAAAAAAGTCCTTGAGGATGTAGTTATTTTAAGGATCCAGAGATGAGATCATCCTGGGTTAGGGTGGATCCTAAATGAAATGACAAGTGTTCTCAGAAGAGAAGAAAAGGAAAAGACAGAATCAAAGAAAGATGGGTGAAGATGGGTGCAGAGATTGGGACATAGTCCCA
Organism: Vulpes lagopus; assembly: GCF_018345385.1. Lineage (NCBI taxonomy): Eukaryota > Metazoa > Chordata > Mammalia > Carnivora > Canidae > Vulpes > Vulpes lagopus. The sequence continues at coordinate 137,242,828 of NC_054827.1, forward strand.
AACCAAGATGCCAACAACAGTTTCTAAACTTTATAGAGAAAGTATAAAACCTTCAATAGGTAATCCAATATGGTAAATAAAGAACAAAGTTGTAAGACTACTTGTTTGCCAAACTTAAAATAAAGCTATAGTAACCAGGAGTAGTATTGACCAAAATATATATACATAGATCATGAAGTCATTCTGAAAGCCAGAAATAGACCCACATAGATATACCTAACTGCTTTTTGACAGAAGCAAAGGCAAATAACTAGAGGAGTAATTTTTTTCAATAAATTATGCTGGACCAATTAGACACCCATTAAACAAACAAACAAACAAACAAACAAAAAAACTGAACCTAGACAAATACATTGTAACTTTCATAAGACTTAGCTCACAATGGATTATATAGATCTAAATAAAAACCAAAAAGCTATAAACTTCTTGAAGAAAATCTAAGTAATGTTGGTTTTAGTGATGGATTTTTAGATCTAAAACCAAAAGCACAATCCAAGAAAGAAAAAACAAAAATTGATAAGTTGGACTCTATTGACTTGAAACTTCACTCCGCATAGGACAGGCCAGTGACTGGGAGAACGTATTTGCTAAACACATATAGGATTTGTGTCCAAAACATATGAAGAATTCTTAAAACTCAAATACAAAAAACAACCCAATTAAAAACTGGACAAAAGATCTCAGCAGACGCCTTATCAAAGGAGATACACAGATAGCAGTAAGCACATAGAAGGATGCTTCACATCCTTTGTCATTAGAGAATCTCAAATTAAAACTGCAATGGGGTGCTCCTCATGTCTATTAGAATGGTTAAAATCCCCCAAATTGGACAATATCAAATTCAAGAAGAGCTCTTGTTTATTGCTGTATGAAAGTACAAAATGATACAGCTACTTGGGAAGACTGTCAGTCTTATACAAAGCTAAGCATTGTATGATGCACTCCTAAAAATCTTGCTCCTAGGGATTTACCTAATGGATTTGAAAATATACCCAGAAAAAAAGGTACTCACAGATTCATAGAGGTTTTATTCATAATTGCTAAACACTGAGGGCATCCAAAATATCCTTGAATAGATAAATGGATAAACAAATTGCACTGCTCTTATACAGGAGAATAGTATTCAGTGATAACAAGAAATAAGTCATCAAGTCACAAAAAGACATGGATTAATTTTAAATGGTTATTGCTAAGTGAAAGAAGTGACTCTGAAAATGCTGCATAGTGTATGATTCCAATTACATGACGTTTTAGAAAAGGCAAATCATAATAACAGTAAAAAGATCAGTGGTTGGTTGCAGTCTGGTGAAAAGATAAGATGACTGAATAGGTAAAACATGGAAATTTTAGAACAGTGAAACAATTGTCTGTGACACTGTAATTGTAAACATATGACAGTATGCATTTGTCAAAATCTATAGACATTTACAGCACAAAAATTGAACCTAAATGTATGCAGATTAAAAAGAAAACATTTAGGAGCTCAGAGGACCCCAGAGAGAAATGCAGAAGATGACAGAACTGTCTTTTCTTGCAATCTTTTTGTAAATCCAAAACTTCACTAAAAAATAAAGTTTTAAATGTCTAATATGTCTGTCCAGACAACTATGTTATATCATTGGTTAACAAAGCTTTTTATTTCCTTATATAAAATTAAATGCCAAATTTCAGAAACTATTAGAGCTTTGGTGAGTTTTCTTTTTTGGTTTAATATAACTTTAAATGATTTTGTTAACATTTTATTTTTTTAAGTAATCTTTATCGTCATCATGAGACTTGGACTCACAACCCTGGGACCAAGAGTCACATGCTGTACCAATTGAGCCAGCTAGGTACCCCTTAAATGATAGTTTGTATATGCTCTGATATAAATCTTTGCTATCACATTTCATCAAGCATAGAAATGTAAAGTAAAACTACTGATGAAGTTTACAAATATAAGAATTTATTGTTTCACTGTGTATCAGTCCTGGACTCTGAGAAATAAACATTTGATGGCTGCCTCTGTTTAGGATCCTTCTCTGCAATGAGGTGCTCCTCATAAATATATCCTTATGATATATTTAAAATAAAATCACTTTGTGAATAGTGTGTGGCCAGGAGTAAAAGATATGGCCTTTGTTTAATTCTGTATCATTTAAAGAAGGCAATAGATTATTTTCTATGTTCTAAACCTGTCTTGCTTTGTCTGTTTAAAATCTGGTTTAAAAGAGGTGATAGAGTTTTTCTAGAGGTTAATCAGTGGAGTAGACAAAATAGAAGACAAAGAAATTAACAGAGACATAGTGATTTTACTTGGGTCTGAGACTTTACACATCTGGTGTAATATAATATTGTAAACATCTTTTATGGTTACTTTAAAAAGTAATGAGGAAATGTTGATGTTTTTGAGATCACAAATAAGCATATATGGGAAGAATGAAAAATATAGCTCTACTCTTAATGAGTACTTATGGATTTGGAACATATTTTCAATGAGAACATAATACATGATTTCTACAAGGGCTGTCCCTCAGATTGTTTAAACATATAAGGTTGATGCACTCTGAAAACTATTAGATGACTCCAAAAAAAGTCTGAGTGATACTGATGACATCATGTGTATAAATAATTTGAATAAAATTATCTTTTTTTTAAAATTTTTATTTATTTATGATAGTCACAGAGAGAGAGAGAGAGGCAGAGACACCGGCAGAGGGAGAAGCAGGCTCCATGCACCGGGAGCCCGATGTGGGATTCGATCCCGGGTCTCCAGGATCGCGCCCTGGGCCAAAGGCAGGCGCTAAACCGCTGCGCCACCCAGGGAGCCCTGAATAAAATTATCTTATGGAGAGTACAAAAGGTACTGTTTCCAAGTTCACACTTATGCTAATTAAAATATCTGCATAAATTAGTAATATAAATGTTTCTCATAAGCAATTTTACTATTTTCTTGCCCTTTCCAACATTTACATATTCATTTTTGATCAAATGTCTTGAGATTTGCATGATAGGGAAAGAGGAGAGGACCTAACTTTTTATGGAGAATTGTCTAAAATTATGAGAGTGCAAATATGTATTGTGTTAATTTAAATATGAGTGTAATAATGATTATGACAGAAAAACATTTTAATAAAGCACAGACTAGGGAATGATGCAGGCTAAATTTTTTTTCTGAAGTCTAGAACTCCACACTCTGATTTGACTGTATGTCTTCCAAAAGAAAGCATCAAAGTGCTGCCCTTACCATAGGACAAATCCAGTATTTGACTGAAGGACATGAACTATCATTATTACTAGGTCAAGTATCGTAACTGCCTTTAAGATTTAAAGAATTGGGAACAAAGAAGAGAGTTCAAATGTGAACAAAGAATAAAGGAATTCACAAGAGAGATTTGTTTAACATACTATTTTGTAATGTGAGGAACTATAATTGTCATTCACTTGTCAGTTAACTCAACATTATTTCAACTTTGAGAATTAAACTGAAAATGTTACTTACATTCAGCTTTTATCAAAGTGAAGAAGGAGAGTGCATTGTTCACTTCTCAGAAACCATGAGCAAAGCATTTCTAGGACACATCTACCACTTTGCTGCTCATCACATTGGCAAGATCTATAACGAGAATTGCCTTATAGCCATGACACAATTGACTGTCAGCTAAGAAATTCATTCCATGGACCTCATAAAAGTCATTAAGCCATTTGGGACATCTATGAAAAGACTCCTCATTGTATAAGCCATTTGTGTGTGTGTGTGTGTGTGTGTGTGTGTGAGAGAGAGAGAGAGAGAGAGAGAGAGAGAGAGAGAGAGATCACTTCTTTGTCTACTAAAAATAGTATTTAGAATACAAAATAGTAATTGTAAAAATAAATATAACCACGCGTTAAAAAAGCAGTGTCAAAGGGTATATAATATGCGAACTGGTGCAGCCACTGTGGAAAACAGTATGGAGGTTCCTCAAAAGTGAAAAATTGAACTTACCCTAAAATCCAGCAATCACACTACTGGGTATTTACCCAAAGAATACAAAAACACTAATTCGAAAAGATACATGCACCGCTATGTTTGTAGCAGCATTATTTATAATAGCCTAATTATGTAAACAGCCCAAGTGTCCATGGATTGATAAATGGATGAGGAAGATGAGTACAGTAGAATATTATTAAGTCATAAAAAATGAAATCTTACCATTTACAACAGCATGTATGCAGCCAGAGAGTACAATGCTAAGCAAAGTAAGTCAGTCAGAAAAAGACAAACACTATATAATTTCACTCGTATGTAAGAATTTAAGAAACAACCAATGAGGAAAGGGTGGAAAAGAGAGAGACAAATAAACCACAGACTCTTAATTATAGAGAACAAGCTGATGGTTACCAGAGGGAGATGGTGGAGGGATTAGTTAATTAGGTGATGGGAATTAAGGCATGCACTTGTCATAATGAGCACCAGATGTTGTACAGAATTGTTGATTCACTATCTTGTACATCTGAAACTAATAAAACATGATACATTAAAGAAATAAAATTATCTACCATCAAAAAGGATATATAACTTAAATATTTCCCTCATACTTTCTAGTCTAAATTAAACTTCTTCATCTGAACCTTCAAATCAAACTTCATTTGAGTAATTATATTCTCCTTTCTTTCTAGAATAGTAAGTAACTATTATCATTGTAGACTAACAGATGAGGGTTTAATTCATTGTGTTCATGGATATGTTAGGACACTGGTGATTAATTCTTTTACAGAGAAGTCCACTTTAAAAACATAGTTGCTTATATACTCCTCCAGTTCCCTTCTCGAAGAGACTATTTTCATTTAAGGGTATACGCATCACGAGGATTTAATATATATAAAAGCACGCAAAGTGTGTGAGGACGTATGCATATATATGAGTACACAACACTTGCGCACATACGCATATGTGGCTGTACATCCTTTCTAAAATGCAGGTATACACTCTATATATTTCACTTCTCTAAATCTCCAACATTCAAAATCTGTATATCGAGTGTTATTCCTTATTGGGAGATTTAAACAATGACTAAATATCATTTCATCGAGAAAATGTACCATTAGTTATTTGAGTGTCCTCTGACTTACAAGCATTTGTTTTCAATCTTTTACTGCTATACATACCACTGCAATGAATATCCTTATCACACGTTCCTGCCTACATGTATATCTGTAGGATAAACTACTATAAGCAGAAATTTTGATAAAAAATCACATTGTCACAATGTTTCCTTTTGATCCAATTTATGCTCTGGACATCAATGTCTCTGAATGGTTATTTTGCCTTGAGTATAGTGTATGCCCTTGTGTATTTCATATGACATTATTACTAGATATTTTATACTTTTACTGCAGTAGTAAACAGGATATCTTTTTCCTTACATTTTGCAACTGGCAGCTTTTTAGAAAGGGTAAGCTATAAGAAAGCTCTTGCTTTGATAGATTTATGTAATCCTCATATTGTTAAGGTTAGCATTTTAGTATATTAGATTAGTACTTAAATATATTTTCTTGTATCTTTCAGGCAAGTTACAGCATCTAGAGATGATTAAATGATTAAATTCCTTCTTCTTTTTGTTATGGTTCAAAACTTTCTCTCGTATAATTTTACTAGCTAGCCAGAAAGCATTTTAATAATATTGTTGTTACTATATGTATTGTAATTCTAATCCTGACTTTCATGTTTATTCTAGGCATTTTGCTTATAACATAATATGACTAAAGTTTCTGGTTATTTCCTAATTTTCTCAAATGCTGAATACCTTTCTTTTCTATATTTCTGTTTTGGGCATAAATATAATAGATACATTTATTATTCTGTCTTTTTTTTTAATCTGATGTTCAAAGTACATGCCCTACACATGTATTAGAAATGAGAAGAGGTGTTAGAGATTTAGGGTAGTCAGTTATACACATTTCCTTTAATACAGTCTCTACTAATTGTTAAATAAGGGCAAGGAACAAACTTTTAATTAATGGTAATAAAGAAGGTGACTTCAAAAAATAAAGAAGGTGACTTTAGTTCAGAGTGGGAATGGGGGGATGCATCCCAATATGATCATCTCATATTGCATTTCAGGCACCCACTAATTACATGGGCTGCTAAGACTGGCTATTCTCTAATCTAACCAAAGCTTACCTGGGAGATGTTGAGGAATGGTAGGATAAGGGAAGTAAGTCACCAAGAGATTGATTTCCTATCCTCTCTAGATACCCAAAGCTAGGCATCAGGGATGGAATAAGCCTTGCCCTTTACTTTTTTGGGATGAATATATTATATAAGCTCACCTGGAGAGGGTTGCATAAGTAGAGTATACACATCATGAACCAGAGAAAGATTAAAACACTTGAAGACTTGTTGTTAGGTATGGAATGAGATAGAAAAGAAATGCAACTTGTGTAGTAGTTAGGATATGGAATGAGGTATGGAATGAAATAGAAAAGAAGTGTAGCTTGTGTAGTAGTTATCATCACATTAAATGATACCACAAGACAATCACAGGTGGCTTGGTATGAAGTTATCGAGTAGATGAATAAGGAAGTGCTATCACTGAATATCCATCTTCAAACAATGAAAATATTTTGTATTAAAAAAGAACAACCTAAGGAAGGGGTAATTTTAGTCAAAGACCACAAAGACAAGAGAGCCGTAGCTCACTATTGAACTCACAAGAAACCAAGGAGGGAAGGAAATTACAGATTCTCTATTTCTCCCCACCCCATAACAATTTTGAACTCTGGGAAAATAGGTGGTGATTAAAACATATTGGCCAGAGTTGAGATACCAACATATTTTGGCTGGAGGACAACCACATTGGTTTTAGTGTTATGTGTTGCCGAAGCGAGCACGACCACATTGGTTTTATTGAAAATGACAGTCCCCACTTTTCCCTACAGTGGTTTAAAAAGAACAAAAAAGGAAGTAAAGCTTTAAAAGCAGATGATACCTATGTAGAATTTTAGGATCTTAATTTTAGAAAAGTCTTAATAATTAATTTAATCCACTTTTCTTTTTTTTAAGATTTTATTTATTTATTCATGAGAGACACAGAGAAAGGCAGAGATATAGACAGAGGGAGAAGCAGTCTCTGTGGGGAGTCTGATGTGGGACTCCATCCTGAGATCCTGGGATTAGACTCTGAGCTGAAGGCAGATGCTCAACCTCTGAGTCACCCAGACATCCCTTAATCCACCTCTCTAACGCATCTGTAAATTCTACTCAAGGTCGACATATACAAAATACTGTTAGTCAGAGGACACAAATGATTTCTACTAACCAGATTTCCTTTGTCAATCATGGTGCCATACATTCCCAGGATTAATAACATGAAGTCCTTTCTTCAAGCTTTTTAATTTTTTTCTTGGGTGAGGCATTATAATATTGAAATAGGCTAAAACATTGATGAATTAGGAGTAATTAGTTAAAGTAATAATTTGTCTACTCTAATTTGTCTACCTTTTTGGAGGTAAATAAGTATTTTTGAACTTAATGTCTTAGAGACTTGGCACACTGAAATAAAATCTCTAAATAAAAATGTAACTATATTTCATAAGACAAAGATTACTTTCAGAAATAGACTATTTTATATTTTCCAACATATTTTATATTTTCCAACATGCATTTTATGTGATACATAAAAAAGTTGTTTTTTCTGAAGCCATTTCTTCTTTTTTTTTTTTTTTTTAATTCATGAGAGACACAGAGAGGCAGAGACATAGGAAGAGGGGGAGAAGTAGGCTTCATGCAGAGAGGCCAATGTGGGACTCCATCCTGGGACTCCAGGATCACACCCTGAGCCAAAGGCAGATGCTCAACAGCTGAGTCCCCCAGTCGTCCCAATACATGTTGGTTTAGTGCATTGTGCCAAGAACTGTTGACAATATTGCTTTCAAAACACTTTTCCTAAAATATCTGGAAATCAGAGTGAATCTAATTAGTAAGATGAACTAAAATATGGTTATATTTGATAGGCAGTCACATTTTCCATCTTTAAGGTATTCATCCTGTATCTTTATTTCTGCAACACAATTGGTAGGGAGGTTAAAACATTGTTCTATAGTATGGTATAGACATTCTGTTCTATGTCTATATAATGTCACATAACCAGTTATGTTATGAACAAATCACCCTCTTCATGTGTGCTAACGTAAATTGGTACAAACAATTGCTAATTGAGCAAAATCAAATTTTAACATTACTTTTTAAAAATAGTGGTTAGTGACTAGTAGACTAGTTTCTATCTCCCCTTTAAATTTATCTTGCTCTACACAAAAACTTAATTCATTTGTGGACAGAAAAGATGAATCTAGCATCAGATTCCATAGACTCTGATGGAACTATATGGGATGTCTGTTTCCCATTTGTATTTCAGCAAGTACCCAGACTACATGTCCACTATTTAAAGGAATAGATTTCTAAAACTGAGTTATGGGTTATACATATATCATTCTCATAGCACAGTTTCATATTTCTAATGACTACCATTCTCAAAAAAATGCTTATCTTTTATTTAAAACCCATGAGGCCATCTTGCTGTTTTATTTTATTTTATTTTTTAAGATTTTATTTATTTATTCATGAGACACACAGAGAGAAGTGGAGACACAGGCAGAAGGAGAAACAGGCTCCATTCAGGGAGCCTTATGTGGGACTTGATCCCAGATCCCAGGATCACACTCTGAGCCTAAGGCAGATGCTCAACCACCGAGCCACCCAGATATCCCTTTATTTTATTTTATTTTATTTTATTTTATTTTATTTTATTTTATTTTATTTTATTTTATTTTACTTTACTTTATTTTATTTTATTTTATTATTTTATTTTATTTTTCTATTCTATTCTATTCTATTCTATTATTCTATTCTATTCTATTATTTTTAAGATTTTCATCTTGCCATTTCAACCATTTATTCTTTTGTCAATAATTTTTTGTGAATCAAATTCACTTATACAATAATAAATGGCTGAAATAATTGCCTTCTCTACTTAAAATTTAAATTTTTTGTGAATCCAATTTTGTAGTCATCAGCATACTTAGAAATATCATTTAATTAACTGGAAATATTACATGAAATGAAATAACATCTAAATTTTCCATAAATATAGTTAACATTAACAGCTTAGAAAATATTTTAACTCTTTTTGTTTATAGTCTCTTAGGATTTAAGAACCAAGAGGGACCCTAGAAATCTTCACAGATAAGCCCACTAATTCACAGATGAGGAAACTCACACTTGGTTAATGACAATCTGTCCAATTCTTGGTTCAATGCTCTTCCCATTATAGCATGTTTGCCCACATTTTAACATTTTTATTTGACCTCAAGGAAAAAATTCATTCCTGGCATTAGTGCTTCTCAAATCCCAGATCACAAAGTACTAGATTTTTAAAGAGTTCTTTGTGACATTTGAGCATTAGGAATTCTTGGCTTTAAAATTATTTTCAAGATAATCATTTTAATAATGCTATAAGCATATTATATATCACTTGGCCAAATATAGTTAAGTGATTTCAGTGCTTCCATTTGTAGTTATGTTTAGTATCATGCAGGTGCCAATTATTCCTAACTTAAAGCCTTTTGTTACATGAAATTTTATTTTAAAAATCAGAATTTTCTGGTTCTGTAACTCAATTGAATGTGGTTTATATAATGTTTTCCTGAGTTACTAAACTGATAAAGTTTGCATGAAAATTGTGTCAGTACATTGTAAGTCATGATGCAGTCATGCTAAATTAAAAAAAAAATATCATTCTAACACCTATTAAGATGGGCAAGATCTGCAACATTAACAACATCAAATGCTGGGGATAATGTGAAGCAGCAGACACTCTTACATTGCTAGTGAGATTGCAAAATGGTATAGCTACTTTGGAAGACCGTTTGGCAGATTCTAACAACACTAAGTATATTTTTAACATGTAATCTAGCAGTCATGTTTCTTGGTATTTACCCAGTGGAACTAAAACTTATGCCCATATAAAAACTGCACATGCTTATTTATAGTACTTTATAAATTCCAGACAAAGATTAATATTTTGCCGTAAGTAATTTTTTCAATATGTTATGGCTCTAGACTTGCTAAATAAACTTAAGAAGTCTTAGATGAGGAACTAATACTCTTGCCAAAACTAAATAAATAATCTGCCTTGTTTTGACTATCCAGAGAAATTAAATGAGAAAAGATTTCTGAGCTTTCTGTCTCATTGCTCAGGTACCCTGGTGTTTCATTGTCTTTGAGCTTTTTACACCTCTGTAAATAATAAACAACGACTAGCAGTGCAAATGACCCCTGTCCATAAATATGCAAATAAGTATGTGTTGTAAAAGAACAACAGATCCCCTCCACAACCAAAACTTCCTTCTACCCCACAAAAAGGAGTTTTTCATCAGCTTCCAAATTTAAGTATTTCTGAATAATTAGTACTCTGAATCTTCCTGTGAGTAAACTACTGCCTTATTATTTAATGACTTAAATAAATCTTTGGCATATATTTTATTTCATATTTATACAAGAGTAATGACTTTATCTCTTAAAAAATTGTCCTTGAACATTTCATTTTGGCCAGCATTGTGTTCATGAAATCCATTAATGTTATTACACATAGTTGTAGATCAAGTTAGATCTACTGCTTTGTCAATAATTCAATATATTTTTCTATTTTAATGAGAGATAATACATTTTATTTTTTTATGTATTCAGCTGACAACTTTTATTATTTCCTAACTTGCAAAGTTTACCTGGTATATATAGGTAAATTATTATTATCTGATATACCTGTCCTTATAAAAGTGTCAGAGTAACCAGTTGTTATCACAAATAATTTGGAGGGATCCCTGGGTGGCGCAGTGGTTTGGCGCTTGCCTTTGGCCCAGGGCGCGATCCTGGAGACCCGGGATCGAATCCCACGTCAGGCTCCTGGTGCATGGAGCCTGCTTCTCCCTCTGCCTGTGTCTCTGCCTCTCTCTCTCTCTCTCTCTCTCTCTCTCTCTCTGTGACTATCATAAATAAATAAAAATTAAAAAAAAAAAAAAAACAAATAATTTGGGAAATACTTGAATATATTGATGTATAGTAGAAAGAGAATTAAAATTAATATAAATGTATTCAATGTATTCAATTCATTTTCATATAATGTTTTCAATGTCATACAAATTTAATTTTCTTTTCTTACCAGATTCATGACCTCCATTAATTCATTTCTTTTCTTACCTACACTTACTTTTTCACATCATGAGCTTCTTAAGAGAAAAATAATGATGAAACAGCAAAGAAAATAAAATTAAGCTTTCAATTCAAATTACTCTAGCTCTAAACAGATGAGCCCTCCAAGTAAGAACAACTTTTTCAATATATTTTATTCTTTGCCTACTGGTCCACTGATAAAATCTCCTTTGAGAACTTTTGATTAAGGAACTTTACTTTCTTGTTTCCTTTCTTTTACATTCATGATTTTGTTGTTTCAGTCTATACATAGCCATTATGTTCCACTAGCTTGACTTTCAAAAGAATTTGGAAATCTCTGCTGGCTTTCAGTCTCATGGAAATATTCTCTTAATTGCTTGTTTTCCCTAAAACAAATTTTGTTTCTTTAAATTTCTGGTATGAAATCTTCACTGAGGTATATGTTCTGTGGCCAAAATTCCATACATGAAAGGGAAGGAGGAAGCAAATAAAAGTCTTATTTTTTGCCCAGGCAAACATTTTATTCTGGATCATATTCAATCTTAAATCCAAGAATGAAAAGTCAGTAATTTCCTTGATCAACTAATTTGTAAGTACCTAAAGAATATGTTCCTGCTATGAAAACTACCAATAACAATGGGATTCATTAAAAGGCAAAACTATGGAAACAGTAAAAGATCATTTATTGCCAGGGTTCAGGTAGAGGAGGAAGGAATAAATAGATGGAATCCAAGGTGTATTTAGGGGAATAAAATTATTCTGTGTGATACTGTAATGGCAGATAAGTGACATTATGTATTTTTCAAAGCCTATAAAATGGTACAACACAAAGAGTGAATGCTAATGTGAACTAGGGAATTCTGTTAATCAAAATCCTAGAGGAGAACACAGGCAACACCCTTTTTGAACTCGGCCATGATAACTTCTTGCAAGATACATCCACGAAGGCAAAAGAAACAAAAGCAAAAATGAACTATTGGAACTTCATCAAGATTAGAAGCTTTTGCACAGCAAAGGATACAGTCAACAAAACTCAAAGACAACCTACAGAATGGGAGAAGATATTTGCAAATGACGTATCAGATAAAGGGCTAGTTTCCAAGATCTATAAAGAACTTATTAAACTCAACACCAAAGAAACAAACAATCCAATCATGAAATGGGCAAAAGACATGAACAAAAATTTCACAGAGGAAGACAAAGACATGGCCAACAAGCACAAGAGAAAATGCTCCGCATCACTTGCCATCAGGGAAATACAAATCAAAACCATAATGAGATACCACCTCACACCAGTGAGAATGGGGAAAATTAACAAGGCAGGAAACCACAAATGGAGAGGATGTGGAGAAAAGGGAACCCTTTTACACTGTTGGTGGGAATATGAACTGGTGCAGCCACTCTGGAAAACTGTGTGGAGGTTCCTCAAAGGGTTAAAACAGACCTGCCCTACGACCCAGCAATTGCACTGCTGGGTATTTACCCCAAAGATGCAGATGCAATGAAACATCGGGACACCTGCACCCCGATGTTTCTAGCATCAATGTCCACAATAGCCAAACTGTGGAAGGAGCCTCGGTGTCCATCGAAAGATGAATGGATAAAGAAGATGTGGTTTATGTATACACTGGAATATTCCTCAGCCATTAGAAATGACAAATACCCACCATTTGCTTCGACGTGGATGGAACTGGAGGGTATTATTCTAAGTGAAATAAGTCAATTGGAGAAGGACAAACATTATATGGTCTCATTCATTTGGGGAATATAAATAATGGTGAAAGGGAATAGAGGGGAAAGAAGAAGAAATGGGTAGGAGATATCAGAAAGGGAGACAGAACATGGAAGACTCCTAACTCTGGGAAACAAACTGGGGGTGGTGGAAGGGGAGGAGGGTAGAGGGTGGGGGTGACTGGTTGGTGGGCACTGAGGGGGGCACTTGTCGGGATGAGCACTGGGTGTTATTCTGTATGTTGGCAAATTGAACACCAATAAAAAATAAATTTATTATTAAAAAAACATATATATCAATATTGGTTGATCAATTCCATACTAATGCAAGATGTTAATAGTAGTAGGGAATTGGTTGGGAGATTGAGTTTATGGAAATGTTGTACTTACTGTAAGCCTAAAACTGCTTTTAAAGAAATCTATTTTATGTGAGTCATTGTTTTAAGTGTTAATATTATCCAGAAAAATGGATAGTTTGTAGGGTTTTGGAGTTAAACAAACTTTATTGAAATTAAGGAATTGTTTGAAAATCTGACTTGGTTACACTCAGTAGCTAGTAAAATAGATTTCTATTTGTTTTACCTGTTTATGTATATTTTAAAATTATGTGTTTGATTTTCTGTTTTTAACTGATACCTGCTTTTAGTTATTATTGATTACATGATTATCTGCAAAACTGACATATCTGGGAAGATATTAGACATTAAAGGATACAAGCAAAGTTTTATTTCGAGGAGTCCATTGAAATATAATCATTAAAAACACCTTTATTGTGCAAGTTTTGTGGGAGGGTAGGAGCCTAATCTCCCTGTGTCTTGCTTCAAGTTGCAAATTATCTTCTGTCATAGAAGATATGAAACATTTATTTTTCCTTTGGGTAAGGCAAATTGGCAAACACAGTGGCCTGCTATCCCCCAGTAATTTTCCACTAGCTGACCAACACACTTAAAATCCTCTAGCCCTTTATTTCAGTAAAGTTCAAACTGAAATAATGCCTCTCTCCTTTATTGTAATAGTCTTGCATAAGACCTTCCTTGGTTTTGTAGCCTTATTGCAAGTTATGCTTAATAATGATAAAAACTTTGGTTTTTATTAAGTGGATTAGGAAAATATTTAAACATTTTGAGCAGATGAGTAACATAATATGCTTTGTGTTTAACAGAATCACTCTGCTCCCTCTATAGAAGATACATGGAAGGAAGGCAAAGGCATGTATAGTTAGAAGAATTGATAAGTTATCCAGTAACCCAATCCAGAGGTGGCAGTGATTGGGTCAAGCAAGATAACAAAGAAAGTGGATGATTATATATGGATATATTATGAAATTATAGCAAAAAGTATTTGCTGGTGGATTTTGGCAGAGAAAGAGAGGGGAGTGCAAGAAAACAGAAAAAGAGGAGACAGAGAACAGTCAAGTCAAGGATGACTCCAAGATTCTCTTTCTGAGTTTCATTAACTAAAATGGGAAGATTACAGGAAGAACACATTTGGGACATAGAGGAGTCTATTTTATCCCATAGTGAATTTAGGTGCTTCTTAGATAATGTTAATTTGAACATTATGAATTTGAGTTCAATAAAGAGGTGAGGGTTGGGAATATAAATATGACAGATATCAACATATGGAAATAATTTTTAAAGGAAATTCAGTGAAATCGTCAAAAAAGAAACATGGGTATAAAAAATAATTAAATGTTCAAGGATTAACACTGGAGGCATTTCAACAGAGAATTAAAGAAGAATGAGCAAAAGGTCCTGAGTGCTTAAAAAAGTAGGGGGAAAATAGAAAATGTGTGATCTGGAAAACAGTGTTTCAAGTATAAGAATATAATCAGCTTGACCAGAGACTTATTAGGAGTTAAATGAAAATAGAACTGAAAAATTTGCCTTTCGATATAGTAGTTTGGAGGTCACTGGTGACCTTGATACGAGCAGTTGAAATTCTGGTGACAAAAGAGTGAAAGGAGTGGGTTGAAGAAAGAATATAGGAAGATGAATTATAGAAAACAGTTATAGAAAACTCCTTTAGTGAGTTTTACGGTAAATAGAAGGAAATAAATGGTTTAAGAACTGACATGAAAATTAGGCTAAAAAAAAGTCTTATTTATAATGGGAGAATAACATCTGGTCTTTATGCTGCTGTGCTGCTGTAAATGGTCCTGTAGAGAGAAGATTAATATTGCAAGAACAAACCATGGAATTTTTGGAGAAATGCTCCTATGTTGTCACAGAGTTGAGAAAAGATAGTATAGTATGAAGGAGAGGGACTCCCCTTTGCTACAAGGACAAACCATTCATTTTGACATATAAAGCACAGAGGATAAGAACACTAGCACAGGTAAATGGGTAGTGAAAAAAATAGCAGGAGCTTTTGGATTTTTTCTTATGATTTCATTTTTTAAATTTTTTTATTTAAAGATCTTTATCTATTTATTCATGAGATACACAGAGAGAGAGATGCAGAGACATAGGCAGAGGAAGAAGCAGGTTCCCTGCAAGGATCCTGATGTGGGACCCTGGGATCACTTCCTGAGCCAAAATCAGATGCCCAACGATTGAGTCACCCAGGTGTTCCGTGATTTCATTTTTTTTATATTGAAGTATAGTTCATATATGTAATGTTATCTTAGTTTCAGGTGTACAAGGTAGTGGCTTGACAATTCTATACATTACTCAGTGCTCAGCATAAGTGTAGTCACCATCTGTCACAATACAATGTTGTTACAGTATTATTGACTATATATATTCCCTGTGCTGTTCTTTGCATCCCCATGACTTATTTATAACTGGAAGTTTGTACAAAAAAAAAATACAGGAGATTAAGGAGTGAGCACTTCAGTAATTTCTTTTCTTCTTCTAGTATCATATTTTGAGAGAGAGGATAAGGACAGATGTGTAGGTTAGAGAAAAGGAGAGGCAATGAAAGGGTAACTTAAATGGCAGAAGAAGAGAAAGGAAAGGGAAGTATTGAAGAATTACCTATAAAACTAAAAGGAAGTGTTAACAATGCTTGAGGTGATTGTAATCTTGGGAAGAGTTAGAGTGGTTATACATTTTGTTCTAGCCATGTTCCTTTGTGTGGATGCAGATGTCATATGGGTAGAGATTTGATTTATCTAGGGTTGAGATTTAGCCACATTAGTAGATCAAAAAAAAAATGGGGAAGGAATTAGATGGCACATAATGATTGAACATGGAATTAAAGGTGTAAGGAAAGAAAGAAGGCTGCTAACAGGAAAAGGGATATTAGTGGATCAAGCCTTCACAGGTCTCAGTAAGATTGAAAGTATGTTTAATGGAGAAAATAGAAATGAGAAGTGGTAGCTAGAAAGTGAGGTGTATGAAATTGACTTAATATGTAGTTGCAGCTATTGATAATGCTAACTAAGACCCGGAGTATGACTTTGGGTATGAGTGTCTAAGATGGGGTTGGAGACATGATAGTTGAAGAAATAGCATCAAGGTAATGAGAAACCACTGAAAAGAGAGGTTAATTTGGATAGACATTGAAGTTAACAAGATTTATGACAGTAGTTGTGTGAGATTGTTGGTATGTTGGGAGCTATACTCCAAATCATGAGGGAGAAGGACCAAAGTGTCAGCAGATGATTAAGACATGGTATTAGAATGCTTTCACAGCTGAATGAATTTTTATGGTGGAATGAGAAAGGGCAAGAGAACAATTAGAACATGGTGAAGTGGAAGGAAGAAAACCACCCCACCTCAAGTTTCAGTTAAGTCAAGAAGTATGGAAAAAACTGACACTTTCTCATTGAAACAATTAACTCAAAGCAAAACCAGGTGTCAGCAAAAACAGTAAAAAGATTGTTCAAGGAAGAGGTACAGAACATCACAAACTTTGCCAATGACTGATTATGACTTACAGATGGTTTAGTGCAAGCGTTTTGGTAGTTGATGATGCATGGGAAATGGAAACAAGAAACTTGATATGCATAGTCCTGCTGGGATTGGACTGATCTAGCAGAATTGGGGTTCTTATGGTGACTGACAGAGACAGGTTTACAACTCATAATGAGATCATACTTCGTATTTCCCAGACAGAGTGGAAGATAAAGAATATTGGAGGGGAGAGAAAAGAAAGTGATCTGGTCAGATGCACTCAGTCCTCCATGACTCTTGCTGATAGGTACTAAGACAGGCAAAATGAAGGTCTTATTCTAATAGGACAGGGTCCCTTTTCCTGCTGGTGGCATTGAAATCTATTGTGTCTGAGAATGGGGACATCTCATTTGCAGTCAACTGAGACCTACAGCCATCTGATATAATTTTGAATTGAGGCACCTTCTTTTGACGCCTGCCAATATGTACAATATTCATTTGGGCTCTTTTCTGAGATCTCAGGTGGCATTTTCTGCAACGTGCTATTGAATAAAAATATATATATGGTAAGTGATAAGTAAGATGTTATATCATAGCAAATAAAATGTAAATACTCTTTTTTTGTTTTATTCATGTATTGATTTTTAAAAATTATTATTGAGTTATAATTGATGTAAAACATTATGCTTCAATAATAAGTAAATATTCTTAATATATTTATTTAGTCAAAATATTTCTTGAGTGCCAATGCAATATACATTGGTTTAAATGTTGGAGGGACTAGGACAGACAGATCGTTGGCATACCTTCCCTCAAGAAAAACTTGAAAATAATAGAGTATATCAGAGACCCCTAATCTATTTTAGAAGCTTAAGAAAATTCCATATTCTATATTTTATTTTATAATCATAACATGCTTGTGTGGACTATAATACTATTTTTTTTATTTTATTTTATAATCATAACATGCTTGTGTGGACTATAATATATTATTTATTTATTTTTTTAATATTTTAAAACAAATTCCTACTGGCTTCTTACTAAGTTACTCAAAAGAGGTGGTTCTACTGGAACGTTTTAGTGATTATAAATAATTTGCAGTAATGTCTTCATCAATTTCATTCAACAGATATTATCTAAATATATTGGATAGAGTAATGAATACAAAGTCTTTACAGGGGCGCCTGGGTGGTGCACTCAATTAAGTGTCTGACTCTTGGTTTCTGCTCAGATCATGATCTCAGGGTCTTGAGATGGAGCCACTAAAGTTGGGTTCTGTGCTCAACATGGAGTCTGCCAAAGATTCACTCTCTACCTTTCCCTTTGTGCCTCCCTACTGCATGGTCTCAATCAAATAAATAAATAAATCTTTAAAAAAAAAAAAGTGTTTCTGTCCTCACAGTATTCACAGTTTAATGGAAAAGCCATTGTAGTAACAAATAAACCAAATACTGAATGATTGGTGTAACCTCTGATTAGAGCCCCGGAATTACTTACTTTGGCAGGAGAATGAGGGCAATTAGAAAGGACTGGCTCAAGATAATGTCTGATTTATGTTTAATATTGACGCTTAGTATTTGCAAATCCTCCCTAGCAAAAACGTAGACAAAATAAATAGCATAAATCCCTCTATCTTTCTGTTTAATACGATGCTACTTAAAAAAAAATATTTTATTTATTCATTCATGAGAGACCCATTCATCTTGCACTCGACTGATTCAGAAATGATATTACCTAATTTTACCATACCTAGTTACGTATGTATAGGTGGTTATTTGGAGACAACTTTCTGGCTCCTAAAGGAAAATCACAGAAAATTATGGTACCTTCTTTTTTTATGAATATTGCTGTGTGGGAATATGAACTAGAGATTAAACCAGTACCAAAAATGGCAGAGCTGAGCATGAAAATTGCCTAGATATTGATGACATATTATGCAGATGAGTCACTCAGCTCTGACGTTTGCCTTACTTTGGGGCTTCCTGTTATTGGCAACAATAAATATTTTTATTATTTAAGACAGGTTGAGTAGAGAGGGAAGACATATTGAAGTGGAATGCATCCCAAGTGCAGTCACATGTAGGGAGATACCTGTTTCATGAAATTCCAGCAGATAGGGGACCTTGGTGACTCAGTCAGTTGAGCATCCGCCTTCAGCTCAGGTTATGATCACAGGGTCCTGGGATCAAGCCTGACATTGCATTGGGTTCCCTGCTCATCGGGGAGTCTGCTTCTCCTTCTGTCTCTACCCTTCCCCCTTCTCTCTCTCAATCTCAAATGAATAAATAAAATCTTAAAAAAAAGAATTTGCTGGGTACTTGGTGGTTCAGTGGTTGAGCATCTGCTTTCAGCTCAGGGCATGATCCTGGGGTCCTGGGATCAAGTACTGCATCAGGCTCCCTATTGGGAGCCTGCCTCTCCCTCTGCCTGTGTCTCTGCTTCTCTCTTTCTCTGTGTCTTTCATGAATAAACAAAACTGTTAAAAAAAAAAAGAGAGAGAATTTGCAGCAGATAAAACTTATAGAGTTAGTATAGGGATTATATACTTTCTTGTGCATGATGCTAAAAGAACCCAAACTCACATGGTAATGACGATTTGCTGAAGGGTGCAAATAAGATGTTAAGTTCAATCTTTAGAGAGATTCTTGCTCTTAGGAAGCAAAACTGAAATTAGGAAAAATAGTAAGAATTTAATGCAGTAATTTAGGCACATACAAATGTAAATCTAAAATAGAGAAGTGAAAATTTCCTACATAAGGAAATGAAAGAAGAGTATTATGAAAGTTTTTAAGGACTTAGAAATAGCAAAGCATGACTGATAATAATTTTGAGTGATAAGGGAGCAAATGAAGTCAGAAACTATTTCTATTTTTTTTTTTTTTAGATTTTATTTATTTATTCATGACAGACACACACAGAGAGAGAGAAAGAGAGAGAGAGGCAGAGACACAGGCAGAGGGAGAAGCAGGCTCCATGCAGGGAGCCTGACGTGGGACTCGATCCTGGGTCTCCAAGATCACGCCCTGGTTGAAGGCAGGCGCTAAACCACTGAGCCACCAGGGCCGCCCCTATTTCTATTTTTCTTTCTTGGGTTGAGGTAGCATTCCAACCTACTGAAACAGAAACAACAGAAATCTGATTAGTTTCCCTTATAGATGAGCTGAAGTTATTTTTATAATGTCAGGAATTCAACATAACGATTAGATATTGTATATATTACAAAATGAGCACCACAGTACGTCTAGTTAACATCCATCACCATGTATACAGATATTTTTCTTGAGATAACTTTTAGGACTTACTCTCTAAGTGACTTTCAAATATACAATAGAGTATTATTAATCACTATCGCCATGCTGTACATTATTAACTTTGTAACTGGAAGTTTGTCATTTGATTGCTTTCATTTCTTTCACCTACCCCCAATCTACACCTGATAACGACCAATTTGCCCTCTGTATCTATGGGCCTGTTTTGTTGTTGTTGTTTTTTTAACTTCTTTGTAATTGTTATTTTCTGATTCTACTTGTGAGATACAGTATTTGCCTTTCTCAGTCTGACATTTTTCATGTAACTTATTTCATGCCCTTAAAGTCTACCCATATTGTCACAATAGCAAGGTTTCCTTCTGTTTATGGCTGAATAATATTCCATCATATATGTATATACCACATTTTCTTTATCCTTGCATCCATTTATTGATAAATATGTGTGCATATCATGGCTATTATAAATTATGCTACAAGGAACATGGAATGCATACATCTTTTTAAGTGAGTGTTTTTTTCTTTGAATCAATACCCAGAAGTGGAATTGCTAGATCATATAGCATTTTTTTAAAGATTTATTTATTTATTTATGATAGACATGGAGAGAGAGAGAGAGAGAGAGAGGCAGAGACACAGGCAGAGGGAGAAGCAGGCCCCATGCCTGGAGCCCAATGTGGGACTCGATCCCGGGACTCCAGGATCATGCCCTGAGCCAGAGGCAGGCACTAAACAGCTGAGCCACCCAGGGGCCCCCTCATATGGTAGTTTTATATTTAATTTTTTGAAGAATCACTATACTGTTTTCCATGGTGGCTGAACCAAATTATATTTTCACCAACAGCCACAAAGATCTCTATACATGCTCACAAACACATGCTATCTCTTGTTTTTTTTTTTTTTTTATAATAATCATTCTAACAGGTGTGAAATGATACCACGTGTGGTTTTGATTTGTATTTTCCTGATGATTACTAATGCTGAGCCATTTCATGTACCAATTGACTATCTGCATGGCTTCTTTGGAAAACCGTCTATTTAGATCTTCTGCCCATTTGTTTCTTCTGTCCATTTTTAGGTTAGTTTTTGTTCTTGTTTGTTTGTTTGTTTGTTTGTTTGTTTCTATTGCATTGTATGAGTTCTTTCTCTAGTTTGGATATTAATCCCTTATCAGATACTTGGTTTGCAAATGTTTTCTGCTATTAAGTATGTTGCCTTCTCATTTTGTTGATGGTTTTCTATGCTATAAAGAAAATTTTAATTTGATGAAGTTTTACTTGTTTATTTTTGTTTTTGTTGTTTTTGTTTTTGGAATCAAATTTTTAAAATGTCATCATGAAGACCAATTTCAGGAAGCTTACTGCCTTACTGTTTTCCCCGAGGAGTTTTATGGTTTCAGGTCTTATATTCAAGTCTTAAATCTATTGTAAGCTAATATTTATGCATGATATAAGATAGTGGCCCAGTTTCATTTTTTTTAATTTTTATTTTTTTAGTTTCATTCTTTTGCATGTGGCTGTCCAGTTTTTCCAGTACCTTTTATTGAAGAGATTGTCCTTTTCTGATTTTGTATTCTTATCCCCTTTGTCATACATTAATTGACCATATAAGCACAGATTTTTTTTCTGGGCTATTTTGTACTTTGATCTATGTGTCTATTTTTGTGCCAGTATCAAACTATCTTGATTACTATAGCTTTGTAAAATAATTTGAAATCAAAGCATGTGATGCCTCCAGGTTTGTTCTTTCTCAAGATTGTTTTGGTTTTTTGGAGTATTTGTGGTTTGATACCAATTTTAGCATTATTTGTTCTAGTTCTGTGAAAAATGCCATTGGAATTTTGATAAGAATTGCACTGAATCTGTAGATTGCTTTGGGTTGCATGGATATTTAAACAAAATCAAATTTTCTAACCCATGAGTAGGGAATATCTTTCTACTTATTTATGTCTTCTTCAATTTCATTCCTTAATACTTTGTAATTTTCAATATATATGTCTTTCACCTCCTTGGTTAAATTTATTCCTATGTATTTTATTCTTTTTTTGGTGTAAGGGCAAATGGGTTGTATTCCTAATTTCTCTTTTTGATAGCTGTTTATTACTACATAGAAAAGCAACCGATTTTTAAATTGATTTTGGATACTGCAACGTAACTGAATTCATTTATTAATTCTAACGTTTTTTTTATTTGCTTTTGTATTGTTTTGTTTTACTTTTTTGTGGAATCTTTAGGATTTTCTATATATTATATAATGTCATCTGCAAATAGTGACAATTTTACTTTTTCCTTCCCAATTTGGATGCCTTTTTTTTCTTGCCTAATTGGTTGGGTAGGCTTTCCAATATTATATTAAATAAAAGCGGTGAGAGTGGACATCTTTGTCTTGCTCTTAACTATAGAAGAAAAGCTTTCAGCTTTCCACCATTGTGTTTAATGTTAGCTTGGGTTTGTCATATATGGCTTATATATTGAAAGTAAACTCCTTTTATACCAACTTTGTTGAAAGTTTTATCATAAATGGAAATGAAATTGCAAATCATATTTTTGCACCTATTGAGATTATCATATGATTTTTATCCTTTGCTTTATTAATGTCGTATATCACATTGATTGATATGCAGATACGGAACCATCCTTGCATCTCTGAAATAAATTCCAGTTGATCATGTTATGCGATTCTTTTAATGTTTTGTTAAATTTGATTTGTTAATATTTTATTGAGTATTTTTGTATCTACATTTATCAGGGATATTGGTTTGTAATTTTCTATTTTTTAGATATCTTTGTCTGATTTTGATATCAGACTAATGTTGACTTTATAAAATGAGTTTGGAAGCATTCCCTCCTTTTCCATATCTTGGAAGAATCTGAGAAATATAGATATTAAATCTTTAAATGTTTGGTAGAATTCACCAATGAAGCCATCTGGTCCTGGACCTTTGTTGGGAAGTTGTTGATTACTGACTCAATGTCTCTGTTCTAGTAATCAGTCTACTCAGATTTTATCATGTCATCATAATTCAATCTTTCTAATGTTTTTTTTTATTATTATTTGCTTTTGTATTGCTTTGTTTTGCTTTTATTGTGGAATCTTTAGGATTTTCTATATATTATATAATGTCATCTGCAAATAGTGACAGTTTTATTCATTTCTCTAGGTTGTCCAGTGAATGTTCTATTAGTTGATAAAAGTGGAGTGTTAAAGTCCCCTACTATAACTGTATTGCTATCTACCCCTCCCTTTTGGTCTATTAATATTTGCTATATATGTAGGTGTTCGCATGTCAGGGCATAAATATTTACAAATGTTGTATCTTCTTGTTGGATTGACCCCTTTAGCATTATGTAATGCCCTTTTTTGTCTCTTACTACAGTTTTTGTTTTAAAGTCTAATTTGTCTAATATAATAGTTCCCCCTGCTTTCTTTTGGTTTCCATTTGTATGGAGTATTGTTACCATAACTCTACTTTCAGTCTGTGTATGTCCTTCTATCTGAAGCAAGTGTCTTGCAGGCAACATAAAACTATATTATTATTATTATTATTATTATTACTATTATTATTATTATTATGCCACTCTATGTCTTTTGATTGGAGAATTTAGTCCATCTACATTAAAAGTGGTTATTGATAGGTATGTACTTAATGCCATTTTGTTATGCTATTTTGTTGTTTTCTGGGTGTACTTTATGCCATTTTGTTGTTTCCTGGGTATTTTGTACTTCCTCTATTCCTTTTTCTTTATTTTTCATAGTTTGATGGCTTTCTTTAGTGGAATGCTCATATTCCTTTCTTATTATATTTTGTGCACCCACTATCAATTTTTGCTTTGTGGTTACCATGGGGCTTACATATACAGGTATACTTCATTAGTGGGGTCAGTTGCAGATCACTGTAAAGAAGAGAATATCAAATAAAGCAAATAAAATGAATATTTTTGTTTCCCAGTCCATATAAAAGTTATGTTTACACTACCCTATAATCTGTTAAGTATGCAATAGCATTATGTCTCAGAAGATGTATATATATATATTAATTCAAAAAATATTTTATTGCTAAAACATGCTCACCATCATGTGAGCATTCAGTGAGTCTAACCTTTTCTTTGAAAGAGGTTCTTGCCTCTGTGGTAATGGCTGCTGACTGATCAGGCTAGTGGTTGTTGAAGGCTGAAATGACTGTGGCAGTTTCTTAAGGTAACATCAAAGTTTGCTGTGTCAATTAACTTTTCCTTTCACAAAGGATTTTACTGCAGCATTCAATACTGTTTGATAGCATTTTATCCACAGAATTTTATTTCAAAATTGGAGTCAATCCTCTCAATCCTGGCTGCTGCTTTATTAAGCTTAATAATCTAAATGTTTTGTTGTTATTTAGACAATCTTTACAGCATGTTCACCAGGAGTAAATTCCATCACAAGAAACCATTTTCTTTACTCATCTATAAGAGACGATTCCTTATCCATTCATTTTTTTATGAAGAGCTTGTAACAATTCAATCACATTTTCAGGCTTTTCTTCTAATTCTAGTTCTTTTGCTATTTCCACCAAATCCTGCAATCACTTCCTCTACTAAAGTCTGGAGCTCCTCAAAGTCATCCATAAGGGTTTGAATTAACTTCTTCCAATCTCTTATTAATGTTGGTATTTGCCCTCTTCCCATGAATTCAGGAATGTCCTTAATGGCATCTAGAAGAGTGAATTCTTTTCAGAAGATTTTCAAATTACTTTGGTCAGATCCATCAGAGAAATCCCTATCTATGGCAGCCAAACTTTACAGTGTATTTTTTAAATAAGACCTTCAAGTAAAAATTACTCTTTGATCTATGCTCTGAAGAATGGATTTTGTGTTAGCAGGCATGAAAACAACATTAATTTTATTATATATCTCTATCAGAGCTCTGGGATGACCAGGTGCATTGGTAATGAACAATAATCTTTTTTAAAGGATCTTTTTTTTTTTGTCTTTTTTTGACCAGCATGTCTCAATAGTGAGATTAAAGTCTCAATAGTGAGATTAAAGTATTCAGTAAATGATGTTGTAACAATGTGTTATCATCCAGACTTTTTTAAATTTATACAACACAAAGAGTAGATTTAACATAATTCTTAAGGGCTCTAGGATTTTCAGAATAGTAACGGAGCACTGGATTTAACTTAAAGTCACCAGCTGCATTAGCTCCTAACAAGAGAGTCAGCCTGTTCTTTGTTGAAGTCACACATTGACTTTTCCTCTCTAGCTATGAAAGTCCTAGATGGCAACTTCTTCCCATATAAGACTATTTTATCTGCATGAAAATCTGTTGGTTAGGGTAGCCACCTTCATGAATTATCTTAGCTAGGTCTGGGTAACTTGCTGAAGCTTTTACATGAGCACTTGCTTCTTCACCTTGTCCTTTTATGTTTTGGAGATGGCTTCTTTCCTTAAGTTTCATAAGCCACCCTCTG
This sequence comes from Vulpes lagopus, assembly GCF_018345385.1. Lineage (NCBI taxonomy): Eukaryota > Metazoa > Chordata > Mammalia > Carnivora > Canidae > Vulpes > Vulpes lagopus. Next base: position 137,268,301 of record NC_054827.1, read on the forward strand.
CTAGCTTCAAACTGTTTTTCCTCAACTTCTTCACCTCTCTCAGCTTTCACAAAATTGAGCTAAGGCCTTGCTCTGGATTAGGTTTTGATTTAAGAGAATATTACTATTCATTTGATTTTCTATCCAAACACCTAAAACTTCCTCCATATTAGCAACGAGTCTTTTTCTTTTCATTTGTATGTTCACTAGAATAGCACTTTTAATTTCCTTCAAGAATTTTTATTTCAGGGATCCCTGGGTGGCGCAGCGGTTTGGCGCCTGCCTTTGGCCCAGGGCGCGATCCTGGAGACCCGGGATCGAATCCCACATCAGGCTCCTGGTGCATGGAGCCTGCTTCTCCCTCCGCCTGTGTCTCTGCCTCTCTCTCTCTCTCTCTCTGTGACTATCATAAAAAAAAAAAAAAAAAAAAAAAAAAATTAAAAAAAAAAAAAAAAAGAATTTTTATTTCACATCTGCAACTTGACTGTTTGTTACAAGAGGACTAGCTTTCAGACAATCACAGCTTTTGACATGACTTCCTCACTAAGCCAAACTTTTTTTCCAAGCTTTTGATGAAAAGTGAGAGACTTGTGACTCTTCCTTTCACTTAAACCCTTATAGTCCATTGTAGGGTTATTAATTGGTTGAGTTTCAATATTGTTGTGTCTCAGGAGGTAGGGAGGCCTGACAAGAGGGAGAGAGACAGGAATGGCCCACCTGAGGAGCATAAGAATACAAACATTTATCAATTAAGTCTGTCATCTTATAGGGGTATCACTCATGCACCCCACAACAATTAAAAGAGTAACATCAAAAATCACTGATCTAAGATCACCACAACAAACATAATAATAATAAAAAGTACCTTGAAAATTACCAAGATATGACACAAGACACAAAGTGAACAAATGCTATTGGTAATAGTGGTGCTGATAAACTTGCTTGATGTAAGGTTGCCACAGTTTCAGTTTGTAAAAATCACAGTGTCTATGAAGCTTAGTAAAGCCAAGTTCAATAAAACAAAGTATGCCTGAGGCACCCGGGGCACTCAGTGGTTGAGAATCTGCCTTTGGCTCAGGTCGTGATCCTGGGGTCCTGGGATCGAGTCCCACATCGGGCCCCTTACAGGAAGTCTGCTTCTCCCTCTGCCTGTGTCTCTACCTCTCTCTCTCTCTCTCTGTCTCATGAATAAATAAAATATTTTAAAAAACAAAGTATGTTTATATACATATATTTCTTTAAAATTTTATTTGACTATAGTTGACATATGTTACATTAGTGATTTGACCATTGTATACATTAGGCTATGCTCATCACAAGTGTAGCTACCATTTGTCCCCATACAACACCACTATAACATCATTGACTATACTCTTTGTGCTGTGTCTTTTATTCCCAAGACTATTCATTCCATAACTGGAAGCTTGTTCCTCTCATACCTTTCACCCATTTGCCCATTTCCCCTCTCTCTTCTGCTCTGGATCCTTCAGTTTGTTCTGTGCATTTGTAGGTCTGATTCTGCTTTTTGTATGTTCATTTGTTTTTCTTAGATAGCACATGAGTAAAATCATATCATAAACACACACACACACACATATTCCTTTTCTATTCATCTATCAATGGACACTTAGGTTACTTCCATAACTTGGCTATTGTAAATAATTCTACAATAGACATAGGGTGCATATATATATTTTGATTGAACATTTTCATTTTCTTTGGGTAAATACCCAGAAGTGGAATTATTGGTTCATGTGGTATTCTTATTTTTCATTTGAAAAAAAAAAATCAAGTTTCCTTATAAGCCTAGGGGTTTTCTGCACTCAAGATATCTGAGACATGTTGAGTACTCATCTACCTGGCCATACCTTTATTTCTCTTCCCCATATAGGAGTTGAGAGAAGAGAAACAAAAAGAAAGATGAGGCTCATGCTGGTTGGTGTGACATGAGGAATAGAATACTTTGTTTCTGGCTCAGATAAGAATCCTGTTCATTCAAGTTGAGGCAAAACCATCCCTTCTTCATGAGTTCTAATACATGCTTGAAGTTAATTACTTAATTTTGATGTTTTGAGAAAAATTTTAGAATATTCCCTCAGTCCATGAAACTTCCAGCTCATTAAGATTGTGTATTAGTTTAAGTAAATTTCCTCTTGCTGCAAATCCCAAGCATAGATGCCAGGTTTGTGAACATTTATTTCTGTGAAACATTAGGTGTAGTTTCCCTAATAATTTTTTTCTTTTTTTTAATTTTTAACAATTTTATCTTTTTTAAAAATATTTTATTTATTTATGAGAGACAGAGAAAGAGAGAGAGGCAGAGATACAGACAGAGGGAGAAGCAGGCTCCATGCAGGGAGCCCCACGTGGGACTTGATCCCAGGTCTCCAGGATCACACCCTAGGCCAAAGACGGTGTTAAACCACTGAGACACCCAGGCTGCCCAACAATTTTCTCTTTCAATATTGGGCTTTGCCATATGATATTTTGACTTCATGGTGGGAGTAGACTTCCCACTCCTTGACTTTGGACTTGGCTGTATAACTTGCTTTGAACAGCGGAAAGTTAATTATCATATGCTTACTTACTAGGGTTTGCCATCTTAGAAATCTATCATCTCATAAAAATAACATTCCTGGATTGGCTGCTGCCACTTCAGACTGGGATATAGAATGAACACAAACACATATGATACACACCTATGCCCAACCAAGAATAAGGAGCTGATCCCAGATGGAGCTTCACCTTGAGCAAAACAGCTCAGCCAAACCAGCATAGGTTAGCTAATCTTCTAGCCAACCTACATACTGCCTAATAATAATAAATAAGCATTGATGTGT